>NC_041381.1:212351893-212360519 GCF_002162155.2 Triticum dicoccoides | reverse complement strand
GCCGCCCCTCCCCCTCCTCTCTCCTCCCTTCCTCCCTTGTCTCTATTCTTGCATATCATATGTGTTTTGAATAAAATAGAAGTAAGAAAACTTAGGGTAGAACTAGGGTAGTAGAATTTTTAGCAAGTGTTTAATAGAAATAGTTTATTTAGTAAGTGATTAATATAACTAGTTTATTTATATTAATTGCTTAATATAACTAGTTTATTTAGTAAGTGCTTAATAGAACTAGTTTATTTATAGTAAGTGCTTAATAGAACTAGTTTATTTAGTAAGTAGTTAATAAAACTAGTTTATTTAGTAAGTAGTTAATAAAACTAGTTTATTTAGTGTTAGGATTACATATAAGATATTTTCAAATGTTTTTTTTCATATTTTGAACCATTGAAATGCAATGACCATCGATAAGTGGCCTATGTTTTGCCGGAGTGTTGATTAATTTCCGTTCCGGCAAATTTCAGGCGCTCGATATGTCCTTTTTTAGCAAAGGTCATGCCGGATTTTTGGGTTTTGCCGTCGAGTTATAATCTTTGAATTTTGAACACAGGAGATGTCTGATGACGATGGGATCCCGGTGTGCGGGTACTGCTACGATGACCGGGGTGTGTGCGACACCTGCAAAATGATAGGTTTTTCACTGTGAAGCTGGAAGAGACCTTCGGTGTTTGTACGGTACACAACGACAAGCATATCATCGTAATTAATATCATCACTTGTGCTTCTTTTGTTCAACGTGTAATTTATGGAATTTTTTTCAATTCGACTAGTACATCTTGTGCCATGCTAGACCATACGTATTGGAGAAGCTTGGTTTTGGTTTAGATGACTTTGAGAATGTGGAGACGAGGAGGGCTCACTTAAGAACTAAATATGGTTATGAGTTTCTGGTTAAGTTCTACAATGCGGTCGATCACTCCCATTTCGGTTGCTCTAATTGGGAAGCTCTCTGCAAGGCATATGGATTTGAGGAGGGAATGCGAATAAGATTTGATGTTCGCCCCAAAGATTATTTTGATGATGATAATGTCAACATCTGGGTGGATGTGGATATGCCTCCAGTTTTACCTAGATGTGAGTTTGTCAAACTAATTTGTTAAGTTCAGTAATTTATGTTGTTAATTTAAAAATATTTGGTGTTCGCCCGTACTAAACTTATTTATTTATAATTGTCAGCTTATTTCTTATCTTCAAGAAATACTCGGAAGGTAGTAGACATCACATACTACAGCTATGCCTCCAAGCTTAATTGTGAGGAGAAAGGTTATCTTGTCTCATTCATAGAAGATGTTGAGGCCTTCAAAACCAGTCACTCTATCAGCCCAAATTATACAAGATACGTGCCACTAGTCCATAAATTGCTTGATGGTAACTTCATTGCCAAAAACTTGGTAAGATTTTGTTAATGATGGTAACTTCATTGCATACATTATTCTGAAGTAAACTACATTGCTAACTATATATGTTACTATTTCATTTTTGAACAGAGGCTCCCGAAGTAGGTTGTGCCTGACATGCTATTTATCGAAGGTGATATGCATATGGTTAGCTTACCACCAACTCCTTCGGATGCTTACCATACTGCATACTAGATTTTTTCAAATGATGGAAGGCTCAAAATCAAAGAATGGAGCAAAGTGATGAATGCGCACACGCAAATAATTGGAGACAAAATGAATGTGAGCAAGCCACAAGTTGGAGATAGGTTTATGTCCATTCTCCATTATGGTGAAGGACCGGTTTATCTGTTTTATGGTATTTTAGCTAGGAGAGAGGAGTGGGTCCTAAATATTAAGAACAATTAGTTAGTGTTGATTATATATGACTACAATGTCTTAGACTTGATGGTGATGCTGAGTAGGAGTAGTGATTATGAGTACTATGATGATGAGGAGGAGGAGTTGTTATTATAACTAGTGACGAAGTTGTTATATGATGTCTCATCATGGACGAAAATGATGATTATGAGGAGTTATATGACAATGATATATTATGATGATAAGTTGTTAATGATATTATGATGATGATGATAAGTTATTATGTCATTGGGTGAAAGAACCGGGGATTAGTTTCAAATGGATGGATCCAAAGTGACCATTGGTTACTTTGGATCCATGCACTTGAAACTAATCCAAGGTTCTTTGACCTAGTGATTTAATAACTCATTATGATGTAAAAACAATCTCTAAATTGCTACTGTATGAAAAATTGTATACAGGTGTATGAGTATGACCTAAAATTCAAATGAAATGGAATACAGAATAATAGTAGTAGCGTTTGTCTTCGAAAGCGCTACTAGTAATTAGCAGTAGCGATTGGCATGGAAAGCGCTACTACTAAGAAGATATATCAGTAACGAGTGCTAGTCAGCGCTACTGCTAAGCTTTAGTTGTAGCCCCTTATCAGTAGCGCGCTTACCTGCGCTACTGATAGGCCAAAAACTAGCTCTACTGCTAGTCTTTTCCCTACTAGTGAAGTACCGGACAACCGACACCCTCCATCCACCAGATGACCGACGCCCTCCGAAAATCCAACATCTGCGGGTCAAAGCCAAAACGTCGGAAGTTTGAGTTCCTCCGGATGACCGACGCACCGGACGTCCGACCCCGACCGGAAATCCGACGCCCCCTGGTCAGAGCCAAAACGCTAGACGACCGGACCCTCGTGAGCCACGAGACATCCGGAGCCTGCGGATATCCGATGTCTATCTGTGTACAGAGACTAGGGCCGAGGCCCATGTACCCCTTCGACCCCCTAGACTATATATACTCCTCCTCCTCCACTTTTCTAGGGTTACCAATGTGATAGCTCATTCTAGGAGATAGAGCTTTGCTCATCCACTTGATACCTTATCCCTCATAGATCGTGATCGTGACCTCTACGGAGAAGATCCCCCAAGTGGATTCAAGACCCCTCACGGGAAGACCTTCAAGACCTCCTCATGGAGAAGAACTTGCTACTTGTATTGTCCTCTGTTGTGTTTGCATCTTGTATCACTCTTTATGTTCATGGATCTAGCACATGTGTGATCGTTCCCGTTGATTTGAGTGTTCCCCTCGTGTTTCCCCTCGTGTTCTTCGTAGGATCCCCTCCATTTCGTGAAAGATCGGCCCTAGGGTTTCTAGCCTACATCACTTTCTATGTGCCCATCTTCGAGCACCAGCTGAAACCATAGGTCTAATTTTTTGGGACGTACGCCGATGGTGCCACGGTGTCATTTTCCTTCCTGGAGGTGTCGTCTTGTGTGTTTGCAGCATCCCAGGTGCTGGACTTGTGGTTGTCAGACTCCACGTTGGTCTGGACTACCTCCCTAGTTAGTAGGTTTAGCTATGTCGTTTGCTTTTTTGGGCCAAGCACCCCTTGTACCTTTTGTCTTTGTGATTTGGGCATCGTGTTCACGCCATCTTGCATTCTGCATGTGTTTGTACCTCACTTGTATTTAGACTCTTTCTTCTATCAATTAAAAGATACACAACCTTTGCATATGCGCAAAAAAGGCATGGCGTCGCGGTGCTCATGCCAAAGGTGGGCAACAGCCGGTGCTGCTGCTCCGATGAAGGAGTGGAGCTCGGGGATGGATGGAGGCGAGGACGTCATGCATGGGGAGCTCTTGGAGGCGCGAGGGTACTGACAGTAGATCGAGCGAGTGCTCATGAGAACATCGGCTATCTCTTAAGCGTTCTGGCTTTTCAAGGAGGGAGGCGCCGGCTGCGACTGGATTTAGTGGTAGGTTGGGTGGCTCGCGCGAGGTGGAGGGTGAGGGTGGGCAGGTGGAAGACGAGCGGGATCGAGGAGGAGCTCGGGTGCGGGACAAAGGCACTAGATGGTTGGGTCATTGGGTGAAGATACTGAGGTGGGAGAATGGAGTGGCGGTAGGGATGGGACAAGCTACCTAGAATTTAGGGTTAGGGTAGTCCATATTTGGTATGTGTCTATTTAAAGGAATGGAGGCCTTTGGGGTAGTTTGGGGTTGATTTTGACCCTTCAATCGCGATCGGGGGTTTGGGTTGAGGGGAGTTTTGGGCTAGGTTTTAGGTGGGCTGGTTTTGAGATGAGAGGGGAAAGTGGCCCGGTTCCACATTTTAAGAAAAACACCCGGATAATTTGGGTATGACGAACGGACTGCCAATGCAACATGGATGATGTGATGATGGATGCAACAAACAAATAATTAACATGATATAATAATTATATTATGCAAAAAAATCTAGAGAACTGGCCTCGGGCTTTTACACATGTATTATGGTTAGTTTGGACTGGACAAAACAGTACCAAGAGCTACATGGAGGACTTTCAGAACCTACTGTGTAGGCGTCTCAAGGAGCTGTTTGCCCTTCAAATGGAGTGAATGCCTACAAAAGGTGGTTTGAATCTGCTTCCTGGGGCGACCGTTGGGAATGCAACACATGGTGGGATGAGCACTCTCAAATAATTGAAGCAAAATTCTCAAGAGGTTGATGCCACACATGTGATGATTTTTGGTTGGTGAGGGGCCTGCCTTGCGTGCAACTGGGTTTGGCGTGGCCAGCGAGATGGTATATATTTGTTTTTATCTTTGCTAAAACTGTAGGCTATCTAGGTCCAGATAAGTGTACTTGGAATTTATTTTTGTGGGACTTGTTGGTTTATTTTCTTCAGTGAAATGGAATCGTGGGGAGGCTGGTTATCGAAAAGCGAATGTCAATAAATTACCATTAGTGATCATGCTCCCATTCTCATATCCACAGAAGGTAAATTTAAGAAGCCTTTGCAAAGTTTCAAATTTGAAAATTGGTGGCTTATGGAAAAAGACTTTCATGATCATGCTAAAGCAGCCTGGAGTAGTACTACTCATAGACCTTATTATGCTAGAACTAACCATCTTGCAGGCTCACTGAAAAAATGGTGTAAGAAGAAAAAGCCACTGAACCAGGAGCTGAATTCATTGGAAGAGCAAATAAGAGATATCCAATTGAAGCCAGTACATGAGCAAGATCACAATCTGGAGTCTTCCCTTGTTTGCAGGTATGAGGAAAACTTGACAAAACTTACTCAATACTATAGTCAGAGAGCAAAAAAGTATTGGGCTATAATGGGGGACAGGAATACTAAGTTTTTCCATCATGCTGTTCTTAAAAGGAGGAGGAAAAATCAAATTGTCTCAATCAAGGACAAGAATAATATTACTCATTTTAACCCTGAAAAAATTTCTCACACCTTTGTTGATTATTTCAAAGATATTTTTGGGACTAACAAAAAAGATCAAGGGAGGCCATACTTAGGAACGACTACAACTACTGATGAAAGAGATTACACTTATAGCATTCCAGACAAGCAGGAAATTTGGAATATTCTAAAAGAAATGAGGGTGAGTGCATCTCCAGGCCCAGATGGACTGAATGTGGCCTTTTATCTAGCATCTTGGGATTGGATAGGAGATGACATCACTAATCTGGTAAGGCAGTTTTATGATTCTGGTGTTATGCCCAAGCACATCAATAATACCAACATTGCTTTGATTCCCAAAAAACATGTTTGCAATATTCCTGCAGATTATAGGCCTATTAGTCTATGTAACGTTGTCTACAAAATTATTGCTAAATCCCTTGCGAACAGGCTTAAACCACATCTCTGTGACTATATTCATCCCTCTCAACAAGCATTTATTGAAGGAAGGAGAATTAGTAACAATATAATCATAGCTCAAGAAATCACTCACTCCTTTGCACTCAAGTCTTGGAAAACTCCTGCTTTCATGCTTAAAATTGATCTTGCCAAAGCCTTTGATCGTCTAGAAATGGAAATTCATTATTGGCGCTTTGGCACATAAAGGGCTACACAATCATTTCATCTATCTCATTTATGCCTGCATTTCTACTCCGGTCTTTTCCGTTATCATAAATGGCCAAGAATATGCTAAATTCAAAAGTAGCAGAGGCATAAGACAAGGCTGTCCACTCTCTCCATATCTCTTTGTCCTTGCAATTAATGAATTATCTGTCTCCTTGCAGGAAGCTATGAGACATAACCATCTTTCAGGTATTTCCCTTGGACCAAACTGCCCCCCTATCCACTCTCTCATGTTTGCGGATGATCTTCTTGTTTGTGGCCAAGCTACACTCCAAGAAGCCACTATTATGAGTCAACTCATTCAATCTTTTTGTGCTAGATCTGGCCAGATCCCAAATTGGAATAAATCTGGAATTCTATTTAGCAAAGGTGTAGACAGCAGCATTCAGCAAGCTATAAAAAACATCTTCCCTGTTGTTTCCATTGATAATAACTTCATTCATCTAGGGCATCCTCTCATTCTGCCAGCAAAAGATAGATCCTCTGCTTATAATTTTATAGTTGATAAATTCAAAGCCAAACTCCCTACTTATAAGGCCACCAAACTCTCTCATGCCGGTAGGCTCACTCTTATAAATTCTGTGTTTGCTTCCATCCCTATATATTACATGTCCAATATTCTTTTTCCCAAGAAGTTCCTAGCCAAACTCAATTCAATTATTAGAAACTTCTGGTGGGCAGGAGTTAGAGAGGAAACTAATGAGAGATCTCTTTGCCTTAGGGCTTGGAAAGACATTTGCTCCCCTAAGAATGAAGAAGGTTTAGGCATAAAAAACTTGCAAGCCACCAACAAAAGCCTAATCCTTGCAGCTGCCTGGAGGATAGCAGAAAACCCTAATAGCCATATCTCAAAAGTTTTGCAGTCTAAATATTTCCCGGATTCTTCCCTTTGGAGAGCTAACCCAAACATCCCCAAATCTGCCTTTTGGACTTCAATCATCAAAGTTAGGCCAATGCTCATCAACAATTCTTTTTACCAGATTACAAAAGGCAATATTTCTCTTTGGAGCTCTCCTTGGTTCAACTCATGGGAAAATATTTATGATCATCTTGTTATCCAAAATAATGATTTTAAATACCCGGCACTAGTTAAAGATCTCTGGCTTCCTAATCACAAAATGTGGAATCACAATTTGATTGATATGCTATTTGACCAAGACACGGCTGTAATTATAAAGCAGGTTCCAATTATTCAAGCTGAAGATGATGATATTTTGTGCTGGAAACTAACTCCAACAGGGAAAATCAACACAAAAAGTGCATACAAACTTTGTCTACAGGTGATGAGGGAAGAGGGGGAGCCACAACCTAGAGCTCTAGCAGACAATACTAAGGAACTTCTAAAGCAAGTTTGGAAAGCCAAAGATATTGCTCCAAGAATCCAAACTTTTGCCTGGAGACTAATTAGAAAAGCTCTGCCAACGGGGAAAAGAGCAGGTAAACATTCTAAATATATCAGTACCCGTTGTGCTAGATGTGGGTTGGAAGACGATGATATGCACATATTGTTTACTTGTCCGTTTGCTAGAGCAGCCTGGTTTGCCAAACCTTGGTACATAAGATCTGATTTACTAATTCAAAATTCTGATTCTCTAGCTTCCATTATTATGAGTTTTGCTAGTTCAGATCACCCTTATGCTACTTTAAGCAATATTTTTACATTCATGTGGTGCTTATGGAAAGCAAGGAATGATAAACTCTTCCAGAGAAAAGATGTGTCTCCTTTCCAGATCTTTTTTGTAGCACATGCTATCACAAATAGCTTATCTTTAGAAGTAAGGACATTGGAACAGAGAAGGTTAATCACTGAAAATCACAGGATAAATTCTTAGGAGAAAGAAAATCAGAGACAGGGAATTACAATTGATAGTATCATGCTTCCAGATTCAGTCAAAATTTACACAGATGCAGCTTGGCATGAACTAAGAAATTCTGACACTATTGAAAGTGTAAGAACAGGAATTGGTATTTTTTGCAGGTACATCAGAGAGACCAAAAGATGGAAGCTACAATCTCAGCGACTATTGAACACTCACAATCAGCAATTCAAGCAGAGGCACATGGAATCAATCTAGCGGCAATCATTATCAACATGCTAAATATTCAACAAGCAGCCATTTTAACGGACAATCTTACTCTTGCAAAAGCAGCAGCAACAAGATCTCCTAATTCTCAACCTGGACACTGGGAAATAAGGAGCATTCTGACAAACTTCTGTAATAACACTGCAACAAAACAGGTTCAGGTGTTTCATATTCCTAGAAGTCATAATTGTGAGGCTCATGTAGCAGCCAAGTTAACTCAATCTTAGAATATATTTCCTGAACAGAGTTCTAGGATAAGCTGTTGTAATGTTCAGCATAAAAAATGGCATTATCCCCTAATTCAAATCATTGCAGACATTGCTAATCAGGGATATGTCATTACCCATGTAAACTGCAGATAAATGAATGTATGTTAGGTGCCTTGTGCGCCTTTCTCTTGTTAAAAAAAAGTGTAAGGAGGAGGGGTTGATGGCGTGATGATTGTGCGACACTAAGGCAGAAAGGGGGGCAGGGATGCAATGACAAGTCATCAGGGTGCGAGGAAACAATGGCATGAGGGTCAGTGGCGGAGCTTCTTGGGGGCCAACCTGGGACATGGCCCCCCCCCCCAGCTTACAAGAAAACATTTATATATTTCTTTGTATTAGGCATGTTTTCAACTAAAAATCAGCTAAAATAGTTACATTTGCCCCCCCCCCTCCAGCCCATGGCCCCCCCATAATTTCGGCTCAAGCTCCGCCACTGATGAGGGTGTT
>NC_041381.1:212332494-212351563 GCF_002162155.2 Triticum dicoccoides | reverse complement strand
GTTTATGTTTTTTTTCATTATCAAATTCATGAACCTTTTCAAATTTACTAGCGTCTTTCTTGAAATTCACAAATATTTTTCAGAACCATTACTTATTTTGATATGCATGAACTTTTTTCGAGTTCGTGAACTTCTTTCTCAAATGCATGAACTTTTTTTCAAATTCATGAACTCTTTTCCAAATTTGTGCCTGTACTTTTTTTGAGTTCGTGAACTTCTTTTCCAAATTCTTGAACTTTTTTAACTCATGAACTTTTCTCAAATTCATGATTTTTTTTTGAAAATCCGTAAACTTTTTTTATTTCACATTTTTTTTCAACACTGTCATAAAAAACCGACCGGTTGTTTCCTACTAGACCAAGCAGAAAAAAACGTGACCAAGCGAGTGAGCGGGCGAAGCAAGTTAGAGTGAGATTGAGCCGCCACCTGCTGGAATGCGTGTGAGCGCCAGCTTGCTAGCTATCGGTTAAGGCGCTGGGGAGGACCTTTCTCTTACCGGCATTGACGAAGCGCTCACATCGGTTCCTGATAGGCCGGCTCATGTTTGCATATAGTAGGGGATTGAAAGGACAAGCAATGTGCCCGCGTGTTGCAACGGATCCAAAATAGAATAATGCATGTTCACAAACTTCAAAGGATAACATTCTAGCTTTGGTGTATATACATCACTCAAAATATATTAGGTTTCGCTTAAAATATATTCCTCGTGGTTGTTTCGATGTGGTGAGGGAGGGATGTGATTGGTTTCTGGATACTACATGGTTTTCTGCAAATTAGAGCAGAGAAGAGGGGTCTTGTTGCAAAAAGTCACAACTTACCTCACACACGTTAGATGCATACCTGATGGTCAGAAGTGACAGATGGCAGACATACCATCATCACCAACTGAGTCTTTTATAGAAGTAGAGATATGTATTGCTTCTTTTTAGAATGAGGATATGTATTATTGAATCCCTATCGCACGCTCGCTGTGTCCAATTGTTGCGGTGTCGCACATGCTATAGAACTCAAGCGTGACAGATGGGTGACCCACTTTTGAGCGCATTGAACAGTGGGAGTGAACCGGTTTCCGGAACCTTCTCTTTGTTCTTTGTTGACTTTCATTTTCTATTTCTTTTTCTTTTTTTAGAAAAATTCCTTAATAAACAATGATCGAAATGTTTCAAGAATTATTTGATTTTTTAAAAAGGATCATCTATTAAAAAACCGGAATTTAAAAGATGTCCTTGATTCCAAAATCTCTTCACAAATTCAAAATCTCTTCACAATTTTTTTCATAATTTCATAAATGAGTCCTATTTTCCAGAACTTAAAAAAACGCTTTTCCAAAAAAAGGATTGGAAATTCAAAATTAGTTTATGTTTCCAATATTTGTTCATGTTTTATGAAAATTGTTCGCTTTATTAATAAAATGTTTGGATTTCGCAAATAAATTATGTTTTTCAAAAAATATTTGGAATTACAAAAATTCGCATTAAAAATGTCTGAAATTTCGAAAATTGTTTGCAATTTCAGAAAATGTTTGTCATTTCAAGATTGTTAATAATTTCTAATAAAAAGTCCAAATGTCAAAAATTGTTTCAAATCTACCGTTGAAGTGAGTACTTAAAATGTTCGCACTGTTCATCATACGAGAAGCCATATGCTCCGTTGGTAGCATGCGTCTAGAGTGGTAAATCTTGAGTACGATCCGTCGCGAGTTCGTCGTTTTTTGGCATCTTTACCTCATGTTGTTGCACTACAAGCACAACTCACTTCGGATCTGCCACTGGGACGCCTCAGTCATGGTCCCCTGTGCGCAGCAGTTAATTGGATGCAACGAGTGTCCAATAGAAGCTCCAATATATATTGCTCTAAGCGATACATTTGTCCGCGAGACTACGTTCGGTCTCGCCTGAAAACCTCTTCGTACAGTACTGGGCCGGTTGATTCTATTAGCACACGGTCCTCCGCTGGTTGTGCATTCATTTTTTTTCTTCATTTTTTCCCTTTCGGTTTTTTTTGTTTCTTCTCCGGCTTGCTTTGTTTCTTCCCTGATTTTTTAATTTTTCTTTATAATTTCACTGGTTTTCTTCTTCATTTTCCATGGTTTTCACTCATTTTTCTTTTCTTTCTTTCTTCGGTTTTCTTCGTTCCTTCTTTATTTTCCCCTTGTTTTTGGTTTTATTTCTTTCTTTCTTCATATTAGATGTTTTTCATTGTTTCTCTCTTCGTTTTATTTGTTTTTTCTTGGTTTCTTACTATGTTTCTTTGGTTTTCATCGTGTTTTCTTTTATTCTACAACACATTTCTATATTTTTCATACAAATTTGTACATTTTATGTGTACATCAAAGGCTTTTTTTTACTTGTTTAACATTTCTTAAATACAAGATTAGCATTTGAAAAGATATGTTCGATGACTATGTTTCAAAATGCATTGTACAATTTTTGGTATATATCAGGAACATGTTTTAATATATGTTTAACATTGTTGAAGTATATGACTAACATATTTTATACATGATCAACATTTTAAAAAATCTAGGGTATGATGTTCAAATTTGTTAATACACGATCGACATGTTTTTGTATATATCAGGAATATTTTTTGTACAAGTTTATCAGTTTTGAAATAGATGTTTAACAATTAATTTAAAGCTTGCTGACTATTTTTTCATACATTTTTGGTATATGTCAAGAACATGTCTTTATACAGTTACTATTTTTGAAATAAATTATTAACATTTTTTTTGATACATGGTCAACATTTTTTTTAAATGCTTCATTAACTTTTTAAAAATGCATGACGAGTTTTTCACACACATTGTTGTATCCATGAGAAGCATTTTTTATATACATTTAATATTTTTTTGTATAACCTGCTTTGGAGTATCTTATATATAGTATATGAACGTAGTAAAAATAATAAAGTACAGTATATACTATCATATGGTAGTATATAAGAAATGGGTGTAGCTACACCCGGTAGTAGGATGTATATATATATAAAGAAACCAAGGCTGTGGCCTCCCGCGAGCTGGGTCCGCCCATCTGGCACTCCTTTTTTTTTGAGAAATATCCGGCGCTCCTCTTCACGTGAGGTTCCCTACATCTCGCAAAAGCGCTGTTGCGAGTTTCACGACCATTGCCTACAACTGACTGCCCATGGACCGCCCCAGCAATCTCTACCACGTGACGCCTGTGTTGTAGCTTCTCGCAAACCGACGCACACAACACCCCACCCCCCCTCTTACGCGCTGGGCCGACCCATTTTCCTGTTTTTCTTTTTCTGTCTAAACTGCAGTAACCACCAAGGACAACTTACTTGTCGCGCCTACTTATATCCTTTTTGCTCTTTTATGTTTTATTATCTTAAATCTCTTTTCTTTTTCATAAAATGTATGAGCTTTTTAAAATTCGATAAACTTTGTTTATAAAACTGAATGAATTTTTTTCAAATTGATGATATTTTTTCCAAGTGTGATGAACTTTTTCTAAATCATATTTTTTTCCCAAATTAAATGCATATTTTTTTAATTTAATAATTTTATTTCAAAATTGATGATTTGTTTTTCAAATGATGAACTTTCTTTTCAAATTTGAATATTTTTTATAATTCATGATTTTTTTTAAAGTTCCTGACATTTTCAAATTCATGATTTTTTTATTTGTGAACTTTATTTTCCAGATTTGTTAAATTTGTGAATTTTCTTCTCATATTTGATGATTTTCTTTTCAAAGTTGATCATTTTTTCAAATTTATGAATTTTCGAAGTTTGTACACTTATTCAAAATCCATAAACATTTTTGAATTCATGATTTTTTTTCATATTTTTTATTTTACAAACATCATCTTTTTAAGTCAATGGTTGACCGGCTAACTGGTTAACCACGACCGGTCCAGCATGATCGAGTGATAAGGGAACCTAGTCGAGTGCTTGCCTTGTTCTTGTTTCGGTCCACGAACGGAAAAGCTTGAGCGTCGGGGACCTGTCGGAGCGCTTAAGGCGCCGAACATGAGCTTCCCAACGTTCCCCTCTACAAAAATTGCCACCAACCTGAATTTTGAGTATAACACGTGTGTGCATTCTCTCTCATTCCTTTTTATTTCCTATTCTTGCATACCTTTTACTTTGTTTTTATTTTCCTATTCTTGTAGGTAAAATACAGGAATGAACTAGCATAAATAGTTTTTTGTATCAAATAATTTCTTTTTTAGAATATATCAAATAATTTGTTATATTTTGAGGTAAGAACAGGAATGTTCAAACAAATATATTACGTTTTCTTATGATTTACAAAAAATTATAACAGGTAGATTTTGAAATTTACAGAATGCTGTTCCCATAATTTAAAAATTGTTCTAAAAATGTTCATAAACTGTTTGACAAAGTTTAATAGCCTAATTAATTTGTTATCATGTATTTAATAAACTGTTCATGTATTTTTTTAAATGCTCACCATGTAATTTAAAAAAAATTCTTCGTATATAATTTTATTTTCATTTATTTTGAAAAGTGCTCAGCTGTACTAAAAAAATGTTCATCAAGTGTTTTAAAAAAACAATATCGTGTATTAAAAAATATTCAATGTGTATATGAAAATTGTTTCTTATGTATTTAAAAAATATTCATCATCGTGTTAAAAATATTCACTTTGTGTTTAGAGAAACAAATTTTGACAGGTGTTTAAAAATATTCATCATGCATTTGGCAATGGCTCAACATATATTTCCCAGTAATGTTTAACACTTATTTGAAAAAAGTTCAATGTGTATCTGAAAAATGTTCAACGTGTTTTCGAAAGAGAGAAGTCCACATTACAATGCTGAACTTGTCACTCGGTTGAAGAATTAACCTCAAACTACAAAACTGATCTTTCCACACCTTGAACTAACCACGCGGTTCAAAAATTCAACCTCTCCCTTGTTTTGATTCGCCGGAGTGGTTTTGACTGTTGACTGGGCACCACCGCGTCAGCATTTTGTCCATCTTAGAGAAAAGGAAAGGAAAGCAACCATACATATGGGACCTTCCCAGAAAATAAAAGAAAAACTCTCTCTCTCACACACACACAAAAAGATAGAACATGGGTGCCGCTCCTGCCGCCGCTCCCTTACCCAAGCTCAGCCGGTCGCCACTCAACCGAACAAAAATGGATAGCTATCATAAACAACAAAAAACTGCCCTAAAATATCTTGCCCGGGTGATCTGTGTCTTTTCCAACTGGTGGCCTACACGCGTCAAAGTCCCCAGTCACCGTACACTGCCATTCTTCGACGCCATATGCGGTCGTTCTTCGATGCCATATGCCGCCAGTCTTCGATGCCATAAACCACCGATCGTACAACCCTATATCGTGTTGATGCATTGTCGCAGCAGGGCAAGTAGCGCCGCGACGACGAAGAAGCCAGAAGACCGTGAGCGAAAAGAAAACCAACAACTGCAGGCAAAGCATGAATGGCGCTGAAATAGCTCAAAGAAACCAGTGCAAAGCGAAACAAGAAGAAAGACACCAGATGACTTGCGGCGTAAAACAGCGGTTTAATAGGAACACATAACCGAGATATTGAAATGACTGAAATTCCCATCACTGGTGGAAAAAAAACCTTTGGTCGCGGTTCGCAACTGCCATTAGTCGCGGTTGCGCAACCGCGACCAAATAAGCGCGACTAAAGCCCCCCACCTTTAGTCGCGGCTCCTTAAGAACCGCGACTAAAGGCCCGTCCACGTGGGCGCCAGGCGGCCGTCGGGGCGGAGGACCTTTAGTCGCGGTTCTTCTGGCCAACCGCGACTAAAGGCCGCCACAGGTTTAGGGTTTTAGCCCCCCCCCTCCTAAACCTGTTTTCTGTTTAATTTGTATTGTTTTATTTCTTTTGTGCTTTATTTTAATTTTGAAGGAGTTTCATATATTCTACGGTACTACATACATGCATATGAATGTACAATTTCAAATAAATTTGAAACTAGAACCAAAAAGAATTCAAGAGGAATATACAATATATATTCAATATCATCGGATGACCATATACAATTTTGAACAAGTTTCCATACATGATTTAATGCATATAAAGTTCTACGTCCTCGTAATAGTGTTCTCCTTTAGGATGGAGGACTTCCCTGCTGAACCATCCAGCTAGTTCCTCTTGAAGTGGTCGGAAGCGAGCTTCTGGACTAAGCATCCACCGGAGGTTATTCCTCTGAGCATTGGTATCACTCGGAACCCGCTCAGAGGTGTATCTCCGGATCATCTCACAGACATAGTATCCACATAGATTGGTCTCCGGTGGCTGAATATCCCCAGCATTCTTAGCCTTTAACATTTTGAATTCTAGCTCTTTTTTGAATTCACCAACCTTTGTATCTACGAACCGTCTCCAAACCCTACGAGGCAAAGAAAATTAAATGAACAAGAGAGTTATTAATTAGTTACTTGATATTAGGAAATGAACGAAATAGGCCGATCGATATAGAGCGCAAATGAATGAAAATAATTACTTCTGCAGCATTCTTCTCATGCCGCCCCAAAGCTTTGGATCCATATTCACAGAGTCGTGGACGAGACATTCTGAGGTGTTAACTTTAATTACTAGCAGAATCCAGTGGAACCTGCGGACACGATACATGCACAGTACGTCATGCATAACTCATCGATTAGCCGGCCACATACCATGCATGGAGTAAACAAAAGAGAATGTGCTCAAGACAGAAACACTCACTCAAAATGGTAAGGAAATAGAATATCACTTTTGAGTTCCTGCTTTGTAAGAAACTGCCACAGGTCTGCCTCCACGTCGGCGGGGTAACGCTCCAACACATGTCCATTAACGGTGTGTGGGTCAATGAACCCAACATCATGGATGTTCCTTACTCTGCATTCCTTAATCTTCATTCTGCATGTATAATAGCGGACACAACAATATAGTTAGGACATATATATAGTGCAGGCAATATGAACGAGATGGGGTAGAAATTAATAAATCACTTACAGAACGTAGCAACTGATGATAGATTTATCGAGCTCGCGCAGATTGAAAAGCTGGAACAATTCACTCAGTTCAATTTGTACATAGTAATGTTTGAAGTGATGCTCATGTCTAACTTCCGCATAAATATATTCTTTGGCGTTTTTATTTTTTATGTAACCCTTGTACCATTTCAGCAGACCTTTCATTTGTGGAGGTAGATCCTTTTCCTGCGCAGGCTCGACGAGAGGCCCATTCTTGACATATGTAATTACTACCTCCTTCACTGGCGCCTCATCAAGGCCTAACAGTTCACGAAGAGTAATACCTAAGTTGGCCGCTTGTTCTCTGGCACTCGTTACAGTCAATCCCTGTGCTGCCGCAGCTTGTATGATCTCGGGGGCATCCGGACAGAAGGCTTCCACTATAAGGGGGGCAATCGATTGTTTACTTTGTTCCCCGAGCTGGGCAACTTGTTTCCCGCTTTTTTTACTTTCGGCCTTCTCCCGCTCTTTGTTCTCCTTGAACATGAGTGCCTACCTGCGAAGTTCACGTGCATAGTCGTTAGGCAGATTCTTCGCGGCTTGGGACGGTGTGCTCAAAAATGACTTAGCCCACTTCTTTTGCTCATCAGAAAATACTGGCTTGGGCTCGGGCTCTCTTTTCTTCTTGCAGTCCGCCTTCCATTTCTCCAAATCAGCAGCCGCGGCCGCGTCGACTTCCTCGGCACTACGTTCCCAAGGCCTTGTGGGGAGAGGCTTCAGTGATGGCTCCGGTACCTTTGTGGTCTTAGGTACATAAGGGTCCGGGTTAATAATCCAGGACTGCTTCTGCTTCTTTGCCGGAGGTGGATTGGGGGGCGGCGTCTGATCACCCGCCGGACGAGGACTGGGGGGCAGCGGCTGATCACCCGCCGGACGTTGTGGACTGGGGGGCGGCGTCGGCTGACGTGACGGAGGTGTAGGTGAACCGCCACCACCACCACCACCACCACCACCGCCACCGCCACCACCACCACCGTAGGGGGGTGGACTTGTTGTCCTTGGCGCCTCGCCTGGAAACTTGATAAACTTCTTTTGCCATAGAATGAAATGGCGCTTGACATCTCCAAGTCTTTTCTCCCCTTCAGGTGTAGCAATGTCAATCTCCAGGTCCTCAAACCCTTGGACTGTGTCCTCCACCGTGACACGAGCATAGCCATCTTGAATGGGGTTGTTGTGGTGGAGTGCTCCAGGTAAACATGGTAAAGCACTGCCGATGGCTACCTTCATGGACATGTTCCCGATAGGATAATACAGATGACATTCTTTCATCTCCTTTATATCGTCCACGGGGTAGCGAGGAGGCTCCGGTGAAGTAATTTCGACCACCAGAGGCTCCGGTGCAGTAATTTCGACCACCAGAGGCTCCGGTGCAGTAATTTCGATCGTCGGTGCATCTGCACCAGCCGGTGGGGCCTCCGTGGAAGCCACGCTGCTTCTCCGCTGCTGGCTTCCGAGATCCGCTGGATGATCTTCATGCTGCACCCGAGCTGCATCTCTTTCGGCTACTAGTACACTCATGGTTTTCTTCATCACATCCATTTCCGATGCCAACCACGCCACAACATCTGCTTCCCGATCCATCTTTCTCTTACGGCTTCTGTAACCGTATGGGTCATCGTTCTGGGGGAACCCTATTTTCCACGGAATGTGCCCCATGCCTCGTACACGTCCTCCGTGTTCAGGATTCCCGAGGGCTTTTGTCAGCGCGTCGTTCTCTCTGTTGAACTTGATCTTCCCCTGTTGAGCATCCCTCATTGCGTTAATAAGGGCTTGGGTGGGTTTAATTAATTTGCCCCGGTAAACACACTCCCCTGTCTCCGGGTTCAGCGTTCCCCCATGCCCGTACCACCAGCTTTTGGCCCTTGGGGCCCATCCCTCCGTACCTGGACGGATTCCTCGCGCCGTCAGCTCGTTCTCCATCTTCTCCAACCTAGGCACCCAAATGCGATACCCTCCTGGCCCCATAACATGATTGTACTCCTTCTTAGCCGCATTTTCCTTATTTTTTTCGATATTTGAATGAACTGCTCCGATTTCTTTTGCTTCACAAATTCTGGCCAATCATGTTTCAGTTTCTCATATTGTCCTTTGAAATCCGGAGTCTTGTTCTGCTTGACAAAGTCATGGACTAGATTTTGCTTGAATTTCCGGAATGCGTCGGCCATCTTATGAAGAGCGAACTGTTTGACTAGCCTCCTCCTCTCCTTGTTTTCCTCAATCTTGTTACCCTCCTCATCGAATTTGTTGTATTCCGGAGGTAGAACGAAATGTTCCATAAGCTTCTTGAAGCAATCTTTTTTTGTTCTCTTATAGACAAAAGTGAAACCATCAATTCGTGCCTTCTTTGGCTCATTCCACTCCTGGATGGTGATCGAGACGTTGTCTCTAACAATGGCTCCGCATTGGCTGACAAACTTGGTGGCGTTCTTGCGGGGCTCCAGCGGCCTGCCGGTTGCACTGTCGACAACCTCGATGGTGCATGTTTCTCCTTGTTTCATCGTCTTGGTTGCGCCACGCTTTGACGACGTACTCGATTGTTTCGACGATCCGGCCGAGGGCTAAAATAAGAAAGAGTCGCGCGCGTTAGTACACACATATTTATTCAAATCAGTTAGTTTGTATCACCAGAGGCTCAATGTATATATATACCTCGGCGCCGGAGGTGGTTGCTACTTCCATTTGAAGATCGTCGTTTATCGACGTTTGTTCGGCATCATCTTGCTGACGGCGCCCTTCATCTTCACCGTCAAGGTTCAGATAAGAAGAGATATCATCTTCTTCTTCTCCGGTCGGCACATATAGGATATCGCCATTTATGATGCCGAACATATGTGCTTCACCGTCCGGATCATAGTTGTCCATAATCGGGTCAGCTCTATCGTCCGCCATTATATCAGTCCTGAAAACATGTAGTAAAAACAAATTAATTAAGTGAAGAAGGGGGGCGGTGGCGGTGGCGGTAGCGAAAGGGCGGTGGCAAAAGGAGGGGGCGAGGAAGGGGTGGGAGAGGGTGTCGCGGTAGAGCGCGAGACGGGGCGGCAGACGACGGCGTCACGGAGAGGGGAGGCGAGGACAACACATTTATAACCCTCGCCGTCCCCTCTCGATCCCTAAAAAAACACCGCGCGCATCGCCGCCCCCCTCGCCGCCCCTCTCCGTATAAACAAATTGTCCGAACAGAGCTTGGAGTAGAGTGGCTAGGGTTTGGCCAGGGATGCGGATGGAGACGAATATATGTGGGGTCGGGATGGCCCATGTGCAGGGCGGGGGGTGCTGGCCACACTCTTTTTTCTTTTCTTTTTCATTTCATTTCATTTTTTCTTTTCCTGTTTTTATCCTTTTCATCTTTAAAACAATTCAGTATATCAAAATATAGCAATGAAAAAAGATATTTGAGAAATCATAAAATGTTCATGGATACAAAAACATTGTGATTTTGCAAAAAAAAAGGTTTTCAAAAAATGTTGATGATTTTGTGGAAAAAACAGGAATAAAAACATATTGTGTATTCAAAAAATGTTTAGGGATTTCAGAATAGTTCACGTATTTAATTTTTTCACTGATTCATGACATATTCGTGAATTTAAAAATTATTCGTGTATTTCAAAAAATTGATTTTATTAGACACAAAAAAATTCATCAAAACAAAAAAATATTAATGAATTCCAAAAACGTTTCCATAGCCCTTGGCGATGCTTCCTTCTGGCCTAGCACGGTTACGAACATATTTCTTTAATACTCCCATGAACCTCTCGAAGGGGAACATATTGTGTAGAAATACAGGACCGAGAACGAAAATCTCTTCGACTAGGTGAACCAGGAGGTGCGTCATAATATTGAAGAAGGATGGCGGGAACACCAACTCGAAACTGACAAGACATTGGATCACATCGTTCTGTAACCGTGGTAGAACTTCTGGATTGATTACCTTCTGAGAGATTGCATTGAGGAATGCACATAGCTTCACAATGGCTACTCGAACATTTTCCGGCAGGAGCCCCCTCAAAGCAATCGGAAGCAATTGCGTCATAATCACGTGGCAGTCGTGAGACTTCAGGTTTTGGAACTTTTTCTCCGCCATGTTTATTATTCCCTTTATATTGGACGAGAATCCAGACGGGACCTTCATACTGCTCAGGCATTCAAAAAAGATGACCTTCTCTTCTTTGGTCAGAGCGTAGCTGGCACGACCTTGAAACCATTCCGGATGCCGGCCATCAGGGTCTTTCAAACATTGCTGGTCCTGCCGTGCTTCCTTTGTATCATTTGTCTTCCCATACACGCCCAAGAAGCTTAGGAGGTTCACGCAAATATTCTTCGTAACGTGCATCACGTCGATTGCAGAGCGGACATCTAGGACTTTCCAATATTCTAGCTCCCAGAATATAGATTTCTTCTTCCACATGGCTGCGTGCCCGTCAGCTCCCTTCGGAACTGATTGTCCGCCAGGACCCTTTCCAAAGATGACTTTCAAATCCTTGACCATATCAAATACCTCAGCACCAGTGCGTTCCGCAGGCTTCGGCCGGTGATCTGCCTTGCCGTTGTAATGCTTGCCCTTCTTTCTTACTGGATGAATTTTCGGAAGAAATCGACGATGCCCAAGGTACACGTTCTTCTTACAATTTGGCAAATGTACACTTTCAGTCTCATGTAAGCAGTGCGTGCATGCATTGTATCCCTTATTTGACAGTCCCGAAAGGTTACTAAGAGCAGGCCAATCGTTGATGGTTACGAAAAGCAACGCTCGTAGGTCAAATTCCTCTTGTTTGTGCTCATCCCACACACGGACACCACCCCACAGTTGTAAAAGTTCATCAACTAATGGCCTTAGGTACACATCGATGTCGTTGCCGGGTTGCTTCGGACCTTGGATGAGCACTGGCATCATAATGAACTTCCGCTTCATGCACAACCAAGGAGGAAGGTTGTAGATGCATAGAGTCACGGGCCAGGTGCTATGGCTGGAGCTCTGCTCGCCAAAAGGATTCATGCCATCCGTACTTAGAGCAAATCTTATGTTCCTTGCGTCAGCTGCAAAATCTTTGAACCATCTGTCGATCTTTCTCCATTGCGTTCCATCTGCGGTGTGTCTCAACTCCCCGTCCGACTTACGGTCCTCTTTGTGCCATCGCAACAACTTGGCATGCTCTTTGTTCCTGAACAGACGTTTCAACCGTGGTATTATAGGAGCATACCACATCACCTTAGCGGGAACCCTCTTCCTGGGTTTCTGGCCCTCAACATCGTCACCAGGGTCATCGCCTCTGATCTTATAACGCAATGCAGTGCATACCGGGCATTCATTCAAATTCTCGTATTCACCGCGGTAGAGGATGCAGTCGTTGATGCATGCATGTATCTTCAGAACCTCTAAACCTAGAGGGCAGACAACCTTCTTTGCTTCGTACGTACTGGCGGGCAACTCGTTATCCTTTGGAAACATATTCTTCAACATTTTCAGCAAGTTTTCAAATGCCGAGTCAGCTACACCTGCCTCTGCCTTCCATTTCAGCAAATCCAGTGTGCAGCCCAGCTTTTTCAGACCATCATCGCATCCGGGGTACAGCGCCTTTCAGTGATCCTCTAACATGCGATCCAAATTCTCCCTCTCCTTTTCAGTTTCGCAGCGTCTCCGTGCATCAGCAATGGTCCGACCAAGATCATCAACGGGATCATCACGTGCCTCTTCTTCACCTTCCCCTTCACCTTCAGCATCCTCCATGAAAGTATCACCGAAATGAGCAAGATAGCTTTCATCGATGAAATCATCCCCTTCTTCATCTTCTTCCATTATAACCCCTCTTTCTCCATGCTTGGTCCAACAATTATAGCTTGGCATGAAACCGTGCCGAAGCAGATGCATGTGAACATCTCTTGAGGAAGAGTAACCCTTCTGATTCTTACAGATAACACATGGACAGATAACAAAACCCCCCTGCTTGTTCGCATTAGCCACTACGAGGAAATCTTTCAAACCCGTAGTGAACTCGCCGGAGAGTCGGTTACCATACATCCATTGCCGATTCATCTGCATTATTATAATATAAAATATATAATTAACCATCATGCATTTGTTAAACTAACTAGCTACAAACAATATAAATTAAACAATGAACTGCACACATGCATATTTTATCAATGACACATCAAAGGTTCATCAAGTTGCTAACCGCGATCGAGGAGTGTGGCTCCAACACTTCATGTCATGTTTGTTTCATGCTCTTGGGGCATTTCATCAAACACCTTATGTGCATAAGAGGAACCAAAAGCAAACCTACACCCACTTGTGAAGAGAATGGCTCCAAATGGCTAAGTGTTGGCTGCTGGATGGGTATATATAGGGGAGGGGCTTTAGTTGCGGTTGGCCTGGCAAACCGTGACTAAAGGTGCCCGAAGGCCTTTAGTCGCGGTTGTCCTCGCCAACCGCGACTAAAGACCCTCACGTGCGCCAGCTGGCCACCGAGCGCCCTGGGCCCAGGCCTTTGGTCGCGGTTCACCTCCAGAACCGCGACTAAAGGTCCCATTAGTCGCGGTTCCTACAGCTTCGCGACTTATGGGGCTGGACGGAAGCCTGTTTTTCCACCAGTGCATGCACCAGTCATTTGCAAGCCTACCCTGATCACATGAACAAAACAACCTGTCCTGACGCGTGCCCGAAGACCGAACAAAAGGCTACCATTGTGAGCAAAGCACCTAACCATGGGGGTAATTATGATGGGGAACGTTGCATGAAAATCAAAAAAATTCCTACGAACACCCAAGATCTAATCTAGGAGATGCAAAGCAACCATACGGGAGTGTGTCTACATACCCTTGTAGACCGAATGCGTTAGCATGGTAACTCGGCTGATGTCGTCGTACTCTTCACGATCCAATCACGATCAAATCTGATATAGTGCCGAACGAATGGCACCTCCGAGATTAGCACACGTTCAGCTCGATGGCGTCCTCTCCTTGATACAGAAAGCGAGGGAGAGGAGGTAGATGAGATTGGTACCAGCACAACGGTATGGTGGTGGTGGCAGGAGCGGAATTCCGGCAGGGCTTCACCAAGCGAGTACCGGAGGAAAGGTGGGAGAAGTTGGGAGCGACAGAGGGCAAGGGTGGAGGCGTGCGGCTGCCCTCCCACCTCTCCATTATATATAGGGGTGAGGGAGAGGGGGCGCCGGCCCTAGCCCCTCCTCCAAGGGAGGGACGGCGACCTTAGGGGGTGGCTTGCCCCCAGTCAAGGGGGCGCCCCCATCTAGGGTTCCCCCAAAGCCTAGGCGCATGGGCCACGGGGGGGGGGGGCTGCTGCACCTGGCCCATCTAGGCCAGGGCGCCCCCTATAGTCCACGTTGGTCCCCGGGGCAGGTGGACCCCCGGTAGACCCCTGGAACCCTTGGGTGCCTCCCATACACCTGCTGGCATGCCCCTGAACTTTCCTGGTGACCAAAACTAGACTTCACATATATAAATCTTTACCACCGGACTATTTCGGAGCTCCTCATTATATCCCAGATCCCATCCGGGACTCCTAACAACCTTCGTAGTTTCCGCTATTAATATCTCAGTACTACCCTTTCAATAACCAATAGCGAGACCTGGATGCCCATATTGATTCCCACATATTCGATGAAGATCTTTATCGGTTGAACCACGATGTTGAGGATTCAGATAATCTCGTATGCAATTCCCTTTGCCCAGTGATATGTTACTTGCCCGAGATTCGATCGTCGGTTCTCCATACCTAGTTCAATCTCGTTACCGGCAAGTCTCTTTACTCGTTCCTTAATACAAGATCCCATGACTAAACTCATTAGTCACATGAAGCTTCTTATGATGTTGTATTAGAGAAAGTTCCCAGAGATATCCCCCCATCACACGGAGTGACAAATTTCAGTCTCGATCCATGCAACCCAACAAACACATTTAGAGATACCTGTAGAGCATCTTTATGATCACCCAATTATGAAGTGATGTTTGATAGCACACAAGGCATTCCTCCGATATCCGAGAGTGGTATGATCTCATGGTCTAAGGAACTGATACTTGACATGAAGAAAGCTAGAGCAAATAACTAAATGATTTGATGCTAAGCTTACGGATGGGTCTATCCATCACATATTCTCCTAATGATGTGATCCCGTTATCAAATCACAACTCATGTCTATGATTAGGAGACCTTAACCATCTTTGATCAAGGTGCTAGGCTAGTAGAGGCATACTAGGGACACGGTGTTGTTTATGTATCCACACATGTATTTAAGTTTTCGGTCAATACAATTCTAACATGAATAATAAACATTTATCTTGAATGAGAAATATGACAATAACCATTTTATTATTGCCTCTAGGGCACATTTCCAACAGTTTCCCATGTGCACTAGAGTCAATAATCTAGTTTACATCATTATGAATCTAACACCCATGGAGTCTTGGTGCTGATCATGCTTTGCTCATGGAAGAGGTTTAGTCAATGGGTCTACCACATTCAGATCCGTATGTACTTTGAAAGTTCCATGTCTCCATCCTTCATGTAATTACAAATGGAGTTGAAGCGGTGTTGATGTGCTTGGTCTTCTTGTGAAACCTGGGCTCCTTGGCAATGGCAATGGCACCAGTGTTGTCACAAAATATAGTCATTGGATCCGATGCACTAGGTATCACCCCTAGGTTGGATATGAACTCGTTCATCCAGATTCCTTCTTGCGCTGCTTCTGAAGCAGCTATATACTCCGCTTCACATGTAGATCCCGCTACCACGCTCTGCTTAGAACTGCACCAACCGACGGCTCCCCCATTCAAAATAAATATATATCCGGTTTGTGACTTCGAATTATCCAGATTAGTGTCAAAGCTAGCATCAACGTAACCCTTCATGATGAGCTCTTAGTCACCTCCATAAACAAGAAACATGTCCTTAGTCTTCTTTAGGTACTTAAGAATATATTTTTACCACTATCCAGTAATCCACTCCTGGATTACTTTGGTACCTCCCTGCCAGACTTATGGCAAGGCACACATCAGGTCTGGTATGTAGCATGGCATACATTATAGAGCCTATGGCTGAGGCATAGGAGATGACCTTCATCCTTTCTCTTTCTTCTTCCGTGGTTGGGCTTTGAGTCTGACTCAACTTCATACCTTGCAACACAGACAAGAACCCCTTCTTCGACTGGTCCACTTTGAACTTCTTCAAAATCTTGTCAAGGTATGTGCTTTGTGAAAGTCCTATCAGACATCTTGACTTATCTTTATAGATCTTAATACCTAACATGTAAGGAGCCACCCAAGTCTTTCATTGAAAAACTCTTGTTCAAATAACCCTTTATGCTTTCCAAAAATTCTACATCATTTTCGATCATTAAATATGCCATCCACATATAGTATTAGAAATGCTAGAGCTCCCACTCACTTTATTATAAATACAAGATACACCATAAGTTTGTATAAAACCAAAAGCTTTGATCACCTCATCAAAGTGTATATTCCAACTCCGAGATGCTTGCACCAATCCATAGATGGATCGCTAGAGCTTACATACCTTGTTAGCATCCTTAGGATCGACAAAACCTTCTCCCTTAAGGAGCCCATAGGGAACGTTGTTTTGACATCCATCTGCCAGATTTCATAGTCGTAATATGCGGCAATCAAACATAATTCTAATAGACTTAAGCATCGCTAAGGGTGAGAAAGTCTCATCGTAGTCAACTCCTTGAATTTGCCGATAACCCTTTGCGACAAGTCGCTTTATAGGTGTGACATTACCATCTTTATATGTCTTCTTCTTAAAGATCCATTTATTCTGAATGGCCTGCCGGTCACCAGGAAGGTCCACCAAAGTCCATACTTTGTTCTCATACATGGATCCTATCTTGGATTTCATGGCCTCAAGCCACTTGTTGGAATCCTGGCTTATCATTGCTTCTTCATAGTTTGTAGGTTCGCCGTTCTCTAACAAAATGACTTTAAGGATAGGATTACGGTACCACTCAGGTGTGGAACGTACCCTGGTCGACCTACGAAGTTGAGTAGAAACTTGAGCCGAAATTTCATGATCATCATCATAGCTTCCTCTTTGGTCGGCGTAGACATCACGGGAACTGCTTTCTATGACGTTCTACCTTTCAGTTCGAGAGAAGGTAGGATTACCTCATCATTCTACTTTCCTCCCACTCACTTCTTTCGAGAGAAAACTCCTTCTCTAGAAAGGACCCATTCTTAGCAATAAAAATCTTGCCCTCGGATATGTGATAGAAGGTATACCCAATAGTATCTTTAGGGTGTCCTATGAAGATGCACCTTTCCGATTTAGGTTCGAGCTTATCAGGCTGAAGCCTCTTTACATAAGCGTCGCATACCGAAACTTTAAGAAACGACAACTTAGGTTTCTTGCCAAATCGTAATTCATACGTTGTCATCTCAATAGATTTAGACGGTGCCCTATTTAAAGTGAATGGGGCTATCTCTAATGCATAACCCCAAAACGATAGTGGAAAATCGGTAAGAGACATCATAGAATGCACCATATCCATTAAAGTATGATTATGATGTTTCGACAGACCATTACACTATGGTGTTCTAGGTGGCGTGAGTTGTGAAATAATTCCACATTTTTCTTAAATGTGTGCCAAACTAGTTACTTGAATATTCACCTCCAGGATCAGATCGTAAAAAACTTTATTTTCTTGTTGCGATGATTCTCCACTTCATTCTGAAATTCCTTGAATTTTTCAAATGTTTCAGACTTGTGTTTCATTAAGTAAATATACCCATATCTACTCAAATCATCTGTGATGGTAAGAAAATAAGGATATCCACTGCGTGCTTAATCTCTCATCGGACTGCATACATCGGTATGTATTATTACCAATAAGTCACTTTCCTGCTCCATTGCTCTAGAAAACAGGGTTTTAGTCATCTTGCGAGAGGCATGGTTAACATGTTTCAAATGATTCATAATCAAGTGATTCCAAAAGTCCATCGGCATGGAGTTTCTTCATGCGCTGTACAACAATATGACCTAAGCGGCAGTGCACAAGTATGTGGTACTATCATCATTAACCTTGCATCTTTGGCATCTATATTATGAATATGTGTATCACTATGATCGAGATTCAATAAGAATAAACCATTCACAAGGGGTGCATGACCATAAAAGATGTTACTCATATACATAGAACAACCATTATTCTCTAACTTAGATGGATAACTGTCTCATAATAAACAAGATCCAGATATAATGTTCATGCTTAACGCAGGCACCAAATAACAATTATTTAGGTTTAAAACTAATCCTGAAGGTAGACGTAGAGGGAGCGTGGCGACGGCAATCTCATCAACCTTGGAGCCATTTCCAACACACATCATCACCTCGTCCTTAGCAAGCCTTCATTTATTCCGTAGCTCCTATTTCAAGTTACAAATATTACCAACCGAACCAGTATCAAATACCCAAGCACTACTACGAGCACTAGTAAGCTACACATCAATAACTTCTATATCAAATATAGCTTTCTTGATGTTGCCAGCCTTCTTCACTACAAAAAAAGACACATCCATGACATTTTGGGCCGAACGAATTTTTTTTCCTGTCATACATATGACACTTCTATGACGATAATTGTTACAGAACCCGGTATCATCATAGATGTGGTGGGCTCCTACTTCTGTGACAAAAAATCATGACAGAAAATGGGCTTTTCGTCCTGGGCGGGCTGGAGACGCAGCTGCATGACATTCTTTGAGCCGTCCATGATGGAAAAAACCGTGGTAGAAGCGAGGGGGAGGAAAATTTTGGGGAGTTGCCGGTTACAGTGGGAGGTCAGGGGCCGAGCGATGCGCGTTTCTCTCGTACTTACGCGCGTGTGTGTGAGGCGTTGGCTCTAACTGAACCCGAGCGAGGCGTTGGGCTCTAACTGAACCCGAGCGAGGCATTGGGCTCTAACTGAACCCGAGCGATTGCACTGCAGGCTACGCGTTACTGAACCTGAGCAATCGATCGATGGCTGTTAACTGAACCTGATGGAGCGATTCCTTCGCTACTGGTGCTAACTGAAGCCGATCGATGCTGCCTCTGGGATGAACAGTGAGCG
>NC_041381.1:212183572-212332053 GCF_002162155.2 Triticum dicoccoides | reverse complement strand
GTTGCCTCTGGATGAACAAGAACCCGTGGTGTGGAGGGCTGGATGAACAGTAGACGGTGGAGGGGTGGCCGTGGAGGGGTGGTTGAACAGGACCCCGTTGTGTGGAGGGCTGGAATAACAGTAGATGGTGGAGGGCTGGATGAGCAGTAGACGGTGGAGAGGTGGTTGAATAGTAGCCGGTGGAGTAGCGCGCGGTGGAGGCTGGATGAACAGGAGCCCGTGGAGGCTGGAGGGGGTCGACGGTAGCCCGTGGAGGCTAGAGGAGGTCGACGGTGGAGATGAACAGTATCCCGTGGAGTACCATTTTGCGGTACACCACACCCCTCCCCCCTGTTTCGACCGTAGCGCTCCAACACAAGTCCGTTTCGTCCATTTTGCGGTACGTCACACCCCTCCCGATCAACAGGACCCCCGTTTCGACCGTAGGAGGTCCGTTTCGTCCGTTTTGCGGTACGCCACACCCCTCCCGATCAACAGGACCCCTGTTTTGACCGTAGGAGGTCCGTTTCCTCCGTTTTGCGGTACGCCACACCCCTCCCGATCAACAGGACCCCGTTCTGAATGTGGCCAGTCGAACACAAGGCCGTTTCCTCCGTTCTGCGGTACGCGAGGCCTCGTTTCCATCACCTGTTCCGTCCAAGCCGGTTGGCTCCCACGCGTTCCATTGCCTCCCGATGAACACGAAGCATTCCGTTGCCTCCCCATGAACACAATGCATTCCGTTGCCTCCCCATGAACACGACACATTCCGTTGCCTCCCCATGAACACGAGCCCTCGCCGTACGTATGCGCAACTAGGCGTTCGAGACCCCGCCCGTATGTACACATACGCGGCCGTATTTTCTTTCTTGCACCCTGGCCGCTGTACGTACGTGTACATGCTATGTGCGCGTCTCTACTACGACACGTGCACGCCTCTACTACGACACGTGCGTGCCTCTACATCGACCAGTATGTACGTACACGTTCGCGACCAGGATGACAACGCTATGTATGCTTCGACCAGGTGGGTCCCGATTGTCAGGCACTTCCTTGCCTACGAAGATGTAGCTGGTGGGTCCTAGCAGTCAGGGGGCGAATCATTTTGTTTTTTTGCCTGGAGGCACTTCCTTGGGTGCGAAGGTGTAGCTGCTGGGTCCCAGTAGTCAGGGGGGCCAATCATTTTTTTCCCGGACGCACTTCCTTGCGTGCAAAGGTGTAGCTGCTGGGTCCCAGCAGTCAGGGGGGCGAATCGTTTTTTTTGCCCGTACACACTTCCTTGCGTGCGAAGGTGTAGCTGGTGGGTCCCAGCAGTCGGGGGGTGAATCGTTTTTTTGACGCACTTCCTTGTGTGCGAAGATGTAGCTGGTGGGTCCCAACAGTCAGTGGGGCGAATCGTTTTTTTCGAACACACTTCCTTGCGTGCGAAGATGTAGCTCGTGGGTCCCAGCAGTCAGGAGGTGAATAATTTTTTTCGCGAAATACGGTGGCCCGTCCGGTGGGTCCCCACTGTTAGGTGGAGGAATAATTATTTTGCGCGTAATAAGGAGGCACTTCCTTGCGGCTGCCGTGGACCCAGCTGTTAGCCTCTCCACGTACAGTCCATGTCCGATGGAAGTCGTTCCTTGACCACGTTGACCACGCCGCGCCGAGAGCACCACGGCGGTGGACGACGGCAAGGCCTAGGAAGGGGACGACGCAGAGCCGGGGAAGACATGGCAGTGGATGCACACGCGGAGAGGAGTACGAGGGTTCACTGGTTCGGCTGCGCTGCCGTCGCCATAGAATAACAAGGGGTGTGGGTGAGTGGAGGGATGGCCTGGCCAGCGGTGGGAGTAGTAGGGGGCGGTGAGGTCTCCGCGGTAGCACAGCCGGCCACGGAAGGCAGGAGCAGGCGGCACGACCGGCGCTGCTTTGGGCGGCTGGTGCAACAAGACCAGAGGTTGAAGAAGCACGACGGCCGTTGGATGGACATCCTACGGTCATTGCAGCTAGAATCGTTTATATTGACTAAGTTGACAAAGCCCTTGGTACGTCAACTTAGTAGGCCCACAGGTCAGCTTCCGAAACGGTGCGCCCCAGATGTCAGGGGGGGGGGGGAATCATTTTTTGGGCGGGTGAAGCTAGAATATCCGAGATTAAAGAAGAAGCACGGCATGCGTTGGATGGACATCCAACGGCCACTGCTGCTAGAACCGTGTGTTGACTATAAGTTGACAAAGCCTTGCATACGCGTCAACTCTGTTTTTTTAGGGGACGCGTCAACTTAGTAAGGCCAGAAGTGTGTGGTAGAGAACTTATAGCCCATTTGAGATTTGTAAGAATGTGTAGCCCATTTTTGAATTCTAATGGAATTTATACAACCCATTTATAGTTTGTTAAAAGTACAGCCCATTTCAACCAACCGTTCAAAACAGAATTCAATAAAATTTCCCACATTTTGATGGGATCCGAATATTTTTATCCCGAAATTTCTAGTCAGATTAAATACAATTTCAATATAAATTTATATTACGTAAAAATCCAACGAAACATTGCGCTCGCAACAATTAATGAAATTAAAATTTTCAATATTCCAAAAATAATATTTTATAAAGTAATCACTGTTTGGTTCATTTTTTATAGTTACTACCCAGTTTTTATAATTACATCCCATTTATTATTTCTTAAAGCCCATTTTCTTGTTAAGCCTAATGCATCCCTCCTAGGAAAGATTTGCAGCCCAGCGGGGCGGAGAATAATAACTTGACCTTGCCTGGGTATTCCTAAAAAAAAGTATAGCTGGGCCAGCCATTTTCAGCTTCAAAAAATTAATATGTAGGCTGGATATCTGGCCTGGGCTAGATGGGCCACAACCCGCCCAGTTAATACCTGCAGCAATATTTTCGTTGTTGTTCAGAGGAGAAAAATTAATATCTAGGGTAATCATCAAAAAACTCTGCAGTGCTCACACCTCAAAAACAAAAATACTGCTCGAGCTGCGTGGTCCCAGCTGTCGGCCGCTTCTTGTGCAATTCTCTCGTTTATTGACTACTCCCTCCTTTTTGGTTTATAATGCTCAATTCAAAAATCTCACCAATCAAGGTAGATGGCGAGTGGTGGAATACTTTTTATAGTTTTGCAAAAGCACCTAATTAATGCTCTTGTTATCCTCAAAAAATTATGTTTATCAATGCATTAGTTGCAATGCATGCATGCATAAAGTACATGCATTGGTCAGTTTTCTCTTAATACTTGCATGCAATAATTTAGTGCACCTTGGAATCTGAACATGTGATGGAAAACAACCAAATTGAGCCTTATAAAATGGAAAAACTAAAATTTTGAGATAAGCCCTATAAACCGGAAAGGAAGGAGTACATAGGTTGACAATGGTGTGTGACCGTGATGTCAGGAAACCAGGAGGAACCAAAATAAATTATAGTTATATATATATAATAAGGAGGCACTTGCGTACGTGAGGCTATGGACCTGGTGGGTCCCCATTGTCATCCTATCCAAGTAAAGTCATCTCCTCGCCCGCGCGCGCTTTCCGCCCAAAACAGTCAGCGCCGGTCGCCCCGCTTCCCAGTGCAGGCGATTGCTCCGCTTTCAAACGACACAAGTGCCGTCCATCCGTCCATCTGCCGCACACATTAATGATACACGGTTGCCGAGGCGGATACTCCGGCGCCACACGTCTGTCCCTCCGCCCGCCCACCATTGCTATATAAACTGCTGCGCCGGCCATAGCCGCAGTCATCTGCATCCGTTCCATTTCTCCTGTCCACACCACTACTGCCCACCATGGCTTCCTCGCACTCTAGCGCTCTTCGGGACAGGCGGACGACAGACCACAAGGAGATGGCAGCCATTGCTGCTGACCGGCTGGCCGGCAGGCAGCCGGAGGACGACGATGTCCCAATGGAGAACATGGTAGTCGACAATCCGGCGCCAACCCCCTCCTCTGCGCCATCCTCGCCGGTGCATTGCACCATGACCATCGGCGAGGCCCGTGCCCAATATATGGACAGGGTGAGGCAGATGCGTGAGGAGCAGTTCCGGGAGGCGCAGGCTGACGCCGCCTACAACCACCATCTCCTCCAGGAGCACCTGCAGGCGGAGGAGCAGATCGCCGCGGAGCGTGCGGAGCAGGAGGCGCTGCTCGACTCGTACCGCTTCGCCCGCAAGGGCCGCCTCGAGCGCTGGCGGTACCGCATGTGGGTGGCGGAGGCTGCGTTCGCCTACAAAGAGGCTAGCAAAGAGGGCGATGAAGCGGGCGAGGCGCTGTTTGGCGAGACCGAGGACGAGGTAGTGGACAATGCCGACTCCAATGAGTCCCGCTCTGCTGGTGTCGACGACGCCCTGCTCTGCTGAGGCCCCGCGGCGCCAACAATGAGGCAGAGGACACCGCCGGCTCCGCCGAGGCCCCGCCCCGCCAACAATGAGGCAGAGGACATCGCCGGCTCAGCCGAGGCCCCACCTTGCCGGCAATGTGGGGGTGGGGGGAATTTCCACCGCTCCGCTGAGGCGCCGCCCGCCGGCAACGATACAGAGGACATCGCTGGCTCCGCCGAGGCCCGGCCCCGCTGCCAACGAGGTCGCACCGCATAGAAAACAAGGAAGAGTAGAACACGGTAGGTCGCTGAGGGAGTCCTAGATTAGGGGGTGTCCGGATGGCCGGACTATAGCCTTTGGCCGGACTCGTGGACTATGAAGATACAAGATTGAAGACTTCGTCCCGTGTCCGGATGGGACTTTCCTTGGCGTGGAAGACAAGCTTGGTGATACGGATATGTAGATCTCCTACCATTGTAACCGACTCTGTGTAACCCTAACTCTCTTCGGTGTCTATATAAACCGGAGGGTTTTAGTCCGTAGGACGAACAACAATCATACCATAGGCTAGCTTCTAGGTTTTAGCCTCTCTGATCTCGTGGTAGATCTACTCTTGTACTACCCATATCATCAATATCAATCAAGCAGGAGTAGGGTTTTACCTCCATCGAGAGGGCCCAAACCTGGGTAAAAACATCGTGTACCTTGTCTCCTGTTACCATCCGCCTAGACGCACAGTTCGGGACCCCCTACCCGAGATCCGCCGGTTTTGACACCGACATTGGTGCTTTCATTGAGAGTTCCTCTATGTCGTCATCTTTAGGCCCGATGGCTCCTCTGATCATCAATAACGATGCGGTCCAGGGTGAGACTTTTCTCCCCGGACAGATCTTCGTATTCGGCGGCTTTGCGCTGTGGGCCAATTCGCTTGGCCATGTGGAGCAGATTGAAAGCTACGCCCCTGGCAATCAGGTTAGATTTGGAAGTTTGAACTACATGACTGACGTCCGTGGAGACTTGATCTTCGACGGGTTTGAGCCACAGCCAAGCGCGCTGCACTGTCATGAAGGGTATGATCTAGCTCTGCCGTCGGACAGTGCCCTGGAGGCTGCACCAGTGTCCGCTCTGACCCTTAGCTCGGAGCCGACTGCGCCGATCGAGTACGGGTGGCTGGACACCCCCTCGGGGGCTGCTATCTCTACGGCGATTGAGCCGAACACCAACCCTGTCCTTTGCGAAGCTAGTGACTCCAAGGTGCCGGATTCCTCTCCGGACTCCGAACCACCCGCGCCCCTGCCAATCGATTCCGATTAGGCGCCGGTCTTGGAGTTCACTGCCGCAGACATCTTTCAGCACTCGCCCTTAGGCAACATCCTGAACTCACTAAAGTCTCTCTCTTTATCAGGAGAGCCCTGGCTGGACTATGGTCAGGAAGGTTGGGATGCGGATGACGAAGAAATTCGAAGCCCACCCACCACCCACTTCGTAGCCACTGTCGAAAGTTCAAACGACGTGCTCGACTTCGACTCCGAAGACATCGAAGGTACGGACGACGATGTAGAAGACAAACATGAACCAGCACCTATAGGGCACTGGTCAGCCACCTCATCTCATGATATATACATGGTGGACACACCTAAAGGAAGCGACGACGAGGAACAACATGATGTCACGAGGGATCATTCCCTCGAAAAACAGTCAAAACAGCGGCTTAAGCGCCGCTCAAAGTCCCACCTCGACAAAGACAGCAGCCATGCAGACCCAGCCATAGAGCAGGGCGAACCAATGGACGACGAACATGCTATCGAGCAACCGTTCGAATAGGACAATCTGGATAAACAACCCGTCCCCGGTGAAGATAACAGTCCGGACGATCTCACGCCGGACAAGTTACTGGAGCAGAAGAACCTCCACAAAAGGCTCGTCGCCACTGCGCGTAGCCTGAAAAAGCAGAAGCAGAAGCTCAAAACAGCAGAAGATGCACTCAGAATCAGATGGAGCAAAGTACTCAACACCGCAGACAAATACGGCGATAGTCGCCGAAATAAGAGCTACCCAAAGCGAAAATTACTGCCCGAATTCGATGAGGAGGCCGTAGAGCCCCCGCAATAAAAAAACAAGGAGACCACTCGGTCGGATAGACGACCCCATGGCAAACATAGAGCGGCAAACGGCACCGCACACAAGCCGGCCCGCGATCCGCACACGGACTCGCATCAAAAAGATGGCCCAGTTAGATCTATCTACGGGCCAAGAAAGCAAGCTCTAGTAGGCAATGCAACACATCAAGTATCCGAATACTACGGTACACCTAAATACAGGGGTGCCGCACACCCCCTATGTTTCACCGATGAGGTTCTGGATTATGAATTTCCAGCGGGATTCAAGCCCGTAAACATAGAGGCATATGATGGAACAACAGACCCTGGAGTCTGGATCGAGGATTACATCCTCCACATACACATGGCTAGAGGAGATGACCTCCACGCTATAAAATACTTACCCCTCAAGCTCAAAGGGCCAGCCCGGCATTGGCTCAAAAGCCTCCCCGAAAACATCATTGGAAGTTGGGAAGAGCTCGAGGATGCCTTTCGGGCAAATTTTCAAGGGACCTATGTCCGACCTCCGGATGCAGATGATTTAAGTCACATAACCGAAAAACCCGGAGAGTCAGCCCGAAAATTCTAGAACAGATTCCTTACTAAAAAGAATCAAATAGTCGACTGTCCGGACGCCGAAGCCTTAGCAGCTTTCAAACACAACGTCTGAGACGAATGGCTCGCCAGACACCTCGGCCAAGAAAAGCCAAGAACAATGGCCGCATTAACAAGCCTCATGACCCGCTTTTGCGCAGGAGAGGATAGCTGCCTGGCAAGATGCAGCATCAGCGACCCAAGTACATCCGAAGTCAGTGATGGAAATGGGAAACCGCGGCACAGCAAGGACCAGCGCCGAACCAAGGGAAACAGCCCGAAGAGCATGACAGTCAACGCTGGATTCAAAAGCTCACGGCAGAATCATAAAAAACTGCCCCCTAAGGATAATAAGGACGAGCTATCTAACTTAAACAAAATCTTGGACAAGATATGCCAAATCCACAGTACCCCCGGGAAGCCTGCAAATCATACCCACAGAGATTGTTGGGTCTTCAAGCAGTCCGGCAAACTCAACGCCGAACATAAGGGGCTCGACACACCAAGCGAGGACGATGACGAACCCCACAAGCAGAGCACCGGAGAACAAAAGAATTTCCCACAAGAAGTCAAAACAGTAAACTCACTTTACATGACAAAAGGGAAAAACAGAATGGCGCCCATGGAAATACGCGCCATATGGCCTATCCCAGAGGAGTCCCGCCACTGGTTGTTAAAACCAATCACCTTCGTCCATCAGGATTACTCTAGAAGTATCCGGAATGCAGGATGGACTGCCTTGATATTAGATCCGATAATCAACGGACTCCAATTTACACAAGTCCTAATGGACGACGGTAGTGGTCTAAACCTGCTATATCAGGACACAATCCGCAAAATGGGGATAGACCCAACCAAAATTCGCCATAGCAACACTTCCTTTCAAGGGGTAATGCCAGGCCGATATGCCCATTGTACGGGCTCTCTATTGCTAGAAGTTGTGTTCGGCCCACCCGACAACTTCTGCCGCGAAAAGTTAACCTTCCACCTCACCCCATTTACAAGTGGCTATCAAGCACTACTGGGGCGTGAAGCTTTCGCTCGCTTTAACGCAATACCGCATTATGCATCCCTCACAATTAAAATGACTGGTCCACGAGGCATCATCTCCTTAAAGGGAAATATCGAGTGTTCCTCGAACGCGGAAGATTGTGTGACTGCCTCGACGGCCACACACTAAACCGGCTTCACTAATCCAAGCACCTAAACAGGTCATTCAGACCCCGGACATGGTTAGACGAGTCCGGCGTAAACATACAGGGGCTTACCAGCCGCATACCCCGCACTAGGGGCTCCGCGCATATACAACAAGAGACATTAAAGCTCAATTTTATCCATTTTTTGAAACGTACTTTGTTTATTTTATATAACGTACATTTTCGCATGATATTTTTTCAACTAAGTTCCACTCTTTTATAGATGAACACCATGCGACACCCGTCCAGGATACGGCACAACGGAGACACAGGCGCAGACGTGCAGCAGGGACCTGTTGCAAGGATTATTTTCAGATTAAGATCCTGCGTAGACCTTTTTTACTGTCTCTTGTTGATGCACATCCCCTGGTTTCTTACTATAACCGAGGAGGAGGCTGGTGTTTTGGCATAGGCCACGTCAGAATTTTGCGCGTACCTGGACACCAGGGGCTTATTACCAAGGGCGTTGTTTGGCCCGTTTTCATAAAGACCGAATAACTTAGGGAGTGTTTGGCGTCTCGAGTTAGGCCTTATATGCATCAGCTCCGAATCATGTCTTTGGTCAAATGTTGGGTTTGCCCGGCTCCTGTGTTTTGCTGCCTTACATTCCGCTCTATCGGCTAACGCGGCACCGCGAGAACTACTGCGATTGTGCCCCAGTTAGTCCAGGCGAGCACCTCAGTAGAGAAAGCCGAAAACGGACTGTCATGATATAGCGTGAGACTGGTCAACCACTCGATGACCCGCCAGAATCTATAGGATTCCTCCGCATTGATGAAGGGCCGTTTCCCGGTCAGGCACATATGCACCCTGAATTCGGGTGAGCGTAGTGCCCCTAGGGGCTATATAGTAGCCCCACTGTGAAACTCCTATGGCTAAATGAAAGTGATAAAGCATTATAGTCTGGTTGCCTAGTTTGCTACGCTACCACCTCCTTTATAGTACCAAGACGTTGGATCAAGTGTGAAAATGCACCTTTTGCAAACACCCCCGCATTCTATGCGTGGGGGATGAAGCCGAAGACTGCCATCTTTCAGGTTATATACACATATACATTAAACGGCCGCACAGGAGGTATTTTAATTCTTGAAGGCACAAGTATAAAAAGCTTTTATATTTCATCGAAACATTGTTTCACAATAATACAAGTTATTCGAACATAATATCCTTCGAGCACTGCGTCTCTATTAAACGAGCGCCCTGCAGAACTTCCTAAAAATATTGCTCGATAGGTACTCGGCTTCCGTCCGAATCTGGGGATGCAACATCGGTGGCCTTCATCTCTGCCCAGTATGTCTTGACATGGGCAAGAGCCACCCGCGCACCCTCTATGCATGCTGACCTCCTCATTGCATTGATATGCGGCACCGCACCAAGGAACTGCTGCACCAAGCCAAAATAACTCTTCGGCTCGGGCCTCTTCGGCCACAAAAGACTCACGATATCCTTCATGGCAAGTCCGGATAACCTATTCAGCTCCGCCCATTTGGCCAAGCGATCGGTTAATGGAAGGGGGCGCTCTGGATTATGGAACTGCGACCAAAAAACACTTTCCATTTTGTGATCCTTTTGATCTCGGAAGTGTTCGGCCGCGTCCGCGGCACTGGCTGACAAGTCCAGATAAGCATCCTCCAAACTCCACAGCCGGTCCAACTGAGCATATTTAGGATCCGTGAACTTCCTCCGCAGTAGGAAGGGCTTTCCAGCCGCGATATCTCCGGCCTGACGCAGCTCCTCCTTCATAGCTCTCATCGCAGAGCGTGCATCCTTGGCCTTGGTAGTGGCCCTCTTCAGGTCCTCTTGCACCGCTCGATCTTCCTTTTCAAGAAGCTTGTAGCGTTCGGCAGCATTCTTCAACTCCATGGCCATCTCGGCCATTTCCTTCTTGCTTCGGCAGTGAGCAGCCTGTTCAGCTTTTAGCTCTTCGGCCGCCTTCAAGGCAGCCGCATCACTTTTTCTGGCCCGCTCCTTGGCTCGGGCGAGCTCCACCCGAAGGTTCTCCATGGCAGCGACACCTTCTGCATCAAGCATACATGTTGTAAGGCGCAGGAATCAAGCTCCCTTACCAGGTGTCCACGGAGAAATCACATACCTTGTGACTCGTCAAACCGCTTATTGACAAGCGCGATGTCGGCATCCGCCACGTCAAGCTACCGCTTTAGTTCGGCAAATCCATTAGTCCGGCTAGCCACCGGACATTTCTCCACCTACATAGGGAGGGCGACATATTATACCTGGGAATATGATGCTCGGCGCGCTGTCATTTTTGACAACACACCAAGCCTCAGGGGCTACTATCTACACAGGGCGCATTTTATATGCGGAACTGTCAGAAGGTACATCATTTTGCGCACCTCAAAACCTGTCAGCAAACTTCTGACGGCTTCGTGCAATCCTCTCTCAGCGGATGAAATCCTTTCAATCACTGTACCCATTAACGCACGGTGATCTTCTGAGATAGATGCTCGCCCGAGCAGATCCTTCAGCTCCTCCGACCGTACACCAGGTGGTGCCGGACTCGTCCGATGGCCTTTTTTGAAGGCCGGACACGGAGGGCTTTGAGGGGAAATATGACTGCCTTCCGGCCCCGCCGGACTCGGAGAAACCCTCCGCGACGACACCTCAGGGTCGCCGGCCTCACACGATGGTACGACAGGGGGAGACGTTTTGCTCTCTATCATCTCCGGACAAAGATCCCGCTAAGATGAGCTCTGCTGAGAAGGGTTGAGACCCGAACTACAAGGTAAAACTCCGGTTATCTTCATCAGAAATAGGGCAGGGATATCCTTTATTGTAATAAAAACTCCCCTTTTTACTTACGGCTTGGTGGAGGGCTGATCCCCTTGGGGGCATAATGCGGCCGAGGCATCTCTCGGTGCAGGACCCTCTGACGAAGATTTCTTCCCCCGCTTTGAGACCATGGTCTCCGGGCCTTCAGAGGTGGTCCTCTTCTTCCCTTGGATGGAGGGATTCCTGATCCCTCCTTTCCTGGGAGCCTCCTTCGCGGAGGCGGTAGCTTCCTTGTTCCCCCTTCACCTTCTTCCAAAGGCGCAACCTCCAGCATCCTGGTTAAAATGGGATCCGGCGTGGTCTCAGGGAGGGGGGCCGGACACCTGATTAACTTTGCTTTTGCTATCCACTCCTGTTCAAGGGACAACTCTTTTAAAGGACAAGTTTGTGATAAATATGGGATAGCGTGTCCAGGAACAGGGCTACTTACTTGAGTATCCGGACGATTGCATCTCAGACCTGCGTCCTCGGTCAAGTCCGGACACACCTCTTGTGATCCGAAGAAAAGCTTGTACATCTCCACGGGCGTCGCGCCCATAAAATGTTGGAGAGCTCGTGGTCCCTCTGGGTTAAATTCCCACAGGCGGAGGGGGCGACGTTTGCAGGGTAGGATGCGACGAATCAGCATGACCTGCGACACTACGACCAGAGTGATCTCTCTCTCTAGGAGATCTTGAATGCGACCCTGCAGCAAGGGCACGTCCTTGGATGGCCCCCAGTCAAGTCCTTTATTTACCCATGACGCCAGCCGCAGTGGAGGACCCGAGCGAAAGGCAGGTGGCGCTACCCATTTGGTGCCCCTGGGAGCTGTGATATAAAACCACTCTTGTTGCCATAAACTGAGCTCCTCTTGAAAAGAGTCCTCGGGCCACGGAGCATCAGCATTCTTGCTTATAACAGCCCCTCCGCATTCTGCTTGTTGCCCCTTGATCACCTTCAGCTCCACTTTGAAGGTCTTGAGCCACAATCCGAAGTGAGGGGTAATGCGGAGGAAGGCTTCACACACGACAATGAACGATGAGATGTGGAGGATGGACTCCGGATCCAAGTCATGAAATTCCAACCCATAGTAAAACATGAGCCCCCTCACGAAGGGGTCCATTAGGAAGCTTAGCCCCCGAAGGAAGTGAGACGCGAACAACATGCTTTCACCAGGCTTGGGAGTGGGAATAACCTGCCCTTGGGCAGGCAGCCTATGCGAAATTTCGCCGATTAGATACCTGGCATCTCTTAGCTTTAGCACGTCTTCTTCCGTAACGGAGGAAGACATCCACCGGCCTTGCAGGTCGGAGCCGGACATCATCGAAGGTCCGAAGCGCCTGAATCTGGAGCTTTGGGTGTTGGAACTCAAGGCGAAGGGCGGATTCGATTGAGATTAAAAGAAAAGAGTGGAGCCTTGGTCTCCTTATAAAGAGGTTGAATACCAAGAGCCTTCCCCGTGACCGTTTGGGACTCGCCTTCGATAGAGGAGACGTGCCAACGGGCGCGGTTGGGTTACCCACACCCGTATTGATGAGAATCCCGGAATAAGGGGACACGATCTCTGCTTTGACAAGACGTGCCAAGGAAACCGCCTCGCTAAATGCACTAAGGTGGAACGAATAAAGGCTTGGCCGTGGTGTGATGTCACGCCACGGAATACGTCGGCAGGTTGAATTTGTGTAAATATTATTCTCTCTACGGTGGTATGTGGAACTTATTTTGCAGAGCCGGACACTATCCTTGTGTTCAAAACCTTCTATGAAGTATTCGGAGGAGGAACCCGCCTTGCAATGCCAAAGACAATATGCGCGCCGGACTCGTCGTTATTGAAGCCTGGTTCAGGGGCTACTGAGGGAGTCCTGGATTAGGGGGTGTCCGGATGGCCGGACTATAGCCTTTGGCCGGACTCCTGGACTATGAAGATACAAGATTGAAGACTTCGTCCCGTTCCCGGATGGGACTTTTCTTGGCGTGGAAGACAAGCTTGGCGATATGGATATGTAGATCTCCTACCATTGTAACCGACTCTGTGTAACCCTAACCATCTTCGATGTCTATATAAACTGGAGGGTTTTAGTCCGTAGGACGAACAACAATCATACCATAGGCTAGCTTCTAGGGTTTAGCCTCTCTGATCTCGTGGTAGATCTACTCTTGTACTACCCATATCATCAATATCAATCAAGTAGGAGTAGGGTTTTACCTCCATCGAGAGGGCCCGAACCTGGGTAAAAACATCGTGTCCCTTGTCTCCTGTTACCATCCGCCTAGACGCACAGTTCGGGACCCCCTACCCGAGATCCGCCGGTTTTGACACCGACAGTCGCCGCCGCTCGGGTCCAAGTAAGGCCACCGCTGCTACCATCCGGTTGAAGCCAAGCTAGGCAGGTTGACCATTGACGGCCGGTTAGCTTCTTGGCGGCAACATGGAGTCGGAGAGCTGCACTGGAGAAAAACGCTGCTTCTACTTAACTGCTGATGCACCTGTCAGTTACGCAACTGCACCTGCAGTTAAGTCACTGAAACTTCTGTTTGGCTTAGCGGGACACAGGTGGGTAGCTTAGGTTAATTAATTATACCTCCAGCGCACCCCTTTTTAGTTTTTTTAGAAAAGGAGGATGACCCCCGGCCTCTGCATCTGGGAGATGCATGCGGCCACAAACACCCCTTTTTAGTTGAAGAATGTATGAAATGTAATGAAATCCGGCATGTTTATATGAAATCCAACCATGGGTGAATGAATTTATTTTGATTAGTTCGAATTCCTGTATCACTGGCATTGGATGAGCATGCAAAACAATACGTACTAGCATTACTCCCAGGGTGATCACCACATTTGCAGCAGTTTCACATGTACTCCCTCCGGTCCTTTCTAGTCTGCATACAAGTTTTGTCTGCAGTCAAAGTATCTCTACTTTGACCAATCTTATACAAAAAAGTATGCACTTTCACAATGTGCGAAGTAAAAAGGAACAGAAGGAGTACAAAGAGTTTGAGCAGCTTTTTAGCGTTTCTGTACATTGCAATCAAACACACAGGCCTGGCAATTCATAGAGAACATTCAAAACAATCGATGACTATGCATCTCAGCGACTCACATGTCAGAGGCAATATTTACTTCACAACTAAAGAATAAAGAAAAAATTGATCGATGTTGCTGACAGCAAAGGGCGTCCCATTCGAAAATATCAAACGCATATCTTGCTAAAATCAATGAGCAAAATTTGACAAGGTTGTCCCATTCCAAAATATCAAATGCCTATGATTGTGGAATGGGCAGGGTTTGCCATCAGTTCGGACATTGACATGGCACCTCGTGCTAAATAAACCAGCTGTTCTTTTTGTGCAGTTCCACCAAAATCAACCAAATTCGCGCGTAGTTTGTATGATTTCGTCCTTATATGTTGCAACGCCTTGAACTTATGGGCACCTCCTTTCTTGTGGTGGAAATGAATGATTCAATGTATTCATGAACATTTTGTGCAGTTCCCGTTGAAATCAAGCTGAGCACCCCTGTTTGCACAAATACAAAAAAGTGATTAGTATAAAGCAAATTGTACTATGAATTGATGGTTTCAACAGGCACATACATGGTCCATGTAGAGCACACTTTTAGAAAAAAGGAACTCACCAGAAAGAATCCTAGAACAACATTGTACTCGCGCATCACAACAAAAAAATGGAGATTTGTCAGTCCTTCTGAGCTGAAGTTAGTTTGGTCTTGTGGGGAGTAACGTAAACATCCTTCAACTGCTCCTTCTGATAAGAAGATAGACAGTGCTTCTTCATCCTGGCATAATCGGAACTAGTCACTTCACGTACTCCATATTATTCTTCAGAGGAAGATGATCCCTATTTGCTCGAAAAAAGGGAAGGAAATATTTAAAACATCACAGATGAAGCACTTCTCAAGGACAATACCACTTTTTCATGACACTATCTAAATAGTAGCACAACACCAATAGAGATGACAAAGCTCAATCATATGAATGAAATCAGTGGGCGAGTACCAACATTTGTCAGGAGGCTGATTGTGTAGAGCATACATATGAAGCACTTCTCCGGAACCATCTGTTGCTATCTACGGGGGTGGCCATGCTTACTATATACTCCTCGATTAGTTTAATGTTTCCAACATCTTCTTGTGCAGTTCCACTAAAATATATGGTATCTTCAAAGAAGATCCCTGTTTGCACAAGTAGAGATAATTACGTATGGCATCAAATCAGTGGCAAAACAATTGCTCGTTCCAGCCATAACAATAAATTAAGATGCAAAACTATATCATTACTTGTGTCATCACAGTTCCAGTGCTTCATTACAGCATCGGGAGTTGATTTTTGTTTTTCTTCCACTTGTTCTTCCCCTTCATCACTTGGTTCAATAACAGACAAGCTTCGCCTTCAATGTAAGATTTGGCATGTCAATTAGGGAGCACAAGTGTAGTACTAAACTTAATGTTCTGATGAAAGTGGCAAAATACAGGCCAGCAGTTGTGAAATATCCTTATCTTACCTCAATGGGATATTACGGTGCACATACAGATTGGAAGTCTTGTCTCCATTTGTGCAGTTCACTAAAATCAAGCAACATTATCGTACAAGTAGCACAACATATGGAAGCACACTGCAGAATCATGTGAAAGAAGGCTAGTAACGACCTCTCATGATGCAGAATTCAAACAACTCACAAGAAGAAGATCTGAACCAAATTCGCCTTAACGGATAAGAAGTAAGATCTCATCTTGTGCAGTTCCACTAAGATCAAGCAATCAAGCAACGTTGTCGGTGTGACATTTTGGTCGAACTGCACAAAACACTCTTAAAACAAAAGTGTTTTGTGCAGTGCAACAAAAGGTCACAGTGGCAACAAGGTGAAGTAGATAAACCTATTTACACAGAGGTGCAAAGGAAACAATTAGTGGTCAATAACGGTGGATGACACAGAAGCCAACAAAAAGAAGCATCTACCTTATCTAAATGGGAAAGAAATCAAGACAGTAGCATTTCTCAAACGGTGGCATTGATTAATATTAACATGGAGATTATATTAACAATAAAATTCGTTCAACATGTAATTTGCTTTTAACTATGGCATTGCATCAATTTTCCAGCGGCATTATTAGAGGGTGTTTGTTTACAGGGACATTTTAGTGTAGGGACTAAAAAAACTTCGTGTCAGTCACATCTAAACCAAACAGGAGGGACTTTTAGGGACTAAAAGTGGGCATTTGGGACTAAAGAAAGAAGACCCCGAGGGAGTCTTTTTTGGGACTTTTTCCAACAGTTGCCCCTGCCACGCATCGCACCTTGTTTCTATTAGTTCATTAATGGGGGTAACATGGTCTTTTATCATGTCATTTAATAACCTCTAGTCCATGTTTAGTCCCTGGAACCAAGCAGGTAGGGACTGGGAGTTTTTAACCAAACAAGGCCTTAGATTAACAATAGCTTATGAGTTGCACAGGACAGTGGACGCACCAGCACCATGTGCATCTACCGATGTACAGTGGTCATGCACAGTCTGTTGCAACAAAGAACAAATAACCAAGGAGCATATTTGTGTTGGTCCCAGTTTTGTTATCTTTAGACACCTTTCCCTATGTGAGCGCAACAAATCTAGTCCTGCTCAAACTCTACAGCCTTGTCCCTTCCTTTCCTTTTTGAACTAGTACTTTCGCCCCTTCCTTTCCTCTTTGAGCCACGTCCTAGATTTATGCGATACAACTTTCCCCACAACTTTCCCCCATTCCTTTCCTCTTTGAACCACATCCTAGATTCATGCTATACAACTTCCCCCTTCATTTCCTCTTTGAACCACGTCCTAGATTCATGCTATATACAACTTTTCCCACTACTTTCCTCCACTCCTTTCCTCTTTGAACCACGCCCTAGATTCATGGTATACATGCATCTAGAGCAATGCATGTGGAGTAAGTAAAATATACCTTAAGGTTCTTGGGGCATGGTTCGGTGGGCGATGCGACGGCGGCGAAGAAGAAGGGGTCAGAGGCCCTCCCGCACCGCCGCTGGGTGGAAAGTGAACAGCTGCGCCGGTAGTGGATTCCCTCCCTTGCCGACGGCGACAGCGTTAAGCCTCCTTCCCTTCCCGGCGGACGGATCCTGCCGCTCTTTGAGCAGCAGTGAGGGGGGAGAGAGAGGCCAACGAAGTCTTGTTTAGATCTGGAGAGGGCGAGAGAGTGTGAAGATAGCAACTACAAGCGCTGAGGCTCCAGCGGGAGAGGGCGAGAGAGTGTGAAGAGAGCAACTACAAGCGCTGAGGCTCCAGCATGTATATATATACTGGAGAGAGAGTGTGAAGCGTGCAAACCCTAGAAAACATTTTGACCAGTCAAAGAATCCTCCTGGCAAAAATTATGCTCAAGTGTAGTTATCGAACCCGAGACCTCAAGTTTGATGAGCGAACAGGCTAACCAGCTACACAACCCTCCCGTTATGTTCAACGAGAGGAAAATAACCTTTTATACATTCCTGCATTCGTGTGACAGGCATGCCGTGTTTTTTTGTGTGTGTGGGAGTCATTAGGATTTCAATCATAATCGTGTCATGTGGCTTTGGTGGTAAGACTATCCACAGTGGTGCAGAAATAATGCAGCCTTAGTCACCTTACCTCTCTCCACGTAGTACGTTGGGTCCCACAAGTCAGAGGATGAAACAAACAAATTAATAAGAAAAATTAAAAGCACCAGCGGTGTATCTCACTACCTCACACATCTCGCTACTACTCGGGAACACTGTCCAATTGATCCCTCTGTTCTCTCACGTACTATTTTAAGTGAATCCTTATTATAACATTCACACAAATTATGGGTACTTGTATTCGACTTAAGTCAGTGTGCCACCGTATCTCGTATACTTACTACTCCCTCCATCTAGGTGTAATAAGTCACGTTAGAAGGTGCAATGGGACCAAGGTGCGTGCGTGTGCGTGTGTGTGTTTAACAGCATGTGTGTGTTAGAGAGTGCGACAGATCGACCTACTCCTACAGAGAGATGGTGTGTAGTGTACGATTTTAGCCGCGAGAGTCGGTGCATCCTCTCGTTTCCGGGCATGTCCGGTAGGGACATGCGGACAGCTGCCACGCCCGCTCCTGACCAGCCTGGCCCACCCAAAGCCCCTCCATCGCCCGCGCGCACTTCCCGCTCGAAACGGTCAGCGCCGCTCCAAAGAATCGGTGCCGCATTCATGCCCGGGCAGAGCGGACGCGACCTCTCACTGGCACAAGAGTGATGGTTGCTTTGTCAGTCCAACTTACTGCTGGGTCTATGTGATTTGACGGCTCATTGGTCTTTATTACTGAGGTGGTAGGACTGCTGGATGTCCCACGCTTTCGGCGAAAGGAGGTAGTAGATTACAATTTTCTCCATTCTTACAGCGGAGGAGTGCAAGAGCAGTGAAAACACGCAGGCTCAGTGATTACATGGCCCACCTCACACTATCACCGTGCGACACCTAACTCTTTACATAGTACTCCATCCGTTCCTAAATATTACTAGATGAGTCCCCGCGCGTTGCCGCGGAACATCGGTATATCTCTCTGCGCAAAATTATCGATTTCATAGAACTAAAAAAAACCTATAACCTCATGACAAATGTGGTAGCCAAACTAAATAAACTCCCATCATCATTTAGATCATCCCACATAAGGAAAAAAGATCAGCCAACTCCTACTGCATAAGGCTAGTCATAGTGGGAGTAACTTAGCAAGTAACATAGCGCATTTCAAGATAGGTTTGTTTATGTGGCATAGAGTTAATGAGGAAAGAGGTGTTTGGAGTAACATAATATGTTACTGTAACATAACGCAACCCAAAGCAAAATGAGTCTATAATGTAATAAATGTTATCATCTATGATATTGCACTATGAAGGTAGTAACAAAGACTATTGTCATATGCATGACACTAGTCTAAGTTACTCCCCACTGTGACTAGCCTAATGGGATTATATTTTTCTTTTTGACATGTTAATGGGACTTAAAAGCTCACTTACATGCATGCTACCGGTGCATGCTTGCATGAAGACATGTTGATGTGATTTAAAACCCACTCACATGCATGTGCCATGGTATTTCTGCATGCTTGCATGTGGCTTAGTGCGGAGCCTCTCAACGTCTAGATCAGACGGCTATTATGACTGATTTACTTCATCTAACGGCTACGTCAATTTTGATGATGTGGCTCAAGGAGAGGATAGAGAATTCCTAGTAGTGGGGGCTAGCTATTACTAGTAGAGAAGTCTTTGTAGATATTCCACTAGGTGAACTACATACGGAACAAAATGAATGAATCTACACTTAAAATGCATCTATATACATCCGCATGTGGTTCATGGTGAAATCTCTACAAAGACTTATATTTAGGAACGGAGGAAGTACTAGTATAGTACTAGTATGTACTGTAATTTATCAGTGAGATAAATTTGTACAATGCTATGAAGCTTCCAGCTCCTGTTACATGTATCTTGCGTCCAAGGTTGCCCGTTGCAACATTTCATCAAATACAAAGGAGACTAATATGCATGCTATTGCATCTCAATGATTGACAGATCATAGCAAATATGTACTCCCTCCGTTCCAAAATAAGTGTCTCAACTTTGTGCAAACTTTAGTACAAAGTTGTACTACTACTAAAGTTGACACTTATTTTGGAATAGAGGCAGCTAAAGAAAAAAAATGATCCATGTAGTCCCTAGCCCTTGAACCGTGAACCCTAACAAGGCTTCAATTTGCTGGCAACGTTCGAGTCCTAATAAATGAAGTTTGCAACCTTTTGACCATCGGATCATTTTGTGCAGTTTCACCAAAATCGAGATGAGCATCCCTGTGGCAAAGAAATTGAAGAATCGTGATTAGAATAAGATTACTGGGACTAGTTGATGAGACATAAACTCATCACAAATACAGTACATAGAAGCCAGTAGAGGTATCAGGTATGTGCGGGGCAAAGAAGTAGAGAAATATCCATAGGGAGTGATGTGGGCAGCTAGAGCAGTGGTGCAAGCCAGCTGTAAAGGGAGTTGTACCTGAGGGACGTAGCTCAACCTTGACGAGGGCGGCGGGAGGCGGCAACTGCCCACATCGTGGCAGTGAGCAAGGGACGAAGGCAACCTCACCGGCTTTGCGAGAGAGAACGGCGGGGACCCCTGATCGGGACGTGCCGACAGTGGGTTTTCACCATCGGCGACGGCCACCGCATCTACACTAAGCATCCACCCCTTCCCCCATCGGACATGATCCACCGGGATGTTAGAGATGTGGCCACAGTCGTTTTTTGCGAGAGAGTGTGAAGAGATCAACCCCAGCAAGCAACCGTGTAGGCTGGCCCGTCCTGACTATGTATATAGTGGAGCGGTTTCCTTTTCTCTCCATATGAACCTATCATATTGCGTATGTGCCACTGAAGAAAAAAAATTATTTATAAATGACGCGGCACCTACTACTCGTTCTCCTATAGCCTTGCGCTTGGCATCTCCAAAATATTAACCTTGCGATTGGCTCTTCGCCTCTTCGGGAAGTCGAGCAATAATGGTAGTGCAGTATATATCGTTCTAGCTATATAAGACCGAATGAATTGCTGCACGTCCACCATGTGGGCGAGGGTCGAGGGGCGAGGGAGAGTGCTACTCCCTCCGTCTAGGTGAGTAAGTCATCTTAGGCTGTGTACCGTGACCAAGGAGGAGAGAAAAACGAGAGACATTAATGTCTACTTGCTAATTAATAGTATTGCATGCAATGAACTAACCACTGCATGTCGTGTTTGATAGTCTCAAGTCTTTAAAAGCATGCACACCCTCATATCTTATTGGTTGATATGTCAAGAAACAAGAAACGAGGTAGAAGTTAATGCACCGCGCCTAAGTGTTTTGGGATTATTTGGTTTTCGTAAAATGACTTACACACCTAGACGGAGGGAGTACTACATATGGAGCAAAATGAGTGAATGTACACTCTAAAATACGTCTATATACATCAGTGTTTGGAGTATGTACTAGTAGTTCATATTGAAATCTACTAAAGGACATATATATTCCAAACAATATGATATAATCTCTATAACCAAGGTAGTAGGGATGAGGAGTAAACGGAGGGAGTAGTAAATTTTTCTCCTCGTCCTGCGAGCCACCGCGCACATGGGCAAGGGAGCGGGCATAAGGCGGAGCAAGCTTCACCTCATCCCGCAAGCCACCGCGCTCGTGGGCGGGGGAGACGGCATACTACTTGTTCTGCGAGTTGACGGGACACATCAAAAGTACTTCAGTGTATAGAGCCTTGCCTCTATGGTAGGCCCCACATGGTTTGCCTCTTTTTTTAATTTAACATAATGCGTCAAGTCGCAATTTTTTTGTTCACCTGTGGTAGACGATCCCCCCTCCACCAAGTGGACAACCAGTACACGTGCCAAATTACCACGTGGGCTGCCTTTTTTGTACAGAAATGAGCTCCACCGTGTACCCACACGGGTGTGGTTGGGAAAGAGACGGGAGTACGTGCACCGTGCATGCATCTCTTCTCTTCGTGCACGTCCCCCACCTACGTGGATGTGTGTGAGAGATACAAACCGCGTTCGTAAGTGTTTTTTGTTTTGTGGTGGGGGGTGGGGTGGGGGGTTGATTTCGTGAATTATTTGTGGGAATATGTGTCGATGACATCTCAAACAAAATTTTGCATGCAATGCGTGTGAAATGGAGGCCTATCCATATCATACATAGAGGGTCGGGCAATCCACGAGAAGAGAGGGAGGGGTCATCGATAGAGTCGAAGAGAGGATCAAGTGGGTGGGTGCGAGATAGATGAAGAGAGCCATCGAAATTGTGTGTATGTGCAAGTCAAAGATATAGGGCGACTGCCCTACCGGAACGTTAGAGGGCACATGTCAAGTTTGTGTGTGGCAGAGAGACATGACTAGAGTGCTTGATGTATCGATGTGTGTGGGGGGAGGGGGGTGGGGGGAGGGGTAGGCAGAGGCCTAACTGTAGAGGTAGAATGACTCGTATATGTGTTGAGAAGGAGAGACCCAGCTATGTCTTGAGGGAGATCGGTCGACATCCATACATAACAGAAGGACTGGAAATATGATGGGACACAGAGAGAGAGAGAGAGAGGAGAGAGAGAGGGAGGGACAGGGAGGGAGAGGGGTAGAGTGCTGGATGGGTGATGGAGTTGCTTCTCAGAGATGTTGGGAGAGGCCTACTAGACAAACTGAGGGTGGAACTGCAATGTTATCAATAAGAGTGGGGATGTGTTTTTGTGTGTGCCTGTGCATGAGAGATCTGTCGGGACGCATCCATGGATGATGAAGGGGAACCATGTGTTTGGTAAGCAAACCTAACTAGATCGGTAGATCAATTGTTGTTTGTCGGAGGAAGGGAGAGACACAACTAATGAGGTAGATCGATCAATGTGTGGGTAAAAACAAGTTATAAGGAGCTAGCTGGCTATATGTATAGCGAGAGATAGGAGGAAGATGAGATCAGAACCAGCACGGCGGTATGGAGGTGGTGGAGGCACCGGAATTCCGGCAGGGCTTTGCTAAGCGCGTACCGGAGGAAAGGTGGAAGAAGTTGGGAGCGACGGAGGGCAAGGGTGGAGGCGTGCGGCTTCCCTCCCACCTCCCCATTATATATAGGGGTGAGGGGGAGGTGGTGGCAGCCCTAGGGGGTGGCCTGCCCCCAAGTCAAGGGGGGCGCCCCCATCTAGGGTTCCCCCCAAACCCTAGGCGCATGGGTCAAATGGGGGCTGGTGCTCCCGGCCCATCTAGGCCAAGGAGCCCCCCTATAGCCCACGATGGTCCCGGGGCTGGTGGACTGCTACCCCTTGAGCCTGCGTTGGTTTTCCCTTGAAGAGGAAAGGATGATGCAACATAGTAGTGTAAGTATTTCCCTTAGTTTCTGAGAACCAAGGTATTAATCCAGTAGGAGATGACGCACAAGTCACCGAATACCTGCACAAACAATAAAGAACTTGGAACCAACATGACAAAGAGGTTGCCAATCCCTTCACGGTCACTCGCAAAAGTGAAATCTAATAGAGATAATAAAGTAAATATTTCTGGTATTTTTGATGTATAGATTGGAAAGTAAAGATTGCAAAATAGTAGATCGTAAATGAGATTTAATAATATGTAAAAGAGATGCGATAATATGGAAAAGAGACCCGGGGGCCATAGGTTTCACTAATGGCTTGTCTCGAGATAGCATGTATTATAGTGGGTGAACAAATTACTGCCGAGCAATTGATAGAAAACCGCATAATTATGAAAACATCTAAGGCAATGATCATGAACATAGGCATCACGTCCATGTCAAGTAGACCGACTCCTGCCTGCATCTGCTACTATTACTCCACACATCGACCGCTATCCAGCATGCATCTAGAGTATTAAGTTCATAAAGAACGGAGTAACGCATTAAGCAAGATGACATGATGTAGAGGGATAAACTCAAGCAATATGATATAAACCCCATCTTTTTATCCTCGATGGCAACAACACAATACGTGCCTTGCTGCCCCTACTATCACTGGGAAAGGATACCGCAAGATTGAAGCCAAAGCTAAGCACTTCTCCCATGGACAGAAAGATCAATCTAGTATGCTAAACTAAACCGATAATTCAAAGAGACTTGCAAAGATATCATAGATAATCTTGATCATAAATCCACAATTCATCGAATCTCGGCAAGCACACCACAAAAGAATATTACATCGAATTGATCTCCAAGAACATGGAGGAGAACTTTGTATTGAGAATCAAAGAGAGCGAAGAAGCCATCTAGCTAATAAGTATGGACCCGAAGGTGTGTGGTAAACTACTCACGCTTCATTGGAGAGGTAATGTTGTTGATGTAGAAGCTCTCCGTGATCGAATCCCCCTCCGGCAGATCGCCAGAAAAGGCCCCAAGATGGGATCTCACGGGTATAGAAGGTTGTGGTGGTGGAAAAGTGGTTTCATGGCTCCCCCCGATGTTTTTAGGGTATAAGAGTATATATAGGCGAAAGAACTAGGTCGGTGGAGCTACGAGGGGCCCACGAGGGTGGGGGGCGCGCCGACCCCCTGGGCGCGCCCTCCTGCCTCGTGGCCTCCTCGTTACGTCTCCGACTTCATCTCCAAGTATTCTGGTTTGCTTTAGGTCCAAGAAAGATCATTGCGAAGGTTTCATTCCATTTGGACTCCGTTTGGTATTCCGTCTCTACAAAACTCTAAAATAGGCACAAGAACAGAAACTAGCACTGGCCCCCCGGTTAATAGGTTAGTCCAAAAATAATATAAAAGAGCATATTAAAGCCCATTAAACATCCAAAATAGATAATATAATAGCATGGAACAATAAAAAATTATAGATACGTTGGAGACGTATCAAGCATCCCCAAGCTTAATTCCTGCTCGTCCTCGAGTATGTAAATGATAAAAACATAATTTTTGATGTGGAATGCTACCTAACATATTTATCAATGTAATTTTCTTTATTGTAGCATGAATTTTTAGATCTGAAAGATTCAAGACAAAAGGTTAATATTGACATAAAAACAATAATGCTTCAAGCATACTAACAAAGCAATCATGTCTTCTCAAAATAACATGGCCAAATAAAGCTATCTCTACAAAATCATATAGTGTGATTATGCTCTATCTTCATCACACAAAGTATTTAATCATGGACAACCCCGATGACAAGCCAAGCAATTGTTTCCTACTTTTGATGTTCTCAAACTTTTTCAATCTTCACGCAATAAATGAGCGTGAGCCATGGACATAGCACTATAGGTGGAATAGAACAGTGGTTGTGGAGAAGACAAAAAGGAGAAGATAGTCTCACATCAACTAGGCGTATCAATGGGCTATGGAGATGCCCATCAATAGATATCAATGTGAGTGAGTAGGGATTGCCATTCAACGGATGCACTAGAGCTATAAGTGTATGAAAGCTCAACAAAAGAAACTAAGTGGGTGTGCATCCAACTTGCTTGCTCATGAAGACCTAGGGCACCTTGAGGAAGCCCATCATTGGAATATACAAGCCAAGTTCTATAATGAAAAATTCCCACTAGTATATGAAAGTGACAACATAGGAGACTCTCTATTATGAAGATCATGGTGCTACTTTGAAGCACAAGTGTAGAAAAAGGATAGTAGCATTGCCCCTTCTCTCTTTTTCTCTCTTTTTTTATTTGGGCATTTTCTCTTTTTTATGGCCTCTTTTTTTCTCTCTTTTTTTAAATTTTTCGTCCGGAGTCTCATCCCGACTTGTGGGGGAATCATAGTCTCCATCATCCTTTCCTCACTGGGACAATGCTCAAATAATGAAGATCATCACACTTTTATTTACTTACAACTCAAGAATTACAACTCGATACTTAGAAGAAAATATGACTCTATGTGAATGCCTCCGGCGGTGTACCGCAATGTGCAATGATTCAAGAGTGACATGTATGAAAAATTATGAATGGTGGCTTTGCCACAAATACGATGTCAACTACATGATCATGCAAGGCAATATGACAATGATGGAGCATGTCATAATAAACAGAACGGTGGAAAGTTGCATGGCAATATATCTCAGAATGGCTATTGAAATGCCATAATAGGTAGGTATGGTGGCTGTTTTGAGAAAGGTATATGGTGGGTGTATGGTACTTGCGAGAGTTGCGCGGTACTAGAGAGGCTAGCAATGGTGGAAGGGTGAGAGTGCGTATAATCCATGGACTCAACATTAGTCAGAAAGAAATCACATACTTATTGCAAAAATCTATTAGTTATCAAAAAAAGTACTATGCACATGCTCCTAGGGGGATAGATTGGTAGGAAAAGACCATCGCTCGTCCCCGACCGCCACTCATAAGGAAGACAATCAATAAATAAAATCGTGCTCCAACTTCATCACAAAGTGGTTCACCATACGTGCATGCTACGTGAATCACAAACTTTAACACAAGTATCTCTCAAATTCACAACTACTCTACTAGCATGACTATAATATCACCATCTTCATATCTCAAAACAATCATAAAGAAACAAACTTCTCATAGTATTCAATGCACTTTATATGAAAGTTTTTATTATACCCATCTTGGATGCCCATCATATTAGGACTAATTTTATAACCAAAGAAAATTACCATGCTGTTCTAAAAGACTCTCAAAATAATATAAGTGAATCATGAGAGATCTACAATTTCTGTAAAATAAAACCACCACCATGCTCTAAAAAGATATAAGTGAAGTACTAGAGCGATATTGTCTAGCTCAAAAGATATAAGTGAAGCATATAGAGTATTCTAATAAATTCCGAATCATGCGTGTCTCTCCCAAAAGGTGTGTACATCAAGGATGATTGTGGTAAACTGAAAAGCAAAGACTCAAATCATACAAGACACTCCAAGCAAAACACATATCATGTGGGTGAATAAAAATATAGCCTCAAGTAAAGTTACCGATAGACGAAGACGAAAGAGGGGATGCCTTCCGGGGCATCCCCAAGCTTAGGCTTTTGGTTATCCTTGATTTTTACCTTGGGGTGCCTTGGGCATACCCAATATTAGGCTCTTTCCACTCCTTATTCCAAAATCCATCAAATCTTTACCCAAAACTTGAAAACTTCACAACACAAAACTTCAACAGAAAATCTCGTGAGCTCCGTTAGTATAAGAAAATAAACCACCACTTAAAGGTACTGTAATGAACTCATTCTTTATTTAAATTGGTGTTAAACCTACTTTATTCCAACTTCTCTATGGTTCATACCCCCTGATACTACTCATAGATTCATCACAATAAGCGAACAACACATCAAAAACAGAATCTGTCAAAAACAGAACAATCTGTAGCAATCTATAACTTTTGAATCCTTCTGTAACTCCAAAAATTCTGAAATAAACTGGTGGACGTGAGGAATTTGTCTATTAATATTCTGCAAAAATAATCAACCTAAAATCACTCTTCTGTTAAAAAATGACAGCTATTTTCGTGAGCGCAAAAGTTTCTGTTTTTTACAGCAAGATCGCAAAGACTTCACCCAAGTCTTCCCAAAGGTTCTACTTGGCAGAAACACTAACTAAAACATAAAACCACATCTAAAGAGAATATAGATGAATTATTTATTACTAAACAGGAGCAAAAAGCAAAGAACAAAAATAAAATTGGGTTGCCTCCCAACAAGCACTATCGTTTAACGCCCCTAGCTAGGCATAAAACACGAATAGATCTAGGTATTGCCATAATAATGATAGGGCAAATCGCGAAAACTCATCTCGTACTCCCTATGTTCAGAAGCAAGTTTTATTTTTGGAAAGCAAAAGTAATCAAAAGGGACAAATTTAATGGGACAAAAGTCCCCAAGATCACGCTCGGGAGGAATTGGTTCCTCCTTTGGCCCTTCATATTGCACAAAAAATTCATCATTATAAGCATTCTTTTGGCAAAAAGTCATGAGCCTTTGTTCAAGAGGAAAACCTAACATGTTGTTCTGAATAGCAAAATTATCATGAAGTTCAGAAATCCTATCAACTAGAACATCGGTAGGAACCCTTTTTCTAAGATTTTCATTATAAGCAACATGATCTAAAGATCATAAAAGCATTATGTCTTCTTGATTAAAAAGAATCGCTTCTATGGGAGGACGACTGGCGTCCACCCTATAATGCGCAAAAATTTCATTGGCCTCTTTCATTATAAATCTAAACTCATGGGCTAGAAAGATGGTAGCCGCTCGCTTAACAGAAGAATGCTCAATATTAGAAAACTCTAGGAAAAATCCTTTGTATGCAAGGATGCATGTGGATAAATTGTCTTTCAAGTTCAACTACGAGCAAAGATATAGCATGCCCAAGACTACTAATTTTATGAAGAATAGACCCTCCCATAGTGGGCAAAGCACCGGCGCAAGTAAAGAAATCTTGAATAACCCCTTTTCCAATAATATTAACACTACCAATCCGGAACTTTTTAGTGTGCAAAATAGTAGGCTTTTCATGTTGATTATCGAAAGCATCAAAGTTTCCCCCATCGTTACTACTATCTTTTTCAACAATAACCTCCCCCATTTTAGACATGATGGCACCAAAGAGAACTAACAAACGAGCACACAAGAAGCAAGCGAGAAGAGACGAATGGAAGAGGGGCGAAGAAAAGGCAAAGGTTTTCGAAAATCGTTTTAGAAGTGGGTGAGAGGAAAACGAGAGGCGAATGGCGAATAATGTAATGCAAGGGAGAAGAGTTTATGATGGGTTCTTGGTATGGCTTGACATGACGAAGATCTCCCCGGCAACGGCGCCAGAAATCCTTCTTGCTACCTCTTGAGCTTGTGTTGGTTTTCCGTTGAAGAGGAAAGGGTGATGCAACAAAGTAGCATAAGTATTTCCCTCATTTTTTGAGAACCAAGGTATCAATCCAGTAGGAGACGATGCACAAGTCACCGAATACCTACACAAACAATCAAGAACTGGCAACCAACACGATAAAGGGGTTGTCAATCCCTTCACAGTCACTCGCAAAAGTGAAATCTAATAGAGATAATAAAGTAAATATTTTTGTTATTTTTGATGTATAGATTGGAAAGTAAAGATTGCAAAATAGTAGACCATAAACAAGATTCAATAATATGGAGAAGAGATGCAATAATACGGAAAAGAGACCCCGGGGCCATAGGTTTCACTAGTGTTTCTCTCGAGATAGCATGTATTACGGTGGGTGAACAAATTACTGCCAAGCAATTGATAGAAAAGCGCATAATTATGATGACATCTAAGGAAATGATCATGAACATAGGCATCACGTCCATGTCAAGTAGACCGACTCCTGCCTGCATCTACTACTATTACTCCACACATCAATTGCTATCCAGCATGCATCAAGAGTATTAAGTTCATAAAGAACGGAGTAACGCATTAAGCAAGATGACATGATGTAGAGGGATAAACTCAAGCAATATGATATAAACCCCATCATTTTATCCTTGATGGCAACAATACAATACGCGCCTTGCTGCCCCTACTGTCACTGGGAGAGGACACCGCAAGATTGAACCCAAAGCTAAGCACTTCTCCCATGTCAAGAAAGATCAATCTAGTAGGCCAAACTAAACCGATAATTCGAAGAGACTTGCAAAGATATCAAATCATGCATATAATAATTCAGAGAAGAACCAAATAATATTCATAGATACTCTTTGATCATAAATCCATAGTTCATCGGATCTCGGCAAACACATCGCAAAAGAATAATACATCGAATAGATCTCCAAGAACATCGAGGAGAACTTTGTATTGAGAATCAAAGAGAGAGTAGAAGGCATCTAGCTAATAACTATGGACCAGAAGGCTTGTGGTAAACTACTCACGCTTCATCAGAGAGGCAATGGTGTTGATGTAGAAGCCCTCCGTGATCGAATCCCCCTCCGGCAGATTGTCGGAAAAGGCCCCAAGATGGGATCTCACGGGTACAGAAGGTTGCGGTAGTGGAAAAGTGGTTTCATGGCTTCCCCTGATGTTTTAGGGTATAAGAGTATATATAGGCGAAAGAACTAGGTCGGTGGAGCTACGAGGGGCCCACGAGGGTGGGGGTGCGCCTACTCCCCCTAGGCACGCCCTCCTGCCTCGTGGCCTCCTTGTTACATCTCTGACTTCATCTCCAAGTCTTCTGGTTTGATTTTGGTCCAAGAAAGATCATCGCGAAGGTTTCATTCCGTTTGGACTCCGTTTGGTATTCCTTTTCTGCAAAACTCTAAAATAGGCAAAAAAATAGAAACTGGCACTGGGCCCTCGGTTAATAGGTTAGTCCCAAAAATAATATCAAAGAGCATATTAAAGCCCATTAAACATCCAAAACAGATAATATAATAGCATGCAACAATCAAAATTATAGATTCGCTGGAGACGCACCATGGACCCCTCGGTAGATCCCCGGAACCCTTTGGTGCCTCCGGTACACTTGCCGGCATACCCCCGAACTTTTCCGGTTTGGAAAAGCTGGACTTCTCCCATGTACAAATATTTACCTCCAGACCATTCCGGAGCACCTCGTGATATCCCGGATCCCATCTATGACTCTGAACAACCTTTGGACTTTCTGCTGTTACTATCTCAATACTACCGTAGCACCATCGAACGTTACGTGTGCGACCCTATGGATTCAGAACATGCAGACATTGTCGGCGTCCTGGATTCGGGGGTATCCAGCCCTGCCTACCTACGACCCAGCACGTGGCTCCATCGACGGTCTGGTACGGCCCGGCATTAGCACCAACACCGCAAGACCCTCACGAGGGGCCAAGCCTCGTGTGGCGGGCAACACCAAGACCCCCGAAGGAGTCGGCCTCCTTAGGAGGGCTCTTGAGGGGCGGAGAGTTCTATGCAAGCTACCTCACGAGGCTCAGCTGACGTGAGCCATGACGACCAAGGCCAGGCGAGCGCTAGGCAGGCGCCAGGTGGGTGCAGAGCGCATGTTTCCTCTTTGGTGCAAGGGGGGCAAGCCACAGGCGGGGAGTCCCGAGGAATCAGCCAAATGTTTCCATTCCGGTGCAACCAGACCAAGACCGCTAGGACGGCAGGATGCAGGTCATCGACGAGCCCACCGCAGCGTCACGACCAGAGGCTTTTCGCAGGCGAAGACTACTTTTGTCAGGATAGACTGTACTACTTGTCCCCTTTCAAATCCGGCCATTATGGGATCCCTTCCCACTCATATTTGGGAAGAGGACCAAGGCCACTATGTATAGGACTTAGCCACCACCATAGTGGAGGATCGGATCCATTATCACCTGACCACCACACCAACTCAAGAACACCTCACCTCCTAAGACTTGTTCATCCACTGTACCAGTTCATCCACGGCCCTTCGAGGCAATCCACCACACCACACTGGATTAGGGTATTACACCACAACGGTGGCCCGAACCAGTATAATCTCTATGTCTTTGTGTCTCTTCGAGCTCGACACTTTAGGCTTAGGAGGATCGCGAGTAGGCAGGCTGGGCAGGTTGAGATCTCCGCACGCACCCCAGAGTTCGAACCTCTCAAGGGTTGCCGGATCCCTAAATCCGACATTTGGCGCGCCAGGTGGGGTGCGTCGGATCTTCTGTTCCGTCGATTGGTCCTCCGCCACTCCACCAACACAATGGCCGACACCCCGAGAGCGCAGGTCGAGCACTGGGTCATCCAGTCCTCCTTGGCAGCGCCCGCTGATGAGGAAGATATCCACTCCACTTTACTCGCGTCCCGCGTCCCGCCGGGGGCGATCGACCGCGGGGGGCGCGCGGCGCAACCTTCTCCACTAGCGCCGAGCCGTAGCCGTGCTGTCGCACGATCTGTGAACTACGCAGCAGCAACCGCTCCGCACTCGCGCAGGGAACAAGCAAACATGCGGGCGGTGGTCATCATGGCTTGAGAGCTTCTGCGGTGCAGGTTGTTGGAGAGCCGCCGCGATGCCCTGCTGGATGCATCGTGCAGGAGGGTAGCGCCGTTCTGCACCCTGCCCACGTCACAGCCGGTGGTGGGCGCGCGCGCTCATCCCCGACACAACCGTGCGCCCCCTCCTAGGGGCGCTAGAGAGCCTCTCGACGTTGACCAGCCCCGTGGAGCAGCCCGTGCCGCCCCGAACGTGCCCCCTCGGTGCAGGGCTGCTCCACGCGACACCACCAGGGGCCGTGTTGGAGTGCCGAACCCTGGCCAGCAGGACCAGAGGGCGGCTGAAGAAGGCGGGAACGTGAGGCAGCCGGGCGGCGCTTCTGGTGCAAACAGCTGGGAAGCCTACGTCCCCGTCGCGATGGATCCAAGGTACACGCGGGGAGAGGGCCCCAGCCAATCCCACATGCTAGGCTGGGCGCTGGACACACACAAGGCCGAGCTCTCCTTTGAGCCGCCACCAAGCCCAGCCAACATCTCCAACGGCGACAACCTCTGGGTACAACTAACGCCGCAGGAGCATGCTTACACTGACCATGGATTGCAGGTGAACCAGGGTGCACCTGCCATCAGGACTCTCAGGACGATGGATCCCCCGCAGGAGCGTGAAGGACATTGGGAGCAACGAGGGGGAAGCCCGGCGGCAGGGCCCTCCTCACGCAGCACGGAGCAGGGCCTTGCCTGGAGGTAGGTTCCCCGCCAGGGAAGGTGTCGGCAAGCCCTTCTCCCCGGTGGGGGGCCTACGGTCACCGAGGATGCCACCAGCGTCCCCTTGGCCCCTTGGTCTTGTCCTGGTTTCCGGTCTCCCCAACGATGGTTAGGGGTGGCGCACGACGGGTTCCTCGTCGAGTGACATGAAGCAAGGCTCTGGCCTGTGAAGGTCTCCGCTCGTGACACTCTTACGTAATAATGAGTGGGGCTGTACACGCCTCGGAGTCTCCTGAGTGTCGCCCTGGGGCCTCACGGGGGCTCCCACCCACGTCCTAGTGGAAGCACCATGCTCCGTGCTGGCCGTCAACACTATCCCCAATGACTATGCCCAGCCAGTGGAAGCACTTAGCTCTGCGCCGGTGAGAAGATCGAAGACCGAAGACCGAAGACTAGCTAGGCGCCGAACGGGACCGTCTGCTTTTTGCCACCTTTTTGTGTTTGCTTGCCGACTTTTTGCAGCAGTTTGTTTTCGTGCATTTATAAAAATGGGAGGAGTTTTTCGTGTTTCATGTCGCTCTCTTGCCTTCAGTTCTTGTGTTCTTTCTGGAGCTCGTGACTATTGCCCTGCCCTCAAGTGCCTCGCGAGCGGGGGCTGGGTACGGTGCACGCGCTGGTACCGATCTTCCTCCCCGGGGGCTCAACGGTGCAGTCGCCCCGCGCGCCCACCTCGCCACGGTCTCGCAGTTGGCTCTTCACTAGGCACTCTACGGCAGGCCAGTAGGATACTCGGGAGGCACAGAACCTCGCGAGGCCGCAACAGGCTCGCCTTAGGAGAAGGGGCTCGGCTACGACACCAGGCCCCATGCAAGACCCCCGAAACCAAAGATAAGTCATAAACAACTACCTTGCTCAGCGACCCGCAGCCCTGCGGGGCCCCGCTTCGGGTGTCACTTCAAAAGCATTTAAACAATCTCACACATCATAAGGGGCACCCCTTTTCAAAATGCTCTCACAAAAATGCGTTAAAGTTTTCGTTATACAGGTTAAAGCAAAAGAAACACGGGCCTAGCTGGACGCGCCTTCTTCGTTGCTCCCATCCACGCTGCTTGTGCCTTAGCTGCCATCCTCCTCGTCATCACCACCAGCACCAGATCCTTCGGCTGCGAGCACAGCCGTATCTTCCTCAGGAGTCAGCTCCTTCACCAGGGCATCCACATAGCCATCCACCCACCTAGCAAGCTTGTCTTGGGTGGCCGCAGGCATGGGGGCTAGCAAGGTGCCGAAATCAAAGTGGGAGTCAAGGTTCAGGAGGTTGCTGAAGATGCGCGAGAGCGCGTGCCCGAGGAGGCCCCGACTCCTCTCCTCAACAAGCTGGCGAGCTTTTGCGGCCTGATCTTCCAAGCGGGTTACGATATCAGTAAAGAAGGGGAGATGGCCGGCATAGTCGTTCTCGTGCGGGTGAGGAGCGCTATCGTCACAAATGGCCCCCAAGGCATTGTTGGCTCTGACATGCAGACCTTGGAGCATGGAGCCGTGCTCGCGTTCCAATGTCAGGCGGCAACACTTTTCACTCAAAGCCTTCTTCAGGAGGGAGGCGGTGTCTTCGGCTTGCTTCCGGAGAGAGGATATCTTGGCACGGGCAGAATTCAGGGCAGATTCAGAGGAAGTCAGGGCTCCTCGGGCAGTGCTCTCACGCTGCTCCATAGCCTGCAGCTCGGTCTTCAAGGGGGAGGTCCGGCCCTCAAGCTCAGCCTTAAGCAGCTCCAGGTCCAGGCGGTGCCTTCCATCCAGCTCAGCAAGCGCCTTCGCCACCCTCTTCTCCACCTCCACCTGGACCTGCGCTTCTCAGGCGGTGACGGCATCCTCAGCCACGGCGGCCTGTCGCTCCCTCACCTCCAGCCTCTCTAGCGCCAAGCTATGCTCCACGGCTCCAGCGTCAAGTCTTCATGGCGCCTCAGGAGCTCCGCCTCGACAAGGGCCACCTCGCCTGGTGAGGAGGCCAGCAGGGCGCGATGCTCCTCGACTTCGCGCTGCAGGGCCGCATTTGAAGATAGAAGATCTCACTCCTGCTCCTCAGCCGCCTCGCGACGGTGGTTGGCTGCCTCGGCCTCTTCCATGGCACGGGCGCAAGCTTTGTGAGAAGCCACAAGCGAGGCCGCCGCACGCACTTCAGCTTCGTCACGCTGAAGCTTCCCAAGGTTGATGGCGACCTTCAGCCGCTGCCACTCATCCTCCAGGAGGCGGTTCTCAGCCTCAAGCCTGGTGTTGACGTTGGCAAGCTCCCCGCCAAGATGAACCATTGCACGCATCGCTTCACCGAAGAACCCGAAGCGCACCGCGCTACGCCCGCGAGCGAGCGCGAGCTCATCGCCAAGTCCTTCACCTGCCTCGGAGACCACTCGGGAGGCACTGGATGCTCCGCCAGTTGCCAGCCGGGGGCTGGAAGGTGTAGCCCCACGGCTTGAAGACAAAGGCTACCCTGGGGGCACCCCCCGCCGGCAATGACAAGAGGAAGGATCACCGGTGCACCCCTCGTCTCACTGGCAGAGTCGCGGGGAGAGGAAGCATGGGGCCCGGCTCCGGAGGAGCCCTCGACAGCTGATGGACCCATGCGCCCCCCTGCCTCCACACTCGGGGCGCACGCGGCAGGATCAATCAGGAGAGGAGCCATGAGGACGGGGTTCTCGCGGAGCCCCTCAATGCCCTCAGGAAGCAACCCCCACTCGTCGAATAGAGGCATCTGCCCTGTGAAGGCCGCCTTGTTCAAGCACAGATAGAGAAGGCAACCACCCCCGGAAGGTCAGCAGGCTCGGACTCACCGCTCAGAAGCTTGAGCACCATGCCCAAGGTATCAGCAGCAAGCGACGGCTTCTGCAGCCTCATCGGATCTCCGGCGCCTGTGAAGTCCCACATTGGGCAAGAATGGCGCTGAAGGGGAGCGATGCGGTGCTTCACGTATTCCTTCACCACCATTGGCGCCATCACTTCTAGTTCCTGAAGCCTCGCCAATCTATTCCAGACGAAAGGAAGACGCTGGTCAGAGAGCTTCTCATGGCACCACCCGGAGCTAGGCGAGGCCGGCAACCCAGGAATCGAGAGCAGGGGGCTGAATGTGCAGGCGTCCATCGATACGTCTCCAACGTATCTATAATTTTTGATTGTTCCATGCTATTATATTACCCGGTTTGGATGTTTATGGGCTTTACTTTACACTTTTATATCATTTTTGGGACTAACCTACTAACCGGAGGCCCAGCCCGTATTGCTATTTTTTTACCTATTCAGTGTTTCAAAGAAAAGGAATATCAAACGGAGTCCAAACGGAATGAAACCTTCGGGAGCGTGATTTTTGGAACAAATGTGATCTAGAGGACTTGGAGTGTAAGTCAAGAAACGATCGAGGCGGCCACGAGGGTGGAGGGCGCGCCCCCCTACTGGGCGCGCCCCCTGTCTCATGGGCCCCTCGGGCGGCCACCGACCTACTTCTTCCTCCTACATATACCCATGTACCCCGAAAACATCAGAAGCGATCACGAAAAAACTATTTCCACCACCGTAACCTTCTGTATCCGCGAGATACCATCTTGGAGCCTTCGTCGGCGCTCCGCCGGAGGGGGAATCAACCACAGAGGGCTTCTACATCAACACCATAGCCTCTCCGATGAGTTGTGAGTAGTTTACCATAGACCTTCGGGTCCATAGCTATTAGCTAGATGCCTTGTTCTCTCTCTTTGAATCTCAATACCATGTTCTCCTTGATCTTCTTGGAGATCTACTCGATGTAACTCTTTTTGCGGCGTGTTTGTCGAGATCCGATGAATTGTGGGTTTACAATCAAGTTTATCTATGAGAAATATTTGAATCTCCTCTGAATTCTTTTTTGTGTGATTAAGTTACCTTTGCAAGTCTCTTTGAATTATCAGTTTGCTTTGGCCTACTAGATTGATCTTTCTTGCAATGGGAGAAGTGCTTAGCTTTGGGTTCAATCTTGTGGTGTCCTTTCCCAGTGACAACAGGGGCAGCAAGGCACGTATTGTATTGTTGCCATCGAGGATAAAAAGATGGGGTTTATATCATATTGCATGAGTTTATCCCTCTACATGATGTCATCTTTCTTAATGCATTACTCTGTTCTTCATGAACTTAATACTCCAGATGCAGGTAGAAGTCCGTCGATGTGTGGAGTAAAAGTAGTAGATGCAGGCAGGAGTCGGTCTACTTGTCACGGACGTGATGCCTATATACATGACCATGCCTAGATAATCTCATAACTATGCACTTTTCTATCAATTGCTCGACAGTAATTTGTTCACCCACCGTAATACTAATGCTATCTTAAGAGAAGCCACTAGTGAAACCTATGGCCCCCGGGTCTATCTCTTATCATATAAGCTTTCAATCTACTTTTATTTGCATCTTTACTTTTCCTATCTATATCATAAAAATACCAAAAATATATTTATCTTATCATATTATCTCTATCAAATCTCACTTTCGCAAGTGGCCGTGAAGGGATTGACAACCCATTTATTGCGTTGGTTGCGAGTTCTTGTATGTTTGTGTAGCTGCGTGGGACTTTTGAGGAGCCTCCTACTGGATTGATACCCTGGTTCTCAAAAACTGAGGGAAATACTTACGCTACTATTGCTGCATCACCCTTTCCTCTTCAAGGAAAACCAACGCAAGCTCAAGACGTAGCATCCATCAGGAGCCACTGCTTCCAGAATCCCTTCGCGACAGGCGAAAGCTCGAAGTCGATCCCCGAACCAGCGGTCTTGGCCACGGCTTCAAAGGTCACGCACCCAGAGCGTTGGCGGGCGTCCACCAACCGAAGCAAGAAGAAATGGCAAAAAAATGCCACAGAGGGAGTGACACCCACCATGGACTCGCAGAGGAAGGCAAAGACAGCAAGAAGGATGACAGAGCGGGGATCCAGATGCAACAGATGGATCTAGTAATGCGACATCACAACATTGAAGAAAGGGGAGAAAGGAGGAATCAGCCCAGCAAGAAGAGCATGGAGATAGATGGGGATCTCAGTGGCGCTCATCTCTCTAGTTCGCCAAGATGCAGGGCGGACAGCCGTTGCCCTCCCCTCATTGGAATTGGCGGAGAGCGCATGGCAGACCTTGTCCAGCCCCTCTTCGTTGATCACCATCGACTGCTCAAGGGGTGGCTCCAGGGCTGGTGGAGGACCGTCCGGGGCAAGCGGCTTCCCCTTCTTCTTCCTCGGCTTGGGGGCCATGGCGAATTCCAAGAGAGGGCGAGGCGCCGACACCGGATCTACGGACGCAGTGGCAAGATTGGGAAGGAGGAAACAAGAGCCGAGCATGGTACTCTGCGAAGGGCGAGTTGCACTGACAACGGGCGGCTGCTGGGTCAACCGGATATCAAGGCAGCGTGGGGAAGTGGAGATGCCCACGTCCCATCAACCGCCACGTGTCTTCAAGGCCGCAGGCTTATAGGGCCCACGGCGCTCCGCCCTTGCCCTTTGGCTTCGCTTGGAAGCCAAGTCCGAGCATGCCTTGGGCCCAATGGCTACTGTCGGTGTCCTGGATTCGGGGGTATCCAACCCTGCCTGCCTGCGGCCCACCATGTGGCTCCATCGACAGCCTGGTACGACCCAGCATCAGCACCAACACCACAATACCCTCGCGAGGGGCCAAGCCTCGCGAGGCGGGCAACGCCAAGACCCCCGAAGGAGTCGGCCTCCTCAGGAGGGCTCCTGAGGGGCGGAGAGTTCTATGCAAGCTACGTCACGAGGCTCAGCTAACGTGAGCCATGACGACCAAGGCCAGGCGGGCGCCAGGCGGGCACAGTGCACATGTTTCCTCTTTGTTGCAAGGGGGGCAAGCCACATGCATGGAGTCTCGAGGAATCAACCAAAGGTTTCCATTCTGGTGCAACAAGACCAAGACTGCCAGGACGGCAGGACGGAGGTCATCGACAAGCCCACTGCAGTGTCACGACCAGAGGTTTTTCGCAGGCGAAGACTACTTTTGTCAGGATAGACTGTACTATTTGCCCCCTTTCAAATCCGGCCGTTGTGGGATCCCTTCCCGCTCATATTTGGGAAGAGGACCAAGGCCACTATGTATAGGACTTAGCCACCACCATAGTGGAGGATCGGATCCATTATCACCCGACCACCACACCAGCTCAAGAACACCTCACCTCCTGAGGCTTGTTCATCCACTGTACCAGTTCATCCACAACCCTTCGTGGCAATCCACAACACCACACAGGATTAGGGTATTACACCACAACGGTGGCCCGAACCAGTATAAATCTCTATGTCTTTGTGTCTCTTCAAGCTCGACGCGTTAGTCTTAGGAGGATCGCGAGTAGGCAGGCTGGGTAGGTTGAGATCTCTGGATGCACCCCAGAGTTCGAACCTCTCAAGGGTTGCTGGATCCCTAAATCCGACAGACATGACCGAGACTCTTCTCCGGTCAATAACCAATAGCGGGACCTAGATGCACATATGGATTCCCACATACTCAATGAAGATCTTTATCGGATGAACCATGATGTTGAGGATATAGTTAATCTCGTATGCAATTCCCTTTGTCCAGAAATATGCTACTTGCCCGAGATTCGATCGTCGGTATCTCCATACCTAGTTCAATCTCATTACCAGCAAGTCTCTTTACTTGTTCTGTAATACAAAATCCCATGACTAAACTTATTAGTCACATGAAGCTTCTTATGATGCTATTTTACTGAGAGGGCCTAGAGGTATCTCTTTGTCACACGGAGTGACAAATCCCAGTCTCGATCCATGCAACCCAACAGACATCTTCGGAGATACCTGTAGAGCACCTTTATGATCACCCAGTTATGAAGTGACGTTTGATAGCACACAAGGCATTCCTCCGGTTTTTCTAGGAGTGGCATGATCTCATGGTCTAAGGAAGTGATATTGGACATGAAGAAAGCTGTAGCAAATAACTAAGTGATCTGATGCTAAGCTTACAACTGGGTCTATCCATCACATCTTTCTCCTAATGATGTGATCTCGTTATCAAATGACGACTCATGTCTATGGTTAGGAAACCTTAACCATCTTTGATCAACGAGCTAGTCTAGTAGAGGCATAATAGGGACACATTGTTTTTTATGTATCCACACATGTATTTAAGTTTCTGGTCAATACAATTCTAGCATGAATAATAAACATTTATCATGAAAGGGAAATATGATAGTTACAATTTTATTATTGCCTCTAAGGCATATTTCCAACAAATTATGCTGACAATGGGGCCCTACATGGGAGCTGACATGTGCAAATGCACCGCGCGTACTGGATGGCGCGACCGATCAAGCTCGAATGGGTCAAGCAGATGCGGACAGGTGAGCCCGGTCCTTCCTTTTGCACAAATGACTCTAGCGGATTAGGCCCACAGGTACACGAGCCGGCCCAAGTGGGTGTGCGCAGGGACAACGAGGCATGGTCGATAGGGCCAATGTGCCAACAGGCTCACACGAGTGCGACAACCATGCCCACGCACCCGGACGAGCCGCGCGCACAAGTCGATGCTCCCACACGCAAGGAAGGAACCACCTGTTTTGCGGTCCAGGCCGACATGCTGCCCGGGTGGCGCACGTGCAATACGACTCATGCGGTCTGGCCCCATGCACCCACCATCGCATGCAAACCCAAACCAGGCCCACACATGAGCCGGTGTTATGCCCGTGACCCGACTCGTGCGCCTATTACAACTGGTAGGGGGTCCTGAGCTATCGATCTCGGACATATGGTAACAGGAATAGTGAGACGATGTTGTATCCAGATTTGGGCCCTCTTGATGGAGTTAAAACCCTATGTCCTGGTCTTATTTATATTGATGTAGATGTATCGAGTACACAGTTGATCTATGTTAACTCTAGTGCTAGGTAAACGATATTGCGTTTGTGTCCCCTCTACGGCTAAACCCTTCGGCTTATATACATGCCAGGTAGGGTATCTAGGGCTACAAGGTCGGTATCTTGGCGTGGAGATGGTAGGATAAATCTTGGAGTATACGACAAGTCTTCGACAGATGTAGTCCTAATCGTGCCTCATCATGCAGCTTCCGGAGTTCATCTTGATAAGAATGAGGGCACATCAGTCCAATCCGAGGAGCGTGGGCCGACTAGGTTAGTACCCCCTAGTCCAAGACACCGTCAATAGCACCCAAACTAGTCTTCTATGCCAATGATGATTCCCTTGACAAGGACAACCTCAGATCCAAAGTTCTTTGCTCGACAGACAAGTTCTCCTTTGTGGTTTCAAGATTCCCAGACCACTCTTTAAATTAGCGGTGTCAAACAAGACCTAGCTGATCTCATACCCTGCTCGAAGAGACGGGGTAACTTAGCCCCGAAGGCCGACCACATAGGTGTGAATAGTGCCACCTAGTCAGGCACCTTTATTGGAGCGGTTGACCCTATGACGGGTCGAGTAGTTACTGCCTACCCCAAATCACAGGTCGAGGTAGCCTTTTTACTTGCGCATCCCATAGAGGTGGAGATCGATCCTGTTTTCTCAGGGATATCATCAAGATTTTCTTTCCCCCATATGCATAACGACATCTTTCGCAGGGGAGAGGCATTTTTATCGGCACGGCAAGGGGGACTCTTGGCCTTTCAACAACCTATAAGAGTAAAAAGAGAACAACGCTAGCAACCACACTCTCATTTCTCCACCTGCTGCTTTGTCTAGATCCAGCACCCAGATCCAATCTCGTACCTTTTCTTCCTCGGAGAATCCCCACTCCCCCATCCAGCCATGGCTGATACCCTCAAAAAGCATTGGGGTGGTTCCACCGTGATGGACAACACAATCCTAGAGTTTTGTGGTGTGGGGTATCTCTCTGCCAACATCGTTGCCCGCGCTCCCAGCGCCGATGAGCTAGTGCCTGTTCCTAACCAAGGAGAGAGGGTAGTCTTTGTTCCCCACCTCATCCGAGGCATATGGTTACCGTTGCACCCATTTGTGTGCGGGATGATGTTCTATTATGGGCTTGACTTCCACCACATGGCCCCGAACTCCATCCTCCACCTCACCTCCTTCATCACGGTTTGCGAGGCCTTCCTTCACTATGAACCACACTTCTGCCTATCGCTGAAGATCTTTAGGGTCAAGCCGAAGTCCAACGGCTCTTGACCTGGTGGGTGTGGAGGGGCCATGGCCAGCAAGAACAAAACACTGACTGGTTCAAGGGCACCTTCATCAAGATGGTCAAGGAATGACAGCGTGAGTGGTTTTATATCACTGAGCCGCTCGCCCCTGACCAGACTGAAGTTTGGCCTTTTGGGCCAGACCTCCAAGGAAGCTCAAGTCCTGGAGGGAAAAGGGCGTCTTCTGGGGTAACCCAGAGGAGTTGGAGGCAATGATCAAGAAGATCAAATGGTGGTCTACCACGAGGAACCTCCATCTCACCGATGTCGTCAACGTCATGCTCCACCGCCACATTCTCTCGCTCCAACTCTGGGCCAACCCGATGTGGGAGCACAAATCTGGGGACGCGGGGCCCGTCCTCCACTTTTTCCATACCACCTTGGCCATCATGTGGACACGACTATTCAAGCTGGCCAAGGACAAGATCCCTAAGGAGGGGAGGACCTCTGCTTCGAGGACGGTTACAAAGCCCCCTGGTAGGTGCTCTAATACACACGTTTTATGTTTTTCCTTTCCTGCATGGTGAGATAGACTTAAATGAATCGTCTTGTTCTATATTTGCAGAAGTGGTCAGCTTGGATGCAGCAAGTGTAGTCCCCGACCCCACTACCAGAGGAGCCGAGAACCCCTCTGCTCACGGTACTCCTAGTAGGGGATCCACACGTGGTGCCCCCCAAGGGAACAAAGTCCCAGAAGGGCAAGGAAAGTGCTCGGACCCAGGAGACATCGGTAACCAGGTCCAAGTAGACCTATGCATCCTCCATCCATTAAGACGACATGGAGAAGGATGAGGATAAGGAGAATCCTCCCCTTAAAGGGAAGAGGGTAGTGTCGGAGGACACCAAAGCCAGAATGCAGCCCAGGGGCCAAAAGAGGTTGAAGAGGACCTCGGCCGGGACAGTTAGCAAGTTGCCAGGGAAGATCATGCTCTCCGATGAGTCGGAGGATGATCCCCTTGCCATGGGGAGGAAGAAAGTGGCACCCCGAGGGTACATCATTGTTTTTAGGCTTCATTTTTTAACAAGTCCTATTAGCAGTAGTGAGCTCATACGTGCGTCTTTTATGCAGTCCATCGAAGGTGCGCCCAAGCGACTCTTCAAGTGGGTTTCCAGCTGCCAGCGGGTCCCCGGATCCCGCCACTCCTCCGCCAGCTCATGATGGGCTGGGGGAGGCAACATCCACTCCGGCCCCCAAGTCAACATGGCGGGGTCCGGAGAGTCGACTGTCATGGAAGATGTTGAGATCTCGGTCCTGTAGGACCAAGGGGACAAGATCCCCGAGGTCGTTAGAGAGTGGCGGGGCCAATCATTGGCCCAGCCGACGTCTGCTCCGGCTCCATCACCGCAACTGGAGCATGCACATCACTCAGGTGCTCGGGTCTGAGGTCTTGCCACCCCTACCTCCCCCTCAAAGGCGGCTAGCATGGGCTGGACTGAAGAGATGGAGGAGACCTTGAAGGGCTCCTCCCTTAAGGAAGAGCACTGCGCCTTAATAGGCATGGCGCTACAGGGCTTCTGGTTCGCGGGGGCTGGATTGCATGAGGTCTTCAAGGGCCTCGTCACGAGCTTCGAGGTACTCCTTTATCCTTGTGCCAAAATAAAATTTTGTTTGAGTTTGTAAATCTATGTATCTGTCCGAGGACATAATCTCATGGCCTTCTAAACTGCATGATCAGTAAGTAGCCCCCGATTCAAAGGCTGGTTTCAAGAAACCTGCATTGGAATCGTATCAAAGAGGAGCTTAATGTGCAGCCACCAGGACGCTACCCAATGCTATGAGGCAATTGTTAGAAGTTTCAATAAATTGATCCTAGGGTTTATGTGAAAAATACCTGTTTGCAGGTTTCAACCTCGAACTCCGTCTCCGAGGAGATTGCAGAGGTAAACTGGAAGCTCGAGAGGTCTGAGAAGGACCTCAACCTAATGAACCAACGGTTCGAGCAGTCTCAAGGTAAGCCACTAGTACTTCATTGTCGGTGTCAAAACCGGAGGATCTCGGGTAGGGGGTCTCGAACCATGCGTCTAAGTCTAATGGTAACAGGAGGCGGGGGACATAATGTTTACCCAGGTTCGGGCCCTCTCTATGGAGGTAATACCCTACTTCCTGCTTGATTGATCTTGATGAATATGAGTATTACAAGAGTTGATCTACCATGAGATCGTAATGGCTAAACCCTAGAAGTCTAGCCTATGAGGTTATGATTATCACTAAACTCTAGAAGCCGAAACCCTCCGGTTTATATAAACACCAGAGGAGGTAGGGTTGTACAAAGTCGGTTACAGAGAAAGGAATCTACATATCCGAATCGCCAAGCTTGCCTTCCATGCCAAGGAGAGTCTCATCCGGACACGGGATGAAGTCTTTTATCTTGTGTCTTCATAGTTCAATAGTCCGGCCAAAGTACATAGTCCGGCTGTCCGAGGACCCCTTAATCCAGGACTCCCTCAGTAGCTCCTGAACCAGGCTTCAATGATGATGAGTCCGCTGGCAGATTATCTTCGGCTTTGCAAGGCGGGTTCCTTCTCGGAATACTTCAACACAGTCTTCTGAACATAGGAAACATGTCCGGCTCTGCAAAACAAGTACCACACACAACCGTAGAGAGTATAATATTTCACGAGTCTAATCCGCTGACAACTTTTTGTAGTGTGACATCACGCCACTGCCCGGTCATTATTCGAACCGTTTTTAGCCTGCCGCTCCGTATTTTGAGGTGCGGTTTCACTGGCACGTCTTGTCGAAGCAGAGATCATGTCCCCTTATCACGGGATTCTTATCAATATGGGCATGGGTAACCCAACAGTGTCATCTGCATGGTGCTTGGGAAATAGGCGGATTTTAAGGCGAGCAGGGAGGCACATAACTTTTATCGTCTTTATAAGGGGATAAGGGTTCATCCTCATTCACCCACGCCTTCTCCTTCCTCTGCCCATACATTCTCGAGCTCCAGCGCCCAAGCTCTTGCCTTCTCTGCCCAAAAAAGCACCCCAACCATGTCCGGATCCGGAGCTGGATGCAAGTGGATGGCCTCTTCTGTCAAGAAGAAGGACATCAAGGAGCTCCGGGAGGCCGGTTACCTGGCCAAGGAAATTGTTCATCGACTTCCGGCCAAGGGACAGATCGTCCCTACCCCAGAGCCCCATGAGAGGGTTGTGTTTCTCACACACTTCATCCGCGGGCTGGGATTCCCTATCCACCCGTTTGTCCGCGGACTGATGTTTTACTATGGTCCGGACTTCCAAGATTTGGCCCCCAACTCTATCCTTAACATCTCGGCATTCATTGTCATGTGTGAGGCCTTTCTCCGCATCCCACCTCACTTTAGCCTATGGCTGAAGACCTTCAATGTGAAGCCCAAGGTGGTGATCGGCCCACAAGCTGAGTGCGGGGGCACCATGGTGGGCAAGATGCCCAACGTCACCTGGCCCGAGGGCTCCTTTGTGGAGACGGTGAAGGGGTGGCAGTCGGGATGGTTTTACATCACCGAGCCACGCAACACCAACTAGGCGGCGGCCCCCGAATTCCGATCCGGAGTCCCGATGAGGCTCACCTCCTGGCAAGAGAAGGGCCTGCCCTGGTGCTCTCCGGACGAGCTGATAGCGCTCCAAATGCGCACTCAGAATATGATAATCAAGAAAGTCAAGCTCGTCGACATGGTTCAGGTTATGATCGTCAGCCGGATTCTTCCATGCCAACGCCGAACTTGCCACCTGTGGGAGTACGACCCGGCCAAGCACCAGACTCTATTAGAACTCTTCGGCACGACGCACAAAGATATATGGAAGGTACTCTTCAAGGCCAACGAGGTGCCGCCGACCATGGACGAGGATCGTGGGCATGACCTGACCCACCCTACAAATCCGGTAAGTCCTTTCATGTTTTGAAGGTGTTCCCTTTACTCGCATATTTAGAGGAAAACATCTAAGTCTCCCTATCGATTATTTTGGGATTGGACAGAGATAGCAGAACAGATTGACCTTCCAGCCCCGCTGCCCGAAGGCCCAGAGACCCCGCTCCTGACGAAGATGTTGTTTCCGGCGCCTTACAAGGTGCCGGAGAAGAAGGCCAAGAAGAAGGCCAAGGGGACCAGAAGTGGTCTCCGCCATAGGGGTACTTCGGACGTGACGTCCAAAGACGCCAAGGCGCGCTCCTCCGCCGAAGATGACAAAGAAGAGGAGGAAGAGGAAGAATCCACTCCCCTCTCGCAGGGAAAAAAAGAAAAGGACGGCCCCCATGCATTCGGAGGCCAAGGCGTCCAAGAAAGGGAAACTTCCTTTCCGGACAGCTCCATAGCAGCCACCAACAATAGTTGGGAGTGGCAGCCCAAGGAGAAGCCCCTGGCCGAATCGTAAGTGTCCAGACATGTATTTGTATCCGGATTCTTTACTCTATTATTTTAACGTGCTTCCATTATGCACTTGCGGTCCGGCTCAGTCCCGCCTCGAGCGGTACTCATCAGAGGATTCGCTGGACCTAGAGGCGATGAACAACGAGACCCTTCCATCGGCCACTTCTCCTCGGGACCTGGATGGTGCCGAAGTGTCATCCCGAAGGATCCTCGTCCCGGGAAAGAATCCGACGACCATCCGGGAGGCACCAGAGGGTGAAGCCTCAGCCGGCAGACACACGGGGGAGCAGATCCCCATGGATACTAAGGATGGGGGACGTACTCAATTCGGTCCTCATCCAGATATAATTCCGGAGACCCCTACGGTTCCGGAATTAGGCGAGCAGCCTCATTCGAAGGGAAGGGGCGCGCCTATTCTACCGGTGACCTCTGTCCAACCAGGGGCACCGGACCAGTTGCTGGGAGCACTGAGAGGCGCTTCCATTATTGATGAACACCGTACCCTAATGGGTATGGTGATTGGGAAGGTATAGTCCATAAAAAATGGATTGACCGATGCTTGCACCAGGCTTCTAATCGGATTTGAGGTAAGTAATACAATTGTAAAAGAATGTCATAGTATAGACAGTAGCCCTTGATGCTCTGTCCGATGTTCGGAAAGAAAAGCCGAACAGCGGATCAAAATAATTTTCGCAGGAGTCTAACATAATGTCTATGTGAACAAGCAGGCGTCGCTGCTGGCTGCCACTGCTCACACTGCAGAAGTCTCCGGACTGAAGCAGAATATGGAGCGGGCTGAGGAGGAACTCGGCCTCGTGAAGACCAGCTTGAGGAAAGCAAAGGCATGTATTTAACCTGCGCGTATATTTGGGAATGATGAATGGTTCATGCTGACAAAAGTGTCATGAACTTTATTAGGGGCCACGACCGAAGTAGCGGCCCTCAAGAGAGCGTTGGCCGAGACCGAGGTCAAAGCGGCCAAGGAACGTGCCACACGCGAGAAGCAGGAGGCCCGGGTTAGCGAGGTCCAATAAGAGCTCCAGGATGCTGTCAAGAAGTATGAGTCCCTGGAGCGTGATTTGAAGTCTCAAGAGTCCGAACTTTCCAAGGCCCGCCAGAGTGCACAAGATGCTCGGGCCGAAGCCCAGAGCGCCCTCCAGGAAATCCAGGCGGCCAAGAAGATTACAGTGGGTAAGGCTTTCATTATGCAAAGCAGATATGTGAAGGAAACATTCCTGTTACTTATCCAGATTTGGAGCTCCTCCAGGGGCGTTTACAGATCTGCCGCGCATCATATCAGATGCTGCAACATTTTATCAAGCCGAAGAAGGGAGCTCTACAGAGAAGCTGTTCTGGTCTCAATACTTTGGACCAGAACTTCCGGTGCCCTTTGGCGACCAGCTGAAACAACTGGTCGAGCTGCACAAGGCGGCCGCAATAGCCATGAAGGACTAAATAGTCCGGCTATGGCCTGCCGAGCCCATGCCCAGCAGCTACTTCGGACTCGTGAAGAGGCTTGTCAACGCCTGCCCTCGGCTTCAAGTCATAAAGCGCTCGGTCTGCATTGAAGGTGCGCAAATGGCCTTTGCCCACGCCAAGATGCACTGGGCAAAGATGGATGCCAAGAAGCTGATGACCGAGGGGCCGCCTGAGGGCAAGGAGCACCACCGACCCGAGATGTATTTTGACAGTGTCCTGGAGGGATCCCGCCTTGTGGCGGAGCAATGTGCCAAGGATATTATATTCCCGTGAAAACATTTATCCTGTCCTATAATATGAAACAAGTTTGTTATGTAATATAATGCTTGTTACTTTAAAAAATTTACCTCCTGTGCGGTCGTTTATGAAAATCTGAGAGTTGGCCAGTCATCGGCTTCTGCCCCCATGTAGATAGTACGGGGGTGCTCGGGATAAATATAAACACTCTTTACGGCAAATTTTGGTCCTTAAAGGAGGTGTTTAACGCAACGAACAAGGCAATCGGACTATACGGCTTTATCACCCTCACTTAGCCATAGGAGTTTGACAATGAAAATTTTGGCGAAGTCCCTGGTATTCGGAAGGCCGAACTTGGGGCGCTATACATGCCTAGTCGGATAGAAACCGATTCCTCGCATAAAGCAGAAAAAAATATCTAAGGATTTGAAAACCTCTGGAACAGCTGACCAGCTCTCGCCGCATCATGACCGTCAGTTTTCGGCTTTCTCTACTAAGGTGCTCGTCCGGAAGAACTGGGACATAATCGCAGTAGTTATCCCTTTACTACCCTATCCAATATAGCGGAATGTAAGGTAGTAAGCAAAGGAGCCGGGTAACCCAACTATTGACCAAAGACATGATTCAGAGCCGATGCATATAATGCTATAAGTTCGGGGTGCCGGACTGTACTGTAGAAGTGTTCGGACTTTATTGCCGTATTGTGGGGCGTGATGAAGCCCCTTGCGAAGTAGTACGTACCAGAGTGTACGGGTGCAATTGATAAAACATACAAAGACAAGGAAAAAAATCAAGTAATAAGCTGACGCTAGAAATTATTTTCCATTGTAATTTGATTAATATGTCGAGGCGTACTTGTACAAGTAATGCGATAAGCAAGTAAGGCTATTTAACATGCCACGACCAAGGGCGAGCTGCGTGCGGGTATATAAAACAGGTATAACAATCATTAGCAGAGACCACCTAGGAATTCTCTTGTACGTCAAAGCCCCTTGCCTTCTTGGTGTATCCGTAAAGTGATGGGTCCGATGATCAGGTTATTGGAAAAAGCCTCGAGAAGAGAAAAACCTGAAAGAAAGAGAGAAAGTGAAGGAATGCGGATCCGGAGGCAGTTGAGCCGCATTGTGGACCGTGGTCTAGCTATGCCTCTGTCCCTGCCCATGGTACTTTAAGTGCGTAGTTATGTACGTGATGACCCACAAGTATAGGGGATCTATCGTAGTCCTTTCGATAAGTAAGAGTGTCGAACCCAACGAGGAGCAGAAGGAAATGACAAGCGGTTTTCAGTAAGGTATTCTCTGCAAGCACTAAAATAGTAGGTAACACATAGTTTTGTGATAAGATAATTTGTAACAGGTAACAAGCAATGAAAGTAAATAAAGTGCAGCAAGGTGGCCCAATCCTTTTTGTAGCAAAGGACAAGCTTGGACAGTTTCTTATAATGAGAAAAGCGCTCCCGAGGACACATGGGAATTATCGTCAAGCTAGTTTTCATCACGCTCATATGATTCGCGTTTGGTACTTTGATAATTTGATATGTGGGTGGACCGGTGCTTGGGTACTGCCCTTCCTTGGACAAGCATCCCACTTATGATTAACCCCTATTGCAAGAATCCACAACTACAAAAGAAGTATTAAGGTAAACCTAACCATAGCATGAAACTAGTGGATCCAAATCAGCCCCTTACGAAGCAACACATAAACTAGGGTTTAAGCTTCTATCACTCTAGCAACCCATCATCTACTTATTACTTCCCAGTGCCTTCCTCTAGGCCCAAATAATGGTGAAGTGTCATGTAGTCGACGTTCACATAACACCACTAGAGGAGAGACAACATACATCTCATCAAAATATCGAACGAATACCAAATTCACATGACTACTAATAGAAATACTTCACCCATGTCCTCAGGAACAAACGTAACTACTCACAAAGCATATTCATGTTCATGATCAGAGGAGTATTAATATGCATTAAGAATCTGAACATATGATCTTCCACCAAGTAAACCAGTTAGCATCAACTACAAGGAGTAATCAACACTACTAGCAACCCACAGGTACCAATTTGCGGTTTTGATACAAGATTGGATACAAGAGATGAACTAGGGTTTTGAGAGGAGATGGTGCTGGTGAAGACCTTGATGGAGATTGACCCCCTCCCAATGAGAGGATCGTTGGTGATGACGATGGTGATGATTTCCCCCTCCCGGAGGGAAGTTTCCCCTGCAGAACAGCTCCCCCGGAGCCCTAGATTGGTTCCGCCAAGGTTCCGCCTCGTGGCGGCGGAGTTTCATCCCATAAGCTTGCTTATGATTTTTTTCTAGGGTAAAAACCTTCATATAGTAGAAGATGGGCACCGGAGGGCCACCGAGGGGCCCAGGAGACAGGGTGGCGTGCCCCCCACCCTCCTTGCCAGGGTGTGGGCCCCCTCTGGTACTTTCTTTGCTCAATAATTCTTTCCAAAAATGACTTTCGTGGAGTTTCAACACTTTTGGAGCTGTGCAAAATAGGTTCCCAATATTTGCTCCTTTTCCAGCCAGAATTCTAGCTGCCAGCATTTTCCCTCTTCGTGATAAACCTTGTAAAATAAGAAAGAATAGCCATAAGTATTGTGACATAACGTGTAATAAGAGCCCATAATGCAATAAATATCGATATAAAAGCATGATGCAAAATAGATGTATAGTACGCGCGGCACAAATTTCACTGCTTGATTGGGACTGGGACGGAGGCCGAATTACTAGTTGAGCTCTGGACAAGCTTGACGGTCTTGCTGCAGAGTAGTTCAGACTCGCTTGACGGTGTCCGGGGGCTTTACTACCGAATTGAGGTTCTGCCTAAGAAGGCTACTCTGTACTTCTGCTGCAACGGCCGCGGTGTGCTCCTCGGTACAGAGGGAGTGCTCCGTATTTCCATTGATTGTTATAACATCGCGAGGTCCGGGCATCTTGAGCTAGAGGTAGGCATAGTGCAGCACCGCATTGAATCGAGCAAATGCGGCTCGTCCGAGCAGTGCATGATAACCACTGTGGAAGGGGACGATATCGAAGATTAACTATTCGCTTTGGAAATTACCCGGGGATCCGAAGACTACTTCCAGTGTGATTGAGCCCGTACAACAGGCCTCTACACCTGGTATGACACCTTTAAAGGTGGTTTTGGTGGGCTTGATTCTTGAGGGATCGATACCCATTTTGCACACTGTATCCTGATAGAGCAGGTTCAGGCTGCTGCCACCATCCATGAGGACTCGCGTGAGGTGGAATTCATCAATAATTGGGTCAAGGACCAGTGCGGCTGAACCGCCATGACGGATACTGGTCGGATGATCCCTGCGATCGAAGGTGATCAGACAGGAGGACCATGGGTTAAACTTTGGGGCGACTGGCTCCATCGCGTAGATGTCCTTGAGTACACGCTGGCGCTGCTTCTTGGGGATATGGGTGGCATATATCATGTTCACCGTTTTAACTTGGGGGGGGGGGGATTTCTTCTGTCCCCCTATGCTCGGTGGTCGGGGTTCCTCGTCATCGTCCTTGCTATGAGACCCTTTCTCCTTATTCTCGGCATTTAACTTGCCGGCCTGTTTGAAGACCCAACATTCCCTGTTGGTATGATTGGCTAGTTTATCCGGAGTGCCATGGATTTGGCATGGTCGATCTAGTATGCGGTCCAGACTGGATGGGCCCGGATTATTTCTCTTAAATGGCTTCTTCTGCTGACCGGACTTAGAGCCATTGAATCCGGCATTGACCGCCATGTCTTCGGTGTTATCACCGTTGTTTCGACACTTATTGTCGTGGAATTATCACATCAGATGTCCTAGTGAGAGGACTTAGTCGTGGAGCCATCACAACGGGATTAGCTCAAAGGGGTTAAACTGGACAAAGGACATGGGGAGTTTATACTGGTTCGGCCCCTTGCGGTGAAGGTAAAAGCCTACGATCTAGTTGTGGTGGAATTGATGGGGTCTCGATGATCAGGGAGTGAATCCTCTTTGCCTGTCTCTCGACTTGTTGTTTCTTGTTCCTGAACCACCGTCGGGTCGTCCCTTTATATACACAGGTTGACGCCCGACGGTTTACAGAATCCCGAGACCGTCTCATACATGTGTCCGACTCGGTTTCTACCTTTCCCTATCTTACAACACAAGTTAGATATCTCATGGCGGTTTATGTCTATGGGCCCTAATCCGCCCTTGGGCTCCGGGCCTCTAAGTCTCTGTAGTAAAGCGCCTTACTCCTTGTCTTCATGGGCTTCAATACGGATGACTCCTTGTGAGCATAAATCGGCCCCTCCTGGGCGGTTTATACTCAGTAGTTATATCCCCAACATTAGGCCCCAGATTTATTTGAGCCTGTTCATGTCAATCTTCAACACTTAGAAACACTCCTTGAACATCCTCATATGAACCTTGTAAACCGCCATGACATTATCTCCATATGAACTTGGTAAACCGCCATGACATCATCTTTCAAGATTGTAGTAAATTACCATGACGTCACCTGCTTATTAAAAACCTGGAAATACCTCCCTTTTATTAATGAACCTCCGAAAACAAGGCGACAGCTGTGTAAAATATCCATTTTTGGGCTCCTTGATTCCCGCGCCTATCACTTAACCCTTCGCCTTATAAATAGAACCAAGGGTCATTCTTTCTTTTCCCCTTTGTGCCCTTTCGCCTCGCCGTCTTCCTCGCGTCGCCTCAGTGCTCGAGCACAGCCACCATCGTCAAGCTTCGCCTCTGCACCAACAACGGCCGCTGCATCAACTTGATCTAACCAGAGAAACACGGCGCCTCTCCATCACTCCTTCAATCTCTATAAGTTTCCTTCTTCTTCACCTTAGATCTACCATTGGGGTTTCATTGTTCATCGGTGTTCTTTAGTGTTCGTTAATGTTCATTGCTGCACTTTTTGTCCACATAAGAACTTAATAAATCTTGATATTCCTCCTGTGCGGCTGTAGCTATAGTTCATTTTTTTTCATCATAGCATCTCCTCTTCAGAAAAACAGATCCCATCTGGCCTTTAGCTATTCCGCTGACACCGCTTAGGGATTTTGAATTTTTCTCCTTTTTAAGACTGCGGTAGATCCAAAATTATAGTTACAACTTGTAAAACATGTTTGTGCAATACTTAGGAATTATGTGAGATCTACAACTCCCACACCATTGTAGGCAGTTTAACTTCTTAGAAAATGATAATCTGCCAGGTACCATTAGCCCTCTCTGAAACCGCCAAGTCGACCTTAATATCACATAATCCGGTCTATCAATGCACATATGTTTCGATATCTCCTTCCCCCGGCCTGATGCCAGTTTATACATATCAATCATCAATTGTAAACCGGTTTTAATCCTCTTTCCCAGCTTGTCATTGAAATGGCGAAACAGTTCTATGCTTGCAATTGGGTCCCTTCCCGGGTTACTGAAGAGCAACTAACTGGGTACGTTTTGACTGGTGCTTTAGCGAGCCAAGAAACCATCCACTGGAGGGTCCCCGATTCAGAAAATCCTCCTGAGCCCCAGAATGGAGAAGTGATTGTATTTATTGATCATCTGAACCGAGGGTTCAGCCCGCCTGGATCAAAATTCTTTCGTGATGTGATTGCTAGCTTCCAGATCCGCCCTCAAGATATTGGACCAAACTTCGTGTCCAATATATGCAATTTTCAAGTATTTTCCGAAGTCTATCTGCAAGAGGAACCCACTATGGAACTATTCCGGGATTTTTTTACTTAAACCGCCGTACTGAATTTACGGACGGGCCCAACACTGAACTAGGGGGCATTTCAATCCAGAAGAGAAAGGATGTTGACTTCCCTCACGCCAAACATCATAGCCACCCCAAGGACTGGAATCAGACTTGGTTTTACTACCGCAATACAACTCCAGACAATGAAAATCCTCTGCCGGGTTATCGTCCATAGCGGCTTACAAAATCTCATCCGGTTCCTCAGCGACTAACTGTCAAGGAACGGTCAAAATATGCCCCTCAGCTAGAAAAACTCAGAGCTTTTGTGGCTAATGGTCTAACAGGCATTGATTTCATTCGATGCTGGGTTTCTTGGAGCATTTTGCCTTTAAGCCGGCGCCCCGGTTTAATGTGTGAATACACAGGGGATCTAAAAGACCCTCAGTGTCATATTGACATCCAACTCACGGATGATGAAGTCACCGAAGTTGTCAAGAAAATTCTTGTTGAACCGGTGGCTGCATGTAGCAGAGTAGGGCTTAGCCCCTTATATGCGTCCAACAAACCGCCAGCTATAAGAATTGTCTTATTTTTGCCTTAATGCATCCCTTCTTAATCATTCCTTTATAACTTGTTGTCCATCTGCGCAGGGTGATGATCCATTCTGGAAGAGGAAAACACATGATAAACCGGCGAGAGATCCTCGCGTCAAGACTAGGATTAAAAAGAAACCCGCAAAGAAAAGAACTGCCGAACCCTCTGACTTGTCCAATGATGAAGAGCTCGATGACCCGGAATCAGAGGTAGAACTTGACACTCTTGGTTCTTTTTTCATACACCTCATTGAAAATGATTATTATCAGGATGATGCGGAAGCTAGCCACGTTGGTGATGCAGAGGTAATTGTTCTATCCTTCGACTCAAATCATGTGCCAGTACCAAATTTCCGTCGAGCAGTCCGGAAAGTAAAATATTCACACCCTCTTGCTTATTTGGATCCGCACTTTTCTCTGAAGACATAGCAGCAAGAAGCTCGCCGCACAACCCGGCACAGTGGTCAAGTGGTTACCTCCTCCGGTTTACCATATTCTCTGGTTCGCAAACACCGTCAAGAGGTCTGTTGTTCTTATAATACACTTTATCCCAAGGCGGGTTACTTCCGATATCCTCTTAATCCGTCTGATTCGAATTATTAGGGAACTTCCCATTCATCCTCAGGCGAGTCATCAGCCACACAGATGCCTCCACTCAAGACCGTTCCTGGGTGACCATATTATACTTAATTTTTATGCCTTGCACCGGTTTATTGTACTAACCTCTGCATTTGTTCTTTTTAGTGCCAAAGCCAGACTTAGCAAGAAGGCCAAGCTGACTATACCAACTGACGATAATCCGGCCACTGAACCGGAGAAGACCTCAGAGGCTCTTGATCAGAATGCTGACATTGCTTTGGATGATCCGGTACCTCAGGGACAGGATACTTTTGTTGAACCGCCAGAAATGAATCCAACAAGCCAGTCTGCTGATCTGCCAAGCCCAGCTACTAATCCACCAAGCCCAGCAAGAACATCTGCTAAACTACCCAGCCCAGACAAGACTGTTGATGGTACGACAGATGATGTTGTGATTACCGGCTTTGGCCATACTGCTCCTGGCAATCCTGTTGCTTTATCAAAGCATAGTGCCAAAGAAGAATTTTCTGCTGTGGACAAGGGCAAGTGGAAAACAGATTTATCAAGCTATGCTCACCTCAATGCTCAGCATATTCACTCTGGATATTTAAACCGTCTATATACAAGCCGCAACTATGAAGCCGGTTTAGTAGGTCTAATGAAAGAGCGATATGAGGTAAATACCTATTCCTTTGCACAAGCTCTTTTTCCTTAGAATCCTGCTTCAATTATCAACTCCAGTAGCCCCCAAGGGCCGGTTCATCAATGTAGATGTGAACCGGGACTTGTAGTAGAATGATATTAGATTTGGCTTGTGTAGCCCCTATAGACTGGTTTATACCTTTAGGATGAACCGGTATATCTTCTGTGATATAGTTTCCAAAATTCCTTTCAATCATCAACACAATCTAGCTTGTGGAGAGAAACTTGATAACCTTGAATTGATCCGATATGCATTGGCCCCCAAGTGCCAAGTATATAACTTGTTATGTGCTTGGGACTTAAAATATCAGTTGAGAAAAAACAATCCGCATTAGCCCCCAAGTGCCAAGTGTATAACTTGTTATGTGCTTGGGACTTTCAAAAAAGTATTACTAACTTATTAACTGTCTCCTGCAGGCTGACTTGACCAAAAAAGATTCTCAAATCACCGACCTCCAAAAAAACATCAAGTCCCAGCAAGCCGAAACTTCGAAGGCCAAAGAAGAGCTAAAGGGCGCTTTAACAGCCATGGAACAATTGAAGGATGGCTTCAAAGGCGAACGAGCAGATTGGGAGGCTAAAAAACAACTTTGCTAAAGCGTGCGGAGGATGCCGAAGCAGCCCTTAAACCGGTGACAAAAGAACTGACTGGTTTAAAGCGGCAAATCAACGCTATGACCTCTGTTGTATTTGGTAAGTACCTTCTTCCCGAGTTGTACTTAGACATCCTTTAAAATCTGTCTGTTTAGCAACAATCTTGTAACCATTGCAGGTAGCCGTGTTGCTCATCTTGGTTCAGACATGCGCAAAAAACTGAAGGCTGCCTATACATTGATAGAGCAATTATATATCGGCGCTCAACGGGTCATCTCCACAGCTTTATACAACAAACCACCCCCAACTTCAATCAAGGATACATTGAAAAAGTTGTCCATGATGCCTGCCCAGCTCGAGGAAGTAAAGAGATCAGCTGCAAGGGCTGGCGCTTTGTCCGCATTGACTCGGGCCAAGGCTTGGATAGCTAATCTTGATCCGGAGGATATTGGAAATGGCTACCCCAGCCAAAAAGAAGATGGATCAGAATTTGACAATGACGCCCTCAGGGCTCTCACAAAGGAAATGCGTCCACTTGCGAGTAAACTGGCTGAGGAGACCGATTTGTCTTTCCACCGGTCAATTTATGATGCAGACAACAAACGGATTGATGCGTCGGTTTATGAAGCACAAAATCTTATCTCGCCAATCCGTAAGCATACTTATGCCCTTGATGTTGAACCGTCCGATCTTATTAGCGATGAAGCTGTCTTCCGAGCTTTATCTGGGATTGACTGGGAAACCATTGACTTCCAGCCACTGGGTGGGGAGGTGGAGGGTGAACCGGCGCAGGATGATCCGCAACTTTCACATCAACCTGAGGAAGAATCATGACCCGGAGGCCCGTTTAATTTTCCATGCCGAGATATCAGCGATAAACAATTATTCTTTTGGGCGCCTGCTGCCTTGTAATAGGCTAGTTTTAAACACTTGGTCTGCTATGCCACCGTGCATAGCCATTTTGCCTGATACTGTTAATCTGTCCGGATAGTGGTATGTCGACTTATGCTCATTAGCAGTTTTATGCAATCCTGTTTCTGCATATGATAAACTTAAAATTGCCCTGGCGGTTTACCGCCAGACAGGTTATGATACCCAATATAAAGCCAGGGTTTATAACCAAGGTTGTAAAGATAATGAAAGTAAGAAACACATCATACCTGTGATATTGAATCACATCGTTGGTTTACCAACATTCTTGTAATAAGGGTGATGACCTAAATCTTGAGTGCTGATAACTCCCACCATGCTGTGCTGGTTTATAATAAGTCATGTCGGGTTATGATAAACACCGGATGATCTTCCTGGCAACTTAAAGTCAATGCCAGGCCGGGTTAATAAACACCGGTTTATAATAGGTTGTGTGCTAACAACTTATAGTTGAAAGCCACACCGGGTTAACAAACACCGGGTTATATTGATGACTTATAGTCAGGCCGAGTCAATAGACGCCGGTTTACCTCAAACCTTACCAAAGGAGAAAAACTTTGACAAATAAAAGCAAATGAAAACTTGTAGTCGAGGCTTTTCAAGGGCTGCCAGGCCCAAATTCGAGGCTTTTCATGGGATGCCAAGTCACTGAGTTAAACCATTTTACAAAGCCTTTTAAGACGGGCCTCACGTTAACCAATCGTCGTTTTAACTTTGACAAGTTCAGGGACTGTATAAGATTGACTTGTCAAATGTTCGGCGCATCATACAAGGATTACCTGGACGGAGTGGCTTACTTCATGAAGGCAGGTTAACCCGGGGTTTTAGGTGAATACACCTGGCTTCCAAGCCTGGCTTGATAGCCTATTACAAGGGTCCTTTAAAACTCTTTTGTTGCTGTGCACAAAGAGCCCCCAGGTAACATTGTGAGCTGTGCTCAGTGGGTACCTATGTTTGAGCTGTGTGTGGCAACAAACTCTCTTTGGTCCCTTGGGTGTGAAGCCCCCAAGCTTTGTTGTGGCTTTATAAGCCGGTTTAATGGATAATCAGAACTCGCCTTATAAGCATAAGCCCCCATGTAACCAAGAAGATATATAAGACAAAATGGCAGAGGCCCCGCTTTAGCAAGCATGCCGGTTTATTTATTGATCATAATATGTACATTGTCAAAAATATATACATGATAGGAGCCTATGGCTCAGGTATAGTAAGGCCGAAGATGAGCAATATTCCATGGCCGGCGGGTCTCCTCCTCCGACTTGCGTGAGTCTTTGTGCTCTCGAACATCGATGAGGTAGTATGACCCATTGTTCAGATTCTTGCTGGCCACAAAGGGTCCTTACCAAGGTGGGGATAACTTGTGCATGTTAGTCTGATCTTGGATAAGCTGGATCACTAAGTCGCCTTCTTGAAAAGTTCTGGTTTTAACCCGGCGGCTGTGATAACGTCGCAGGTCTTGCTGATAAATCGCCGAACGAGCTGCCGCAATATCCCGTTTTTCATCTAACAAGTCCAATGCATCTTAGCGTGCTCTTTCATTGTCCGCTTCAACATAAGCTGCCACTCGGGGTGAGTCATGGCGAATATCACTTGGGAGAACTGCTTCCGCTCCAGAAACCATGAAGAAGGGTGTGTAACCCATAGATCTATTGGGGGTGGTGTTAATGCTCCATAAAATGGAAGGCAACTCTTGCACCCAACAACCCGGCATCCTCTACAAAGGGACCATAAGCCGGGGCTTGATACCCTTCAGGATTTCTTGATTAGCTCTCTCCACTTGACCATTAGACTGGGCGTGAGCCACTAAGGACACATCAACTCAGATGTGCTCTCGTTGACAGAAATCTTCCATAGCACCCTTAGAGAGATTCATGCCATTATCTGTTATAATGATGTGTGGAAAACCAAAGCAAAAAATCACCTTTTTCATAAATTGAACCGTCGTGGCCTCATCACACTTGCTTACTGGCTCTGCCTCCACCCACTTGGTGAATTTATCAACCGCCACTAGAAGGTGGGTCTTCTTATCCTTGGACCTTTTAAAAGGCCCAACCATATCCAGCCCCCAAGATGCAAACGGCCAGGTGATTGGAATCATCCTCAATTCCTGGGCCGGAACATGAGCTCGGCGTGAAAATTTCTGACAACCGTCACATTTCCTGACCAGATCCTCCGCATCAACATGAGCTGTTAACCAGTAAAAACCGTGTCACAAAGCCTTAGCCACCAAGGATTTTGAACCGGCATGATGACCACAATCTCCTTTGTGGATTTCATGCAAGATCTCACAGCCTTCTTCAGGAGAAATGCAACGCTGAAACGCCCCTGAGACACTGCAATGATGTAACTCGCCATTGACAATAGTCATGGACTTGGATCGCCGGATTATCTGTCTGGCCAGAACTTCATCCTCGGGTAACTCGCCCCGGGTCATATACGCTAGGTATGGCACTGTCCAATCAGGGATAGCATGAAGAACCACCACCAATTGAGCCTCCGGGTCAGGAACAGCCAGATCCTCCTCCGTCAGTATTTTGACCGACGGATTGTGCAGAACGTCAAGAAAAACATTGGGCGACACCGGTTTACACTGGGATCCGAGCCAGCTTAAAGCGTCCGCCGCCTCATTCTTGCACCGATTAATGTGCTCGACCTGGTAACCCTTGAAGTGACCGGCAATGATATCCACCTTGTGCCGATAAGCCACCATGAGTGGATCCTTAGAATCCCAAGTACCAGACACTTGCTGAGCCACTAAATCGGAGTCACCGAAGCAACGTACCCGGATTAAGTTCATCTCCTTAGCCATCCGAAGACCATGGAGTAATGCCTCGTACTCAGCTGCATTGTTAGTATAGGGAAACATCAAATGGAGAACATAACAAAATTTGTCACCTCAAGGGGAAGTAAGGACCACTCCAGGCCCCGAGCCCTCCAATTGTGTGGATCCATCGAAGTTAATAGTCTAGTACGTGTCATCCGGTTTATCCTTCGGCGCATGCAACTCTGTCTAGTCGTTGATGAAATCCACGAGCGCTTGGCACTTGATAGCCGTGCGAGGCATGTATTTTACCCCGTGAGGTCCAAGCTCGATAGCCCACTTAGCAACCCGACCAGTCGCCTCCCTATTCTGATTGATATCTCCCAAAGGAGCGGAACTAACCACAGTAATGGGATGGCCCTAAAAGTATTGCTTAAGCTTCCGGCTCGCCATAAACACTCCATACACCAGCTTCTGCCAATGCGGGTATCTTTGCTTGGACTCGATAAGTACCTCACTGATATAATAACCGGCTGTTGAACCGGATACTCCTTACCAGCTTCCTTGCGCTCCACCATAATAGACACGCTGACAGCCCAGGCATTAGCAGCCACATATAACAGCAATGGTTCTTTATCAATGGAGGCAACAAGAACAGACGGTTCAGCTAACTACTTTTTCAGATCCTCAAATGTCGCATTAGCAGCATCACTCCAGACAAAGTTGTCTGTCTTCTTCATCATCTGATATAGAGGGATGGCCTTCTCTCCCAACCGGCTGATAAACCGGCTTAGCGCTGCAATACGACCTGCTAGTCGTTGAACATCATTGATACACGCCGGTTTAGCTAGGGACGTAATAGCCTTGATCTTTTCTGGATTAGCTTCAATGCCCCTGTTAGATACCAGAAAACCCAAGAGCTTGCCTGCTGGTACACCAAAAATGCACTTGGCCAGATTAAGCATCATCTTATAAACCCGGAGGTTATCAAAGGTCTCCTTCAAATCAGATATTAGCGTCTCTGCCTTCCTGGATTTCACCATGATATCATCCACATAAGCATGAACATTGTGCCCAATCTGATTATGAAGGCAATTCTGCACACACCGCTGATAAGTCGCCTGGGCACTCTTGAGCCCAAAAGGCATAGATACATAGCAGAAGGCTCCAAAGGGAGTTATAAAAGCCGTCTTCTCCTGGTCCTTAACTGCCATTTTGATCTGATGATAACCCGAATAAGCATCCAGAAAACTCAACCGCTCACAACCCACCGTAGCATCAATGATTTGATCAATACGGGGGAGGGCAAAGGGATCAGCTGGACAAGCCTTGTTTAAATCTGTGTAATCCACACACATACGCCAAGTGCCGTTCTTCTTGAGTACCAGCACTAGGTTAGCCAACCACTCAGGGTGAAAAGCCTCCACAATAAACCCTGCCACCAAGAGCCGGGCTACCTCCTCACCAATGGCCTTGCGTCTCTCTTCATTGAAGTGGCGAAGAAACTGCTTGACCGGTTTAAACTTGGGATCAATATTAAGAGTGTGCTCAGCGAGTTCCCTCGGTACACCTGGCATGTCAGAAGGTTTCCATGCAAAAATGTCCCTGTTCTCACGGATGAACTCGATGAGCGTGCCTTCCTATTTTGGATCCAAGTTAGCACTGATGCTAAACTGTCCAGATGAATCGCCAGGAACAAAATCAACCAACTTAGTCTCATTAGCCAATTTAAACTTCAAAGCCAGATCATGCTCTGTAGTGGGTTTCTTCAAAGAAGTCATATCCGCCGGATCAACATTGTCTTTATAGAATTTTAACTCCTCTGTTGCACAAACCGACTCAGCATAAGCCGCATCACCTTCTTCACACTCCAAAGCGACCTTGCGGCTGCCATGAACCATGATGGTCCCCTTATGACCCGACATCTTGAGCTGCAGATAAACATAACACGGCCTTGCCATGAACTTAGCATAAGCCGGTCGTCCAAACAGGGCATAGTACGGACTCCGGATTTTCACCACTTCAAAAGCGAATGTCTCTGACCTTGAATCATGATCATCTCCAAAAGCAACCTCCACAGCTATCTCACCGATCGGGTAGGCCGATTTACCAGGCACCACACCGTGAAAAATGGTGTTTGACGGTTTAAGATTCTTATCTGTCAACCCCATACGCCAGAAGGTTTCATAATACAAGATGTTGATACTGCTCCCCCCATCCATGAGCACCTTGGTGAACTTATAACCTCCAACCTGTGGTGCTATCACCAACGCCAGATGACCTGGATTATCAACCCGGGGCGGATGATCTTCTCGACTCCACACAATAGGCTATTCAGACCAGCGCAAATAACGGGGTACCACCGGTTCAATGGAGTTTACTACCCTTTTATGAAGCTTCTGATCATGCTTTATGAAGCTTCTGATCATGCTTGCACAGGCTAGTAGTGAAGACATGATATTGTCCACTATTCAACTGCTTCAGGTGACTCTGATAACCCGACTGTTGTTGTTGCTGATTCCCTGTTGATTATAACCACCTTGATCGCCCTAATTGCTTTGATTGCCTTGATTACCTTGAAATCCTAAACCGGAATTGCCTCCGCCATAACCCGACCCATGAGCCCGGTCCTGAACCGCCGGACAGTCCATGGTCATATTGGAAAAGATCCAAGTTTTTGAACTCTCACATAATAAAGCAATCCTTCCAGAGGTGAGTAGCTGGCTTCTCTTGCGTCCCGTGCTTTGGGCAAGGCTGATTTAACAGGCGCTCCAGATTCATACCTTATCCTCCACTCCGCTGGGGCGGTCTACCCTTACGACACTGGCCATTGTCCTATGCATTGGTGTTAGCCACAAAATTGGAATTACTGTCCCCTTTACGTTTACCATTATTCCCATGGCCCTCCTAGTTGTGTTGCTGTCCTTTCACACATCCGTTCTTCTTTCCCTTCCCTGACTTCTCATTGTCAGATTCAGGATCCTTGGTACTATCAGAATCGGCATACTTAACCAAAGCTGCCATAAGTGTTCCCATGTCATTGAAGTGACGCTTGAGTCATCCCAACTTCAACTTCAGCAGCTTAAACCGGCAATTTCCCTCCAATGTTATGACTGCCGAATCAGCATTGATGCTGTCCGACGAATGCAGGATTTCCGAAACCCGGAGCACCCAATGAGTTGTTGATTCGCCCTCTTCTTGGACACAAGCGGCCAGATTCACAATTGACATGGGTTGCTTGCACGTGTCTTTGAAGTTTGTTATAAACTGAGCCTTCAACTCAGCCCATGGACCGATGGAGTTAACGGGCAGACTCTTTAACCAAGTATGAGTCGTTCCATCCAACATCATGGTGAAGTACTTCGCACATGCCGCTTCATCCACATCCAGCATCTCCATTGCCATCTCATAACTCTTAATCCATGACTCGGGGGGTAAATCGGTAGTGTAATTAGGCACCTTACGCAGGCCCTTGAAATCCTTGGGTAACCGCACATTGCATAGAGCCGGGTGAGACACGACACCCCCCAAGAGCTGAAAGCAAGTCTTCGTTCCACTGGCGTCGTCGGTCGAACCGGAGTAGGCTGACGATTCACGTACTGCGCCGCTAATTCGGACTCCCGACGTGCTGTACCATTATCCACCACATCCTGAGCATTCGCACCACCGCGTGCTGGATTAGGCCCTCGAGGGGTGTCACAGTTCCGCGCACTGCTTGACACAGCCGATTCATCAATGTGCTTGCTGTAACTCTTGCTCGAGCGAGGGGTTGAATGGATTCTGTCTCGACTATATGAATAGGCCTGCTGCTGTACCATAGCGGTTTGAAGGAGATCCCTGGCCCGCCGCGTCTCAACCGCCGCTGGAGACTCGCCCTCCATTGGAATGGCTGCCAATCGAGACGCTGCAGCAATCATGTTATCCAAAGGGGTGGAGAAGTGACCCGGCGGGGTTGGCATGTACGGCGGCGGGTCATGTGTTCGTCGAGGCGGGTCCGTCACTCGCGGCTGATCCGGCGCTCCTGTCCCAGGTGCTTCAATCCGGTTCACTGCTGCCGGATTGCTGGGTCCTGCTCCTGGTGTGTTGAAGAGATTCATTGCTTCATAAACCGGCGGCAGACGAGGCCGATGCCTCCTCCTCAGCACGTCGTTCGAAGCGTTCTGATCCAGCATGAGACGGTAATTCTCTACCTGAATCCGCTATGACTGGGCATCTAAAGGGGCCCGCTCATCAGCCATCCTGGTTTCCTCAGCCGCCAAGTCCTCCTTGGCCTGAGTTATCTGATCCCGCAGCTTTGTGACCTCCGCATTATGCCGATCTTGAGTCTCCGGGGTAACTGTTGTGGTCAACAATGTCATCCCTGCATCCAATAAACTAGACAGAACTTGAGCTGGCCGGCGCGCGGGGCCTCCTGCCCCGACTGCCGATCCAGAAGTCATCGCTATCGTAGTTGAAGATTGCAATGTGGGCTGCATATCGGCCACGAAGATCGCAACCCAGTTTGGTGGTTCAAGGGTGTCCAGAATACTGTCGCCATCGGAACAGCCCCTGAACCGGCCATCTTGTAGTTGGTACAGCGACTCGGTCTCGCTGGTGGATGATTCGCCATCAGAGTAAATGACCGTCTCACCATCAGACATTAGTTCAGATTCTGCACCATGGATTAATCCCACAAACGCATGCTTCATGGCAGGCTGAACCCGGGCAGGTCTTGTACGCTGAGCCATCTTGACGAGGTCGGTGCAGATGTCTGGCTTAGGGCCAGGTTCACCGATCTTGCCGATGAAGACGTGAATTTCTCCAAAGGGGACCCGGTACGCGTACTCGATTGAGCCAGCCTCGGGGCCCCAGCTTGCATCATCGATGTAGAGCTTGCCGTGACGACTCTTGGTCATCCGGCCCACTGCGTATCCCTTGAGCACTTCAAAGTTTCCCTTCAAGAACTCGAAACCATGATGTGATAGCCCCACGGTGGGTGCCAACTATCATGGAATTATCACGTCAGATGTCCTAGTGAGAGGACTTAGTCATGGAGCCATCGCAACGAGATTAGCTTAAAGGGGTTAAACCGGACAAAGGACACGGGCAGTTTATACTGGTTCGGCCCCTTGCGGCGAAGGTAAAAGCCTACGATCCAGTTGTGGTGGAATTGATGGGGTCTCGATGATTAGGGAGCGAATCCGCTTTGCGTGTCTCTCGACTTGTTGTTTCTTGTCCCTGAACCGCCGCCGGGTCGTCCCTTTATATACACAGGCTGACGCCCGGCGGTTTACAGAATCCGAGGCCGGCTCATACATGTGTCCAGCTCGGTTTCTACCTTTCCCTATCTTACAACACAAGTTACATATCTCATGGCGGTTTATGTCTATGGGCCCTAATCCGCCCTTGGGCTCCGGGCCTCTAAGTCTCTGTAGTAAAGCGCCCTACTCCTTGTCTTCATGGGCTTCAATACGGATGATTCCTTGTGAGCATAACTCGGCCCCTCCTGGGTGGTTTATACTCAGTAGTTATATCCCCAACACTTATGTCTGTTGCGTCGGAGCTTGTCGTTGCTGTTTCTGGCTTCAGAAGTGCCAGGTTCGCTTGTATTGTTGTTGCTACGTGCTATCCAGCTGTCTTTGCCCGCACAAAAGCGGGTCATGAGTGCCGTAAGGGCTGACATGGACTTCGGTTTTTCCTGGCCGAGGTGTCTGGCCAGCCATTCGTCGCGGATGCTGTGCTTGAAGGCCGCTAGGGCTTCGGCGTGCAGACAGTCGAAGATTTGGTTCTTTTTAGTTAGGAATCGAGTCCAGAATTTCCTGGCTGACTCTCCGGGCTGTTGGATTATATGACTTAGGTCATCGGTGTCCGGAGGTCGGACATATGTGCCTTGGAAGTTGTCAAGGAAGGCGCCCTCCAATTCCTCCCAGCTGCCAATGGAGTTTTCGGGCAGACTGTTTAACCAGTATCTAGCTGATCCCTTGAGTTTGAGCGGGAGATATTTGATGGTGTGAAGATCATCGCCGTGGGCCATATGAATGTGGAGAAGTAAATCCTCAATCCACACCGCTTGTTGTGCCATCATATGATTCGATGTTTACGGGTTTAAACCCTTCTGGTAAATCATGTCCCATTACTTCATCAGTGAAGCAAAGGGGGTGTGCGGCGCCTCTATATCGGCCAAGTCGTGACGTAGCTCAGATGGAGCTCGTCTGTGGTTTTCAGCCCGGACATGGTTACATTTGTCACGTTCAGCCAGATGGCCATCGTCGCGCATCGAGGCACGCCCCCGTGATCCATAGATTGATCTTGTCTAACCTGCTCTCTTTTCCAAATCGCGTCGCAGGTCATGTGTATATCCCCGAGCTATTGTATTTCTGTTTGTTCAGCGAGGTAGTGTGGGCTGGTATTCGTCTTGAGGTGCCACTTTATCCCGGCCACGTGGTGGTCGGTCAGCCATATTGTACTTTGGTAGGACGGGCTCCAGCACCTCATCATCGAACTATGGTAACAATTTGCGCTTCGGGTAGCTTTTGGTTGGGCGCTCGAGGCCATATTCCTCGGCTACCAGGACATCAGTCCATCTTTCATTGAGCAGATCTTGATCAGCTTGAAGCTGCTGCTGCTTCTTTTTCAGGCTTCTTGCAGTGGTAATTAGCTGACGCTTAAAGCACCTGTTCGGCGGGCTCTTCAGGCACGATGAAATCTTCGTCACCAAGTCTAACCTAGTCCTCGGAGAGCGGAAGGTAGTTGCTATCCTCTGAGTCTTTGTTCATGGCCTGTTCGCCAGGGCTGGCTGGCCCATCATCCCATTCCTCCTGTTCGGAGGTCGGTTCAACAGGGTCTTCCTTGTTTTCGGCACCATCGGGAGTGTTGTCCTCTTCTGCGACAGTATTGCTGTTTTTACTACGGCGTGGCTTAGAGCGGCGCCGCTGACGTCGGCGCTTGGCTGTATCCAAGAGGTTTATCCTCGACTGGATTTTCATCGTCACCGTTGTTTTCTTTGGGTGTATCCACCATGTATATGTCGTATGAGGAGGTGGCTGTCCAACACCCTGTAGGCAGTGGTTCATGATCTTCTCCGGCATCGTAGTCCATACCATCGATGTCTTCGGAGTCGTAGTCAAGCATGTCGGTTAAGTCATCGACAGTGGCTACAAAGTGGGTGGTGGGTGGGGAACGAGTTTCTTCATTATCCACTTCCCCTTCGAGTCGGACATAGTTCGGCCAAGAGTTCCCAGACAAGGAGAGGGATCTTAATGAGCTTAACACGTCGCCAAAAGGCGAGTGCTAGAAAATGTCCGCGAAGCTGAACTCTAAGACCAGCGCCCAATCAGGTTCGATGGACGGAGATGCACGCGGTACGGAGCCTATGGCCGGAGACGAGTCCGAGGTTTCGGTAACACAAGCCGGCTCGAGCGCCGCCGAGTCTGCGGCCTCCGCAGCAGGGTTGAGCTTCCAGTCTTTGGACGACACAGTCCACTCCGGCTCCAGGGCCAGGGCGGTCACAAGCGCTATCTCATATGTGCGGCCAGATGACAGATCTAGGTCATGTTCATCGTGGTGGCCGAGGACAGCCATCAGGGGCTCGAATCCGTCGAAGATCAAGTCTCCACGGATATCGGCCTCAAAATTCGGGCTTCCAAATCTAACCTGATGGCCAGGGGTGTAGCTATCGATCTGCTCTAGATGGCCAAACGAGTTGGCCCACAGTGTGAAGCCGCCGAATACAAAGATCTGTCTGGGGAGGAAGATCTCCCCCTAGACTGCATTGCTGTAGATGATTGATGGAGCCATCAAGCCTATCTTCAACGACACAGCGGAACTCTCAATGAAAGCACCAATGTCGGTGTCAAAACCGACGGATCTCGGGTAGGGGGTCCCGAACTGTGCATCTAAGGCTAATGGTAACAGGAGGCGGGGGACACAATGTTTACCCAGGTTCGGGCCCTCTCTATGGAGGTAATACCCTACTTCCTGCTTGATTGATCTTGATGAATATGAGTATTACAAGAGTTGATCTACCATGAGATCATAATGGCTAAACTCTAGAAGTCTAGCCAATGAGGTTATGATTATCACTAAACTCTAGAAGCCCAAACCCTCCGGTTTGTATAGACACCGGGGGAGCTAGGGTTGTACAAAGTTAGTTACAGAGAAAGGAATCTACATATCCGAATGGCCAAGCTTGCCTTCCATGCCAAGGAGAGTACCATCTGGACACGAGACGAAGTCTTGTATCATGTATCTTCATAGTCCAATAGTCCGGCCAAAGTACATAGTCCGGTTGTCCGAGGACCCCTTAGTCCAGGACTCCCTCATTCATGCCTTTGAATGTTACATTGGATACAAAAAGCTTGATATTTGTTGATTTTGTATTTAGAAGTTAATGTCAAACTGTTTGAATGATAGTGGTCATCACCGAGCTTGAGGGGCTCAAGGCCGAGCTCAAGAAGGTTCGATAGGAGGTGGAGCAGCAAAAGGCTGCGGTCGCGAAGGCGGAGAAGGCCCGAACTACTGAGACGGTGGCTAGGAAGAAGTACCACGTGCGGGTCGTGGAGGTCGAGGAGACCCTAAAAGGCATGTTCCAAGCATGCGATAAACTTCAAGCTGAGGAGAAGCACACGAAATAACAGCTCAAGAAGCTCCAGCTTGCACACTCCGAGCTCCAGACCGTGGCCCTGGCTAACCACGAGGTGCTCCAGCAGGTGGAGCAAATAGCCGCGGGTAAGCCATATTTATTATAGTGTGTGTTTGGAAGCAAAGGGTGCATTGAGCTCACCCAGCTGTGGCATTCCGCAGAGGTCTTCGCGGATCTGTCGAAGAGTGTCATGGATGCCGTCCAACACTTCGACCAATTGGAGGGCCCTGAGGCGGAGACGGCATTCTGGCGGCAGTTCCGAGAGTCACCATCATCACAGCTGCTGAACCATCAAATGAAGCAGCTGGCGGAGCTATTCCACATGGCAAGGCCGATGCTCCAGGACCTCTGCATCAAGTTGTGGCCCACTGAAGCCCTGCCGACTAGCTTCTTCAGCCTTCTGGCTCGCCTGCGGTTGATGTCCCACGAGTGAATTGCTGGCAGTGGTCTGCGTGCTTCGAGGGAGCACGGCAGGCGTACGCCTACGTGAAGATGCACTTCTGAAAGGTTGATGCAGTGATCGTTGCAGCGGGCCCCCTTAAAGGGAAGCCCCGCACCATAGAGCAGTTCTACGCCGAGGTAGAAGAAGGTGTCGGGCGACCAAGGCCATGTGCTCGAAAGATACTTTGTATCAGTTCTAGTACTTCGGAATGCCAAAGTACAAGGGATGTATGAAAACTACATTTTGTTTTAATGAGTATGGCGTTAAATTCCCTCATATGATTGTGTTATTAAATTAGTTTTCCTCCTCTTCGACCGTATCTAACTGAAAGTGGCCAGTCATGGACTTCTGCCCCAATGTAGAAAATAAAGAGGGTGTTCCTTGAGGCAGCTCTGAGCTTTAGCCGACGTCTCGATACCCGATGGCGGTCTGTGCTCATAGGAACGAGGCAATAAGACCATAATAGCTTCGCAACTTTCACTTAGTCATAGGAGTTTTATTGTGGGGGCTAATGACGAGCCCCCGGTGTGCGAAGTGGTCAGCTTAGTCATCTGAAGTCTACACCCTTGCACACTTCGGCTAATGTGAAAAATAAGCCCTTCGTTTAACATAGGTGATCTCTATCATCACGTTGCTTAACGTGGTATTGAGATTGCGGACCAGTTTTTTCTTACCTAGATAGTCAGTTTTCGACTTTCTCCACTGAGGCGCTCCACCAATTAAATTGGCGGCACTATCATAGTGGTTCTCACATTACACCCTTAGTAGAATTTGTCAGGAATGTTAGGGGTACTTATAGGAGCCGAGAAACCCAACTATTGACCAAAATCCAGGTTCAAAACTAATGCATATAATGCAACATCCGAGACGCTGAGTAATTTGGACATGTGTATTTAGGGGAACAAAGGCCTTTAGCAGTTGTATCTTAAAGACGTTCGTGTAGCTCACAGGCAATGCTTGTACGGAAATACAGTAAGGACCTTAAAGGGCATGATTTTTTTATTTTTCGAGTTCAAGATTTACATGTCGAGCTTTAACGAGAGAAAATAAAAGGACATAATGCAAATTAAAGGTAAAAAGGGGGGAGCAAAGAACAGGGCGGATCTTCACATCGGGTCTATAAGCCCGGGCTGCTTCCTGCCGCACGTCTGCATCTCCATGCTGTTGGCCGGCTTGTCCTCGTTGATGGCGGAAACTAGGAGGGAATGTATGTCACCTCGACCCTGCATGTGCTTGAAGTGTTTGCTAGCCGAGTCCTTTGAAAGAGGTTCGCATATATCCGATGTGTGGTTGAGGCCATGTGGACATTTTTTTTTCTGGCTAGCTTTTTGATATAACCTAGCTGGTGTGGAAGCTTGAAGCTTAGCCGCTCTTCAGTCTAGCCAATCCGGCTTTTCCATAAGTTTGGCTTTTCAGCGGCCCAATAGATTTTTATTGCGAAATTGTGCACCCTGGGGACGTAATGCCCCTTCCAAGGGGGCACGCAAGGAGCACATTCCCCTATTTAGGGTGTGGGGGTATGTGTCCGAGGTTGACTAGCGTGCTCTGTGTACGCTTCAAAGAGCTAGAGGTGTGTTTACCGCCATGGGCCACCTCCTCGGACTCCTGCACCTCAGCAGCGAAGGCTGCGGTCTACTCCTCTATCTAGAGTGAGCGTTCCGTGGTACCATTCACTGTGATAATACCATTAGGTCCTCACATTTTGTGCTTAAGGTAAGCAGAATGCGAGACCACGTTGAAGTGAGCAAACACAGTGCACCCTAGGAGCGCGTGGTATCCACTTCGAAAGGGGACGATGTCGAAGATTAACTCCTTGCTCTTGAAGATCTCGGGTGACCCGAAGACTACCTCCAAAGTCACTCTTCTGGTAGAGCAGACCTTAATGCTTGCAATGACACCTTTAAAGGTGGTGCTTCTTGTCTTGGTTCGAGATAAGTTGATGCCCATCATCCTAACTCTATCCTCATAGATTAAGTTTAGGCTGCTTCCTCTGTCCATAAGGACACATGTCAAATGAAAGCCATTGACAATTAGGTCCAGGATGTGTGCAGCCGATCCGCCTTGCCTGATGCTGGTTGGATGGTCACGCTTGTCGATGTGATCAGGTAAGCCGACCACTGGTTGAACTTTGGGGCGACTGGCTCTAGTGCGTATATGTCCCAAAGTACACGCTTCCTCTCCCTTTTTGTCAGGACCCCAACTCAATGCCACATCGATCTAGCATGTAACACCTCATATCACCTTGCGGCCTCACGCACGGTATTCCCACGGGTGTCGCCTTACCTTTGCCCGGGACCATTTGCGCCTTTTGGCACACGTATATGATAGTGTCGCTAGCCTCCATATGATAAGGAGCCCGGGCTGACATGGCTAGTCGTAAACCCAAAGTGGCACAAACTTACAGGGATAGACATCCATGACCCAGCATCGAACGTGTCGGTCATCAGCGAGTGAATCCAAGCTGTAGCACTGGGCTAGCAGGACTCCGGTGAACCAGGCTGTAGCGGGCTAACAGGACTCCGGTATTCATCGCGTGACATTTCCCCGAAGGGACAGACACAGGAACGAAGAAGGACACATGCCGGCCAACCTAAGTGTTCCGGAGCAGTAGCAAGCTACCATGGCTTAGTGGAAGCACTAGGAGACATTTCCCGGTAAGAGAGGCTACTAAGGATAAACAACTAGATAGTCAGATCCCACACATACCAAGCATTTCAATAACATACACACAATATGCTAGATATGTGCAAATACAACATGGCATCACAACATGACTCTACAACTCAAGTATTTCATTCAATAGGCTCCGAGGAGCGAGATATTACAAACAAGGGTCTCTCGACCCAGCATTCAGAGCATACATGTCAAAGCACAAGCGGAAGCTTAACATGTCTGAGTACAGACATCTATAAATGAAAAAGGCTGAAAAGCCTGACTATCTACCAGATCCTGCCGAGGGCACAAGATCGTAGCTGAGGTAACAAGCTAAACGTCGAAGTCCACATGGAACTACTAGTGAGACTGAAGTCTCTCTGCAAAAACATAAAATAGGCAAACGTGAGTACAAATGTGCCCAGCAAGACTTACATCAGAACTAACTACATATGCATCATTTTCAACAAAGGGGTTGGTGTGGTTTAACTGCAGCAAGCCAGCTTTGACTCGGTGGCTATCCTGAACTACGACTGCAAGTAACTCTTTTGAGGTGGCACACACGAGTCCACATATTCACCATATCAATACACCACTATGGATCCACTCTCGTCTCCCTACGAGAACGCCATCCATAGCACTCACGCTTATCTTGCGCATTTTAGAGTATCCACTTTCACTTGTCTATGAACTGTACAGGCAACCCAGAAGTCCTTTTCCACATACACGGCTATTCGAATGGATAATGTTAACCTTGCAGGGGTGTACTTCTTCACACATGCTCTCGCCACTTACCGCCATGTACACCTCGTGTATCTCGGCAACCTTCAAGCGGAAGCCTGGCGAGGGAGTCGGCCACGACCTGACTAACCACACAAGTCTCTCGTCCAGGTTTATCGCCTATTCGGGTTCCATCCGCAAGGAGATCCGGCTGGGGTGTCGCACACAACCCCAAACAATGTGAGCAGGTTTCCCAAGCCCACCATCCGGGTGCCACTTGGTACACCGTGCCACTGCACCTAGTCTGTCCCAAGCCCACCTGTACCGGGTGCCACTTGGTAGACTACTAGCACTACCTACAAACACCAGAAACTAGTTGCAACTCCTGGACAGAGATCATGTTGATTAATAAGTCGAGAGGGGTCGAGTTACCGGAACCCAATGTGTGCTAGTAACTGTTCATGGATCACAAACACAGAACTCAATTCCTGAGGACGGTTTCAATGAGACAACCCACCATGTACTCCTACATGGCCTCTCACCGCTAACTTTACCAAATCGTGTTCACACACTTAGCTCACACAGTAGGACATGTTTACATACCTCCGATTCATCCCCGATGAATCAGACCTGACTCAACTCTAAGCAGTAGCGGGCATGACAAACAAGCATGAATGAGTAGGCACAACAGGGCTCAAACAACTCCTACTCATGCTAGTGCGTTTCATCTATTTACTGTGGCAATGACAGGTCATGCAGAGGATAAAGGGGTTCAGCTACCGCAGCCAGTAACAGATGAATCGTTGTTGTCCTAATGCAGTAAAAGAGAGCAGGAGCGAGAGAGTGGGATTGTATCGGAATGAACAAGGGGGTTTTGCTTGCCTGGCACTTCTGAAGATAATATAGTTCTTCATCGGTGTCATCGAACTCATCGTCGGAACCAAGTCTATCGAGAGGGGACAAATACCGGCAACACAGAGAAAACACAATCAATGCAATGCAACAATATGATGCATAAATATGACATGGCAAAATGAGTGTGTTTTGGCTAATGCAACTTAGAACAGATTAAATGAAGTTGGTTTGAACCAAGGGTTCAAATTCAAACTCCATATGTGCTTATTTAAATGCCAATTATGCAAATTGTCATATAACACAACCTTAGGTTGTTCAAACATGCATGAAAATGGTGCAGATGGATAGCTTGGATTTTTCTGATCATTTTTTATATATAAATTATTTCATTTGGAGTTACGGTTGATTTTCTATGAATTTTAGAAGTTTTGAACATTTTCTGGAATTTCCTGGATAAGAATAAATCCAGTAAATGATTTACTGCGTCAGCCTGACATCAGTGTGATGTCAGCAGGTCAACGAAGCTGGGTCTAGGTCAAACATGGCCAGTGGGTCCCGTGTGTCAGTGACTAACTAGACTAACCTAGTTTAATTAGCACTAACCTAGGTTAAACTAATTAAGTTTAAACCTAAACTAGATTAGTTAGTCGGGCGGGGCCCGCATGTCATAGACTCAGGGGAGGTCAAATCGCTTGGTCAACCGGGGCTAAACCATCGGCGGTCAAAGCGGTCAACCCACCGGCATTTAGCCGCCGGCGAGGCTGAACGTGGCGGAGGGCTCGGGATTGGTCCTCCGGCGCCCAATCGAGCAGCGGAGGGCACGCGCTGGGAGCTGGGGCTCGCCCGCATCCAGGACAGCACGCGGCAGCAGCGGGGACGGCCGGAGCTCGCCGGAAACGAGCTCGGGGCGGCGCCGGCGTTCGGGTGTTGGTGGCTACGGGGCTGCAGTGGCCGTGGCAGCGCGTTCATGGCACCTACAATAGCTACGCGAGGCGGCGACCATGTTGGTAACGACGCTCGGGCCATTTGATTGTCGGGGCCGCGTCGGCGGCAGGCGCAAGCGGCGGCGGGTGCGGTCAAGCTTGGTGCAGTCTCTACAGCGTGCGAGGAAGATAACGGAGAGGGGGGAAACGGCCAGAAGCTCACCACGGTCACGACAAGCGGGTCGGCGAGGTTGGGGAGGAGCTGATGAAGATGGGATGTCTCCGGCGATCTCGGCGGCCGAACGATGAAGACGAGGTCTGGGGCGCCGTTTTGGGGCATTCGGCGTCGAGTGAGTCTACGGGGAGGACGAGGGCGTCGAGGCAGAGACCATGGACACATCGGCGAGGCGTGGTAGGGCCGGTGGCTGCGGCGTTACGGTGGCGCGGCTGCGGCTGCGCTCGGGCTCGAGAGGGAGAGGGAGCAGAGGAGGGGGAAGAGGTCGGGAGAGAGCGAGAGAGTTCCACGGGGGTGGCGTGGCGCGCATGGAGGCGTCCAGGGTGTTGGGGACGCAGGCAGCCAGGCAGGAGGTGGCTCGGGCGCGTGCGCGCGCGCGACGAGCACGCGCTCTGCCTACTGGCTAGGGAGGAAGACGACAGGGCAGGTGGAGGTGGGTTGGGACGGCACAGCGCCAGGCCAGATGGGCTGCACAGTAGGTAGGTCCAGGTAACTTACTCTCCCTTCTCTTTCTATTTAGTTTTCTGTTTTTCTATTTTGTTATTTTGTTTTGGGCTTTATTAAAAATACTTAGGCACACTCAAAAATCACCAAACTGCTCATGGCCACCGTTTGGAATATATCCAACATGGAACATTTCAGTTTAGGATTATTTGGACATTTTAAATATTTTATAGTATTTAAATGCCCAAATTCAAATGGAGTATGATTTAATTCAGAGCCCAAATATGTCATGGAAAAATGTGCATCACCTCTGGCTACTGTTTACAGTATTTTCCATAAATGATGAACATTTTTGAAAGCCATTTGTACTTACTGAAAATATATTAGGTGAACCTAGTGAATTCCTTTAATGCTAGGGTTTAGGCAATCCCCATTTCAACTTTCTTTAAAAAGTAAACATGAGGCATCACCAAAGGCTAGCACTAGTACATTGCCAGAAGCTAGGGATGTGACAACTCACCCCCACTAAACAAGAATCTCATCCCGAGATTCAAGACGTGAGGTAGGAAGACAAAGGGGACACTAAGTATCACAAACTTCATGATCCAACTGTCCTTCTCGAAGATGTTGATTCATTGCATCATCTTGATCTCGACGTCTTGCTTTGAGAACTTCATCCAACATGACAACGAGAGGAAACAGAGAATTTTAGAAGAATTGACTTCTTGAGTTCTAGCAACTTAGGATTATCACAAGGATCACAAGATCAACTCATGGAATGAGACATGGAAACATCTCTAGAGCTGAGAGGTAAAACATGCATTAGGAGGGACGGAAGAAACAATTTGATGAGGGTTTCAAAGTAGCGACGGAACAATTACCATGTTCCCGTAACGGCTCATAGAATTATTCCCTTAAATGGCAAAAAGGATTAATCTTGATACAGAGATCATTGAAATTCTCTATACCAGCCTAAGGAAAAACACAATCGATCATTTGAAGGAGTCCGAAAGAATGACATACTCGGACCAGAATGGATGATGTGGATTACCTTGTTGAAGACAACACAAGGGATGATTTTAGTAACTAGGGAAAAGCTCAATAGTAGAGAGTGAGTCCACTATTTGAAAAGTTATAGCTTAACCAAGGAAACTAGGAGCAATCCCAGTTAGTGCCGATGATAACACCTAGTGCTTTTGCGTGCTCTCAAGAACTTGAGCATTTCCATATTCATGAAGGTTTTACCAATATCCGTGTCAAGGATCCTGGCAACACAACGTACTACCATGATGAACAACAATGGACGATGCAGATACAAAGGAAGATAACCTTCTCGGATTTCACCTTAGCGGAGCCAAGGAAGCAAAATCTGGATGATGAACCGAGAGATAATTAGCACTCTGCTTTTAATGTTCTCCTTGATGTGTGATAGGTCTCCGTCATATCTATAATTTTTGATTGTTCCATGCCAATATTATTCACTTTGATATACTTTTTGGCAACTTTTTATATTATTTTTGGGACTAACATATTGATCCAGTGCCCAGTGCCAGTTCCTGTCTGTTGCATGTTTTATGTTTCGCAGAATATCCATATCAAACGGAATCCAAACGGGATAAAAGCGGACGGAGCGTATTTTTGGAAAATATGGAAAATTCCAGAAGAAAAATCCACGCGAGATGGTGCCCGAGGTGGTCACGAGGCAGGGGGGCGCGCCCTCCCCCCTGGGCACGCGGCCTACCCTCGTGAGCCCACCGTAAGGCGGTTGATGCTCTTCTTTTTCCGCAAGAAAGATAATATTCGGAAAAAAATCACGAAAAAGGTTTCAGGCCAATCGGAGTTACGGATCTCCATATATACGCGAAATGGTGGAACAGAGCCACAAGCCAACGCAGAGAACGCAAAAACAGAGAGATAGATCCAATCTTGGAGGGGATCTCGCCCCTCCCAAGCCATGGGAGGCAAGGACCAGAGGGGAAACCCTCCTCCCATCTAGGGAGGAGGTCAAGGAAGAAGAAGAAGAAGGGGGGCTCTCTCCCCCCTTGCTTCCGGTGGCGCCGGAACGCCGCCGGGGCCATCATCATCACCGCGATCTTCACCAACACCTCCGCCATCTTCACCAACACCTCCATCACCTTCCCCCTTCTATCTACAGTGGTCCACTCTCCTGCAACCCGCTGTACCCTCTACTTGAACATGGTGCTTTATGCTACATATTATTTTCCAATGATGTGTTGCCATCCTATGATGTGTGAGTAGATTTTTATTGTCCTATCGGTGATTGATGAATTGCTATGATTGCTTGAGTTGCATGTTTTATTGGTGCTGTCCTATGGTGCCCTCCGTGTCACGCAAGCATGAGGGATTCCCGCTGTAGGGTGTTGCAATACGTTCATGATTCGTTTATAGTGGGTTGCTAGAGTGACAGAAGCTTAAACCGAGTAAGGGGATTGTTGCGTATGGGATAAAGGGGACTTGATGCTTTAATGCTATGGTTAGGTTTTACCTTAATGAATCTTTAGTAGTTGCGGATGCTTTCTAGAGTTCCAATCATAAGTGCATATGATCCAAGTAGAGAAAGTATGTTAGCTTATGCCTCTCCCTCAAATAGAATTGCAATAACGATTATCGGTCTAGTAACATAGTCAGTTGCCTAGGGACAATTCCACGACTCCTATCACCACTTTTCCATACTCGCTATATTTACTTTAGTTGTGTCTTTACCTTAGCAGCCCCTAGTTTTATTTTCATGCTCTTTACTTTCTTGCAAACCTATCCCGAAAACACCTACAAAGTACTTCTAGTTTCATACTTGTTCTAGGTAAAGCGAACGTCAAGCGTACGTAGAGTTGTATCGGTGGTCGATAGAACTTGAGGGAATATTTGTTCTATCTTTAGCTCCTTGTTGGGTTCGACACTCTTACTTATCAAAAACTGTTGCGATCCCCTATACTTGTGGGTTATCAAGACCTTTTTCTGGCGCCGTTGCCGGGTAGTCATAGCATGGGGTGAATATTCTTGTGTGTGCTTGTTTGCTTTATCACTAAGTAATTTTTATTTGCTGTTCTTAGTTGTTCTCTATCTTTAGTTATGGATATGGAACACAAAATACCAAAAAAATTAGGTGTAGTGGCTACTCATGAGGATGGGGTAACTCCTAAAATCCTCGATTCTCATTATGCGAGAGATATTATATACTACTTTGATAATCCTGAGAAAACCCCATTCAACTTTATAATGGGAGTAATGTTGGATCAACGTGAATACTTTAGGGATTATCGCTTAACACAAAAAGGGAAACTATTATGGGATCAAATTCATTTATTGAAGTGGTATCCTTGGAAACTATGCGTGAAATATGATTATACTTGTTGCTCTAGGATGAATTCTCCACACCTTCCCTTTTCATGCAAATTTAATGATAATAAAACCTTAGCTTCTTATGCTAATGGTATATATGATTACTATGATGTGGAACAAATAGAAGAATTTGTTGCTTTTATGGGTGCTTATGAAATTGAAGCTATGTGTAAAGAGTTTGAGGATTATGATGATGTTGTTAATAGATCTGAAAGTTTAGCTATCCTCAAATATTGCTATGAGAATTATAAATACAATTATGCAATTGATGCACTTATTGAGAAAGTCTCCGCTGCCCAAGAAGAGACTAATATTTTGCAGGAAGCTATGGAAGAAGAAATTGATGAAACTATGAGCTCATTGGATGAAAAAGATGATGAGGAGAGCGAAGAACAAGAGGAGGAAGAGCGGATTGATCACCCGTGCCCACCTTCTAATGAGAATAACTCTTCAACTCATACATTGTTTAATTCCCCTTCGTGCTTACCGAAGGATGATTGCTATGATGACTGTTATGATCCCGTTCATTCTCTTGAAATATCCCTTTCTGATGATGCTTGCTATGCTTATGGCCAAGATGCCAATATGAATTATGCTTATGGAGATGAACTTGCTATAGTTCCTTATGTTAAACATGAAATTGTTGCTATTGCACCCACGCATGATAGTCCTATTATCTTTTTGAATTCTCCAAACTACACTATATCGGAGAAGCTTGCACTTATTAAGGATTATATTGATGGGTTGCCTTTTACTATTGCACATGATGATTTTGATGAATGTAATATGCATGTGCTTGCTGCTCCTACTTGCAATTATTATGAGAGAGGAACTATATCTCCACCTCTTTATGTTTCCAATACGATAGAATTGCAAGAAACTGTTTATACTATGCATTGGCCTTTACTATGTGTGCATGAGTTGTTCTTTTATGACATGCCGATGCATAGGAAGAGAGTTAGACTTCGTCATTACATGATTTATGTTACTTTGTGCTCACTACTAAATTACAAATCATTGTTAATTAAAATTGGCTTTGATATACATTGGGATCCGGGTGGATCCATTACTTGAGCACCATATGCCTAGCTTAATGGCTTTAAAGAAAGCGGTGCCAGGGAGACAACCCGGAAGTTTTAGAGAGTCATTTATTTCTGTTGAGTGCTTTCATATAGTCTAAAAACAACAAAAATAAAGAGGGGAACCTCAAAACTTTTCAAAAAGGAAAGTGAAAGTGAGAAAGATAAGCATTGTTGAAGTGGGAGCTAGCCATGAACTTTGTTCATGCTCACGGAAACTTTGTGAATCTTGATTACAGAAACTTTTCAACAAAAATAATTATCCCCTTGTACAATTCCATTGTATTATAAAAATAATGTGCCAAGGTTTGCCTTTAGGATGTTTACAATGTTTGTTGGTTTGTGCGGTGCAGGACAGAAACTTTGGCTGTAGTGTGTGATTTTATATTTTTAATCGAAACGTCAATTGGTTATGATTCCTTTTGAACTGTCTTGCTATGCAACGTTTTTATTTTTCCTAATTTTGGTAGAATTTTTGGGGTACCAGAAGTATGGTGGATGTTCAGATTGCTACAGACTGTTCTGTTTTTGACAGATTCTGTTTTTGATGCATAGTTTGCTTGTTCTGATGAATCTATCAATTTATATTAGTGGATTAAGCCATGGAAAAGCTATATTACAGTAGACACAATGAAAAAACAAAATATGAATTGGTTTGCTACAGTACTTAGAGTGGTGATTTGCTTTATTATACTAACGGATCTTACCGAGTTTTCTGTTGAAGTCTTGTATGGATGTAGTGTCTAATTGAGGATGTTTCGATATGAGAAGAAGGAAGAGAGGCAAGAGCTCAAGCTTGGGGATGCCCGAGGCACCCCAAGTAAATATTCAAGAAGACTCAAGCGTCTAAGCTTGGGGATGCTGGGGAGGCATCCCCTCTTTCTTCCACAAGTATCGTTATGTTTTCGTATTCGTTTCGTTCATACATTATGTGCAAGTCTTGGAGCGTCTTTTGCAATTAGGTTTTTCTTTTTCTTTTATGCACCATGATGGTATGAGATAATCCTTGGTTGATTTATAGAATGCTCATTGCACTTCACTTATATCTTTTGAGTATGGCTTTATAGAATGCTTCATGTGCTTCACTTATATCATTTGAAGTTTGGATTGCCTGTTTCTCATCATATAGACAACCGCCATTTATAGAATGCTCTTTTGCTTCACTTATATTTGTTAGAGAGTGGGCATATCTTTTGTAGAAAGAATTAAAGTCTCTTGCTTCACTTATATCTATTTAGAGAGATGACAAGAATTGGTCATTCACATAGTTAGTAATAAAATCCTACATAAACTTGTAGATCGCTGAATATGATATGTTTGATTCCTTGCAATAGTTTTGCGATATAAAGATGGTGATATTATAGTTATGCTAGTGGGTGATTGTGGATTGTAGAGACACTTGTGTTGAGGTTTGCAAGTCCCGTAGCATGCACGTATGGTAACTATTGTGTGACAAATTTGAAGCATGGGGTGTTTCTTTGATTGTCTTCCTTATGAGTGGCAGTCGGGGACGAGCGATAGTCTTTTCCTACCAATCTATCCCCCTAGGGGCATGCATAGTAGTACTTTGCTTCGAGGGCTAATAAACTTTTGCAATAAGTATATGAGCTCTTTATGACTAATGTGAGTCCATGGATTATACGCACTCTCACCCTTTCACCTTTGCTAGCCTCTCTTGTGCCGCGCAATTTTCGCCGGTACCATACACCCACCATATATCTTCCTCAAAACAGCCACCATACCTACCTATCATGACATTTCCATAGCCATTCCGAGATATATTGCCATGCAACTTCCATCATCATCATATTCATGACTTGAGCATTCATTATCATATTGCTTTGCATGATCGTAAGATAGCTAGCATGATATTTTCATGGCTTGTCTGTTTTTTGATGTCATTGCTACGCTAGATCATTGCACATCCCGGTACACCGCCGGAGGCATTCATATAGAGTCATATCTTTGTTCTAGATATCGAGTTGTAATATTGAGTTGTAAGTAAATAAAAGTGTGATGATCATCATTATTAGAGCATTGCCCCGGTGAGGAAAGGATGATGGAGACTATGATTCCCCCACAAGTCGGGATGAGACTCCGGATGAAAAAAAAGAGAAAGGCCAAAAAAGGCCAAAAAAAGGAAAAAAATGAGAGAAAAAGAGAGAAGGGGCAATGTTACTATCCTTTTACCACACTTGTGCTTCAAAGTAGCACCATGTTCTTCGTGTAGTGAGTCTCATATCTTGTGCTTCAAAGTAGCACCATGTTCTTCATATAGATTGTCTCCTATGTTGTCACTTTCATATACTAGTGGGAATTTTCATTATAGAACTTGGCTTGTATATTCCGATGATGGGCTTCCTCAAATGCCCGAGGTCTTCATGAGCAAGCAAGTTGGATGCACACCCACTTAGTTTCTTTTGTTGAGCTTTCATACACTTATAGATCTAGTGCATCCGTTGCATGGCAATCCCTACTCACTCACATTGATATCTATTGATGGGCATCTCCATAGCCCGTTGATACACCTAGTTGATGTGAGACTTTCTCCCTTTTTGTCTTCTCCACACAACCTCCATCATTATATTCTATTCCACCTATAGTGCTATATCTATGGCTTGCGCTCATGTATTGCTTCAGGGTTGAAAAAGCTAAAGCGCATTAAAAAGTATGAACCAATTGCTCGGCTCGTCATCGGGGTGTGCATGATGGGGGCATTTTGTGTGACGAAAATGAAGCATGGCCAAACTGTATGATTTTGTAGGGATAAGCTTGCTTTTGCCTTGTTGTTTTGAAAAGACATGATTGTTTTATTGGTATGCTCAAAGTATTATTATTTTTATGTCAAATGATAGACTATTTCTTTGAATCACTAGTGTCTTAATATTCATGCCATGATTAGACATATGGTCAAGATTATGCTAGGTAGCATTCCACATCAAAAATTATTCTTTTTTTATCATTTACCTACTCGAGGACGAGCAGGAATTAAGCTTGGGGATGCTGATACGTCTTCGTCGTATCTATAATTTTTGATTATTCCATGCCAATATCATTCACTTTCATATACTTTTTGGCATTGGTCCAGTGCCCAGTGCCAGTTCCTGTCTGTTGCATGTTTTATGTTTCAAAGAATATCCATATCAAACGGAATCCAAACGGGATAAAAACGGACGGAGCTTATTTTTGGAAAATATGGAAAATTCCAGAAGAAAAATTCACGCGAGACGGTGCCCGAGGTGGTCACGAGGTAGGGGGCGCGCCCTCCCCCCTGGGCGTGCGGCCTACCCTCGTGAGCCCACCGAGGCGGCTGATGCTCTTCTTTTGCCGCAAGAAAGATAATATTCGGGAAAAAATCACGGAAAAGGTTTTAGGCCAATCGGAGTTACAGATCTCCATATATACGCGAAACGGTGAAACAGAGCCACAAGCCAACGCAGAGAACGCAGAAACAGAGAGATAGATCCAATCTTGGAGGGGATCTCGCCCCTCCCAAGCCATGGGAGCCAAGGACCAGAGGGGAAGCCCTCCTCCCATCTAGGGAGGATGTCAAGGAAGAAGAAGAAGAAGGGGGGCTCTCTCCCCCTTGCTTCCGGTGGCGCCGGAAGGCCACCGGGGGCCATCATCATCACCGCGATCTTCACCAACACTTCCGCCATCTTCACCAACACCTCCATCACCTTCCCCCTTCTATCTACAGCGGTCCACTCTCCCGCAACCCGCTGTACCCTCTACTTGAACATGGTGCTTTATGCTACATATTATTTTCCAATGATGTGTTGCCATCCTATGATGTCTGATTAGATTTTTATTGTCCTATCGGTGATTGATGAATTGCTATGATTGGTTTGAGTTGCATGTTTTATTGGTGCTGTCCTATGGTGCCCTCCGTGTCGCGCAAGCGTGAGGGATTCCCGCTGTAGGGTGTAGCAATACGTTCATGATTCGTTTATAGTGGGTTGCTAGAGTGACAGAAGCTTAAACCCGAGTAAGGGGATTGTTGCGTATGGGATAAAGGGGACTTGATGCTTTAATGCTATGGTTGGGTTTTACCTTAATGAATCTTTAGTAGTTGTGGATGCTTGCTAGAGTTCCAATCATAAGTGCATATGATCCAAGTAGAGAAAGTATGTTAGCTTATCCCTCTCCCTCAAATAGAATTGAATAACGATTATCGGTCTAGTAACATAGTCAGTTGCCTAGGGACAATTCCACAACTCCTATCACCACTTTTCCATACTCGCTATATTTACTTTAGTTGTGTCTTTACCTTAGCAGCCCCTAGTTTTATTTTCATGCTCTTTACTTTCTTGCAAACCTATCCCGAAAACACCTACAAAGTACTTCTAGTTTCATACTTGTTCTAGGTAAAGCGAACGTCAAGCATGCGTAGAGTTATATCGGTGGTCGATAGAACTTGAGGGAATATTTGTTCTACCTTTAGCTCCTCGTTCGGTTCGACATACTTACCGAAAACTGTTGCGATCCCCTATACTTGTGGGTTATCAATGTGCTATTGCAACCCATTTATTAAAATGGTTTGATACGTAGAATATCAAGTAAAGGTCGGACTTCGGGAGCACAAGAATCCATAAGGAATAACTACGGAAGTAGTATCCTACGAAATCCTTATGGGGTGGTGGCCAACTTCCTCAATCAAGATACTATAGTAATAGGTCTTCCGGCTGGACGTGTTGGCCACGACATCCTCTTTACCAGTTACAGAGAGACCAATATTATAGTTCTTGGAAAATGCTCCAACCATTATATCTGCCTGAGATTCAGATCTAGTTGGTGTCAGAACAATCCAGACTCATCGAGTCTAGAAAGAAAAATGAAAGTATGCAACACAAATTGACGAGATGACATTGCGAGATTCTCGAGTAATGAACTATGGTAGTAAGCTCCAAAATATGAGCTGGTTCTGCTAAAAAGCATGTGAACACGCTGTCCCAGACAAGCATGGCCACAGAGTAGTCTTACAATAAAACACCACCGAGTTCTCGTTGGGAACCATCATTGAGGATAACGAAGTCTTGTGCATTACCATGGATTAGCACTTAACTCCTTTTCCTAGAACAAATCAGTCAGTGGCTTGGTGTGTTAGGAAACACATATGGAGTGGAGGCGGCCAACCTATCAAACCATAGAGTACTTTGCACATATGCGTGACTAACTTGGGATGATTCCAGAGGAAGCAACATTGATTTTCTCGAATTCACGGCGGCAACTTGCATCAAATGCACATGAATTAGCGGAAACCACTTCTTTCATCCAAACATATGCTTCATGAGCTAGCATGAAGAAATGCTTTCAAAAAGTTTCCAACACTAGCTTAATGTTCAACACGAATCATGGACGAGATAAAATGCTGCTGATGGGCTCAACAACAAGTCATCAAGATTCCCATGAAGGTGGAATTCCACAACTATGTGAACAAGGCGATAGTATTGGTCAGACCCAAAAGATATAATGGTGCATGCTCGAGGAATCAACCACGAGTAAGACAACATTATGAATAGCGTTGGTTCTAACTTGATTTGAGAATAACCCACACTCAAATCAAAGTTTGGACAAGACAATAGATCCAGCAGTTGGTCACGGAGATCGATCGCTGAAGATACCATCTTTCTTCAACACACGTATACAAAGAGATATCCCTTTGGAATGAACTAAGTCGGATAAAGCATTTATCTTCCAACTCTCCAAGTTGTTGTTTAGTTTAACCAACTAGCTCAGGGATATCCAACACAGATTCTTGGAGAAGGGGTGGTTTACAATAAACCAACTTGATCACGAGCTCAACATAGCGGTCAGGGAACAACCCGATAATACTTCCGAGAAGATATTCAGAAAATCACGAACCACCGATATGTTACTAAGCTCGAGAACAATCTTGCTTTTCAGAGCAAGATGATATGATCAAGGGAGCAAGGGATTGACACAATCCTAACTCATTGATCGAAGAGTGCACCAGAAATAAGGACTAGGTAGCACGATCAATCTTAGGATGATGATTTAATAACCAACACACTAAGAATGAGAATATTGTCCATTAACTACCAAGCAATGAGGTTGCTAGGAGTATTGATTTCACACATCATAGTTCACTTGTCGGCATTCCGGTTACAACAACACGGGACCGAGGAATGAATAATGATGGTGAGAAGTATCACTCCGTCAAGAATTCATAAGAGGTGGTGCAATTCTCATGACATTCTTGACATAAAGATGGTAACACTTCAAGGTAGAACAGAGCAAAAGCTGGATTGGCATTTGATCTACGGAATACAATTGCTTTCACCCAATCCTGGATATGGACGAGGTACTAGAGTTTGTTTCTCCTGGTCATTCCAGAATAGAATGGCTTGATGGACCACAAGAGTAATAGGCATCGATGAACGAATGCACGCATACTCTTGACTATCAATTGATAGACGAGGGTCAGAAGTTGACTAAGGGGGACAACTCAAAAGAACATACGATTTTTTGAGTTGTGGACGCACAGGTTAGTATGTCGAACCAAGTTCAATAGGTTTCTTCCGGATAACCCATGCAGAAAGGTAGAACTGGCAGAGTAACAACATAGAATCGAGAACTCGTCAAGAGCACTCTGGTTGTGATCTTTTGGTTCAAAGAACTTCTGCCATAAACGGTTCATAGTATTTGGAGGAAGGAAATACCACAGACCTCGAGGACTAATGCAAAGGTTAGTAATAACCTAAGGGAGCTAGAAATTACTATCAACATGAAGTAAGTAGGGTGAATCTCGGGTTCAGAAACCCAGGAGTAGAATACCTACTACTAGGTAGCATCACATGATGCTTTCGAGAATGATGGCCAGAATCATAACACTGGGAACACAAAACATGGCTAGATTACTAGATGATCCTCTAAGACACCTATGGTCATAATAATAGTTCCAACATATATACCGAGGCAATAGAGTACCTCAACGCACCGGTTAGTGTGCTTATTCTGACCAAAAAGGACATCGGGAACGGAAAAAAAGGATTTGCAAATGCATGAGACTATTTAGAGACCTGGGATGACTCGGACAGCATAACGGCTGTAAATGCTCAAAAGGATTTAAGACATCCTGCAAAATGGTGGCATAACCACTCGATCATCACAATATCAAGATTCTGAGACCAATTATAAACACACGGAAGTAGTAGGAACTAAACTGAGACTTAAATCCAACAGTCTTATGAGTCTACGGATTAGTAACACGTGATCCTGGTAGAAAGAAGAGAAAGCCTAGTTCCTTAACCCCGCAGGAAAAGATAAGATGACTCGGATCAGAAGGCATAAGGGATAAAGACTAAAAAGAGCCTTACGTTCCAACCCACAATCAATTCCCCTACATATAACTAAAGCATTTCTAGACTCAACTTCGACCAGTTTGGCTTGGTAATCCTACAGGCAGTTAGGCTCTGATACCAAAGCTGTCAGGACCCCAACTCAATGCCACATCGATCTAGCATGTAACACCTCATATCACCTTGCGGCCTCACGCACGGTATTCCCACAGGTGTCGCCTTACCTTTTCCCGGGACCGTTTGCGCCTTTTGGCACACGTATATGATAGTGTTGCTAGCATCCGTATGATAAGGAGCCTGGGATGACATGGCTAGTCGTAAACCCAAAGTGGCACAAACTTACAGGGACAGGCATCCATGACCAAGCATCGAACGTGTCGGTCATCAGCGAGTGAATCCAGGCTGTAGCACTGGGCTAGCAGGACTCCGGTGAACCGGGCTGTAGCAGGCTAACAGGACTCCAGTATTCATCGCGTGACATTTCCCCGAAGGGACAGACACAAGAACGAAGAAGGACACATGCCGGCCAGCCTAAGTGTTCCGGAGCAGTAGCAAGCTACCATGGCTCAGTGGAAGAACTAGGAGACATTTCCCGGTAAGAGAGGCTACTAAGGATAAACAACTAGATAGTCAGATCCCACACATACCAAGCATTTCAATAACATACACACAATATGCTCGATATGTGCAAATACAACATGGCATCACAACATGACTCTACAACTCAAGTATTTTATTCAATAGGCTCCTAGGAGCGAGATATTACAAACATGGGTCTCTCAACCCAACATTCAGAGCATACAAGTCAAAGCACAAGCGGAAGCTTAACATGTCTGAGTACAGACATCTATAAATGAAAAAGGCTGAAAAGCCTGACTATCTACCAGATCCTGCCGAGGGCACAAGATCGTAGCTGAGGTAACAAGCTAAACATCGAAGTCCACGTGGAACTACTAGTGAGACTGAAGTCTCTCTGCAAAAACATAAAATAAGCAAACGTGAGTACAAATGTACCCAGCAAGACTTACATCAGAACTAACTACATATGCATCATTTTCAACAAAGGGGATGGTGGGGTTTAACTACAGCAAGCCAACTTTGACTCGGTGGCTATCCTGAACTACGACTGCAAGTAACTCTTTTGAGGTGGCGCACACGAGCCCACATATTACCCATATCAATACACCACTATGGATCCGCTCCCGTCTCCCTACAAGAACGCCATCCATAGCACTCACGCTTATCTTGTGCATTTTAGAGTATCCACTTTCACTTGTCTATGAACTGTACAGGCAACCCAGAAGTCCTTTTCCGCGGACACGGCTATTCGAATAGATAATGTTAACCCTGCAGGGGTGTACTTATTCACACACGCTCTCGCCACTTACCTCCATGTACACCTCATGTATCTTGGCAACCTTCAAGCGGAAGCCTGGCGAGGGAGGCGGCCACGACCTGACTAACCACACAAGTCTCTCGTCCAGGTTTATCGCCTATTCGGGTTCCATCCGCAAGGAGATCCGGCCGGGGTGTCGCTCACGGACCCAAATGATGTGAGCAGGTTTCCCAAGCCCACCATCCGGGTGCCACTTGGTACACCGTGCCACTGCACCTAGTCTGTCCCAAGCCCACCTGTACTGGGTGCCACTTGGTAGACTACTAGCACTACCTATAAACACCAGAAACTAGTTGCAACTCCTGACAGAGATCATGTTGATTAATAAGTCGAGAGGGGTCGAGTTACCGGAACCCAATGTGTGGTAGTAACTGTTCGTGGATCACAAACACAGAACTCAGTTCCTGAGGACGGTTTCAATGAGACACCCACCATGTACTCCTACATGGCCTCTCACCGCTACCTTTACCAAATCACGTTCACACACTTAGCTCACACACAGTAGGACATGTTTACACACCTCCGATTCATCCCCGATTAATCAGACCTGACTCAACTCTAAGAAGTAGAAGGCATGACAAACAAGCATGAATGAGTAGGCACAACTGGGCTCAAACAACTCCAACTCATGCTAGTGGGTTTCATCTATTTACTGTGGCAATGACAGGTCATGCAGAGGATAAAGGGGTTCAGCTACCGCAGCAAGTAACAGATGAATCGTTGTTGTCCTAATGCAGTAAAAGAGAGCAGGAGCGAGAGAGTGGGATTGTATCAGAATGAACAAGGGGGTTTTGCTTGCCTGGCACTTCTGAAGATAATATAGTTCTTCATCGGTGTCATCAAACTCATCGCCGGAACCAAGTCTATCGAGAGGGGACAAATACTGGCAACACAGAGAAAACACAATCAATGCAATGCAACAATATGATGCATGAATATGACATGGCAAAATGAGTGTGTTTTGGCTAATGCAACTTAGAACAGATTAAATGAAGTTGGTTTGAACCAAGGGTTCAAATTCAAACTCCATATGTGCTTATTTAAATGCCAATTATGCAAATTGTCATATACAGCAACCTTAGGTTGTTCAAACATGCATGAAAATGGTACAGATGGATATATTGGATTTTTCTGATCATTATATATATATATATAAATTATTTCATTTGGAGTTACGGTTGATTTTCTATGAATTTTAGAAGTTTTGAACATTTTCTGGAATTTCCTGGATAAGAATAAATCCAGTAAATGATTTACTGCGTCAGCCTGACGTCAGTGTGACGTCAGCAGGTCAACGAAGCCAGGTCCAGGTCAAACATGGCCAGTGGGTCCCGTGTTTTAATGACTAACTAGACTAACCTAGTTTAATTAGCACTAACCTAGGTTAAACTAATTAAGTTTAAACCTAAACTAGATTAGTTAGTTGGGCGGGGCCCGCATGTCATAGACCCAGGGGAGGTCAAATCGCCTGGTCAACCAGGGCTAAACCACCGGCAGTCAAAGCGGTCAACCCGCCGGCGTTTATCCGCCGGCGAGGCTGAACGTGGCGGAGGGCTCGGGATTGCTCCTCCGGCGCCCAATCGAGCAGCGGAGGGCACGCGCGGGGAGCTGGGGCTCGCCCACATCCAAGACGGCATGCGGCAGTAGTGGGGACGGCCGAAGCTCGCCGGAAATGAGCTCGGGGTGGTACCGGTGTTTCGGTGTTGGTGGCTACGTGGCTGCAGTGGCCGTGGCAGCGCGTTCATGGCACCTACAGCAGCTACGCGAGGCGGCGAGCATGTTGGACATGACGCTCGGGCCATTTGATTGCCGGGGCCGTGTCGGCGGCGGGCGCAAGCGGCGGGGGGTGCGGTCAAGCTTGGTGTGGTCACTATGGTGTGCGAGGAAGATAACGGAGAGGGGGGAAACGGCCAGAAGCTCACCACGGTCACGACGAGCGGGTCGGCGAGGTTGGGGAGGAGCTGATGAAGACGGGATGTCGCCGGCGATCTCGGCAGCCGAACGATGAAGACGAGGTCTGGGCGGCATTTTGGGGCGTCCGACGTCGAGCAAGTCTATGGGGAGGACGAGGGTGTCGAGGCAGAGACCATGGACACGTCGGCGAGGCGTGTTAGGGCCGGTGGCTGCGGCGTTACGGCGGCGCGGCGGTGACTGCACTCGGGCTCGAGAGGGAGAGGGAGCAGAGGAGGGGGAAGAGGTCGGGAGAGAGTGAGAGAGTTCCAGGGGGGTGGCGTGGCGCGCATGGAGGCGTCCAGGGTGTTGGGGACGTAGGTAGCTAGGCAGGAGGTGGCTCGGGCGCGTGTGCGCGCGCAACGAGCACGCGCTCTGCCTACTGGCTAGGGAGGAAGACGACAGGGCAGGTGGAGGTGGGCTGGGCCGGCACAGCGCCAGGCCAGATGGGCTTCACAGTAGGTAGGTCCAGGTAACTTACTCTCCCTTCTCTTTCTATTTAGTTTTCTGTTTTTCTATTTTGTTATTTTGTTTTGGGCTTTATTAAAAATACTTAGGCACACTCAAAAATCACCAAACTGCTCATGGCCACTGTTTGGAATATATCCAACATGGAACATTTCAGTTTAAGATTATTTGGACATTTTAAATATTTTATAGTATTTAAATGCCCAAATTCAAATGGAGTATGATTTAATTCAGAGCCCAAATATGTCATGGAAAAATGTGCATCACCTCTGGCTACTGTTTTACAGTATTTTCCATAAATGATGAACATTTTTGAAGTCCATTTGGACTTACTGAAAATATATTAGGTGAACCTAGTGAATTCCTTTAATGCTAGGGTTTAGGTAATCCCCATTTCAACTTTCTGTAAAAAGTAAACATGATGCATCACCAAAGGCTAGCACTAGTGCATTGCCAGAAGCTATGGATGTGACACTTTTAGGGATGTGGGTAACATAGATCATATTAATTTTGTTACCTCATTAGAAAACTTATTTTTGCATCCATTGTTGGGCCGCCGAGGTTCATCCTCGTCTTCACTATGATTTTGGGTTTTACTTTGAACGTCCGTCGCTACCTTGCCAGCTTGTTTGAAAACCAACAGTTCCTGTTATTGTGAGTTGTTGGTTTGTCCTGAGTGCAATGGATTTGGCACAACTGATCCAGGATCCTGTCTAGCTAGCTAGTTCCATCCTTACTCCCTTTAAAGGGTTTCCTTTTCTGTCTGGATCTAGGTCCGGTGAACCCTGCATTGACTGCGGGGTCCTCTGTGTCGTTTCCGCCATTTTTATGTTGATGCTTGTTTTATCGCGTCAAGGCTTTCCATTGGCATCACGTGTTTCTGAGGTGTCAGCCTCACCCTTGTGAGTACTGCGGGCAAGCCAGCTGTCCTCTCCCACGTAAAAGCGGGTCATTAGTGAAGTAAGGGATGCCATGGTCCTTGAATTATCCTGGCCAAGCTGACGGGCAAGCCATTCATCTCGGATTTTATTTTTGAATGCGCTGATTGAGGGAGTCCTGGATTAGGGGGTATCCAGACAGCCGGACTGTGTACAATGTCCGGACTATTGAAGCGTGAAGATACAAGACTCAAGACTTCGGCCCGCGTCCGGATGGGACTTTCCTTGGCGTGGAAGGCAAGCTTGGCGATCCGGATATTATATTTCCTTCCTTGTAACCAACTCCGTGTAAACCCTAGCCCTCTCGGGTGTCTATATAAACCGGAGAGGTTGGTCCTTAGAAGGCCGATCACAATTACAATCATACCATCATAGGCTAGCTCCTAGGGTTTAGCCTTTACGATCTCGTGGTAGATCTACTCTTGTACTACCCATATCATCAATATTAATCAAGCAGGAAGTAGGGTTTTACCTCCATCGAGAGGGCCCGAACCTGGGTAAACATCTGTGTCCCTTACTTCTTGTTACCATCAGCCTTGACGCACAGATCGGGACCCCCTACCCGAGATCCGCCGGTTTTGACACCGACATTGGTGATTTCATTGAGAGTTCCTCTGTGACGTCGCCGCAAGGCTCGATGGCTCGTCTCGTCATCAAGGACGACATCACCTCGGAGGGGCCTCTGGCTGTAGGCCAGACGCTCCGACTCGGCGGCTTTATCATGGCCGCCCCATCGGCGGAGGCGCCGATGATGGCCTCTCAGGTCATCAGTAATAACCTTCGCGTCGGTTCGGAACTTGCCGAACAGATGGATCCAATGGAGCTCTCTTCCCTTAATGAGCTCTTGGATCGCATCGCCGCTTTGGGAGTCGCTACGAACTATGGCTGGATTGGGCTTAAACCCGACCAAAGGGACATCAGGTCCCCGCCGGCCACCCATGAGGTAGCGATAGTGGAGGAAGCACATGCGGATTGTCCCTCAACTTTGAGGACGAATTATGTTCGAATTGCCAAACTCCTCAAGTCAAAAACCTGCTCAAAGGAAAACATGACCCAGGCCCCGGTCTTAGAATCGGACATTGGGCCAAAGAAATTGGGTAATATTCCGGATTTTGAGCTGTTAAGCTCAGGACCGCCCACGCCCTTGGGCGTCGGATAGGATCAAAATCCGAATTCTGCCAACAACACTTATCTGGACCTAAATTGTCTCTCCCGCATCAGGCAAGAGCCCCAGGAAACGGTACATCATTACTGGGCCAGATTCCTCCTTGCGCTTAGCAAGGTCAAGGACTGCCACGAGGAGAACATGGTCACGCTCTTCTGCAAAATTGCACGGATGAAGGGCTCCTCAACGCTATAAGCCGCTGTGACATAGTATGCTTCACGGACTTGGCAATCATAGTATGGAAGTACTGTGCGATGGAGAGCGCTTGGAAGACCCAAACAGAATTTTGGGATAGTACCAATCTCACCGAAACCTTCGCCCGAACTAAACGGACGAACTCTCGTAGGACGTCCGATCCAATCCCCAAGAAACCGAAGCCCACCCCAGCGTGGGGATCCGTATTGGAAGAATGGATCGACGGGCCATGTAAGCTCCACAGTCACCCGATACAATGCCAACTCATAGCCTTAGGGCATGTTGGATACTACGGCAGGTGGCAAAAAGTGGCGAGGATCTTCTTGTAAGCCATAAAGCGGAACTACATCCTGCCAGCGGACACAATACGGTACTAACAGTCTTCGAGACTTTCGCCTCGAACAACAGGCGCAAGCGAGCTCATCGAAGCTCTATGGAAATTTTCCATGTGGCAAAGATAAACCCCTGGATCGACACTGCTATAACTTTCAATGCTAGTGACGAACCTCGATTCCAGACTGTCCGGGCACCGGCCGCTCGGGTCCTTAGCCCAATCGTGGACGGCTTCCGGCTCTCCAAAGTACTCATGGACGGCGGAAGTGGGTTAAACTTGATCTATGAAGAAACGCTCAACAAAATGGAAATTGATAAAGTCCGCATTGAGCAAAGCGGTACCACCTTCAGGGGAATCATCCCTACGCAGGAAGCGTGGTGCGCGGGAAAAATCACACTCGATGTGGTATTCGGCACCCCGGAGAATTATATGTCTGAAGAAATCACATTCCAAGTGGCTCCCTTCAGTAGCGGATACCATGCCCTTCTAGGGCGGGACGCGTTTACAAGCTTTCAAGCCATACCCCATTATGGGTACATGAAGCTTAAAATGCCCGGGCCCAACGGAATCATCACTCTAGCCAGTGATCTGGACGTCACACTTCGCGCCGAAAACAAAACCGCAGCACTAGCCCTGGAAGCATTATCTAAAGCCCTAGCAGCCAAAGAGTTAACAACACTGCGGGCCACCGTGGACAGGGACGACGTGATACTCGACAAATGACCCAAGTCCACCTCATTTAAACCTGTAGACGAGATAGTCAAATTCCAGGTCCATCCAACGGATCCCACGAAGACAACATCCATTGGGACACAATTGAGCCCCGTGATGGATGCCGCACTGCGAGATTTCTTACGCGAGAATTGCGACATTTTTTCCTGGCACCCTTCGGACATGCCAGGCATCCCACGTCGGCTGGCCGAACACAACCTTAATATACTAAAGGGATACAAATCGGTCAAACAGACTCTAAGACGGTTTTCAGAACCCAAACGGCAAGCCATGGGGGAAGAGCTAGCCAAGCTACTTGAGGCTGGATTCATCAGAGATATTAAACATCCGGATTGGCTGGCGAATTTGGTAATGGTACCAAAAAAGGACAAATCCTGGTGCCTATGCGTCGACTTCAAAGACCTCAACAAGGCTTGCCCCAAGGATCCCTTTCCCCTCACTCGCATCGATCAAATCATCGATGCCACAGCTAGACACGACTCACTGTGTTTTCTCGACGCATACTCTGGATACCATCAAATAAAGATTGCAGAGTCTGACCAAGCTGCAACAACTTTTATAACGCCATATGGCCCTTTTTGCTTCAACACTATGCCCTTCGTGTCAGGACCCCGACTCGATGTCACATCGATCTAGCTGATAACACCTCATATCACTTTGCGGCCTCACGCACGGTATCCCCACGGGTGTCGTCTTACCTTTTCCCGGGACCGTTTGCGCCTTTTGGCTCGCGTATATGAAAGTGTCGCTAGCATCCATATGATAAAGAGCCCGGGCTGACATGACTAGTCGTAAACCCAAAGTGGCACAGACTTACAAGGACAGGCATCCATGACCCAGCTTCGAACGTGTCGGTCATAAGCAAGTGGGTCCGGGCTGTAGCACTGGGCTAGCAGGACTCCGGTAAACCGGGCTGTAGCGGGCTAACAGGACTCCGGTAATCAAAGCGTGACATTTCCCCGAAGGGACAGACACAGGAACGAAGAAGGACACATGCCGGCCAGCCTAAGTGTTCCAGAGCAGTAGCAAGCTACCATGGCTCAGCGGTAACACTAGGAGACATTTCCCAGTAAGAGAGGCTACTAAAGATAAACAACTAGATAGTCAGATCCCACACATACCAAGCATTTCAATCATACACACAATATGCTCGATATGTGCAAATACAACGAAACATCACAACATGACTCTATGACACAAGTACTTTATTTAAGGCTCAATGAGCCATACATAACATACACACAAAGGTACGGGTCTCACGACCCAACATACAAGTCATACAATCATACAAGCCAGCAGCGGAAGTAACTTGTCTGAGTACAGACAACTAGTAAAATAAAAGAGGCTTGGAAAGCCTCTGGCTATACTATGTGGTCCTTCACAAGCTCAGGGTCACCACCTGGGTCTTTAGCCTACTCGTTGATGTCAACGTCTACATAGAACCCATCAGAAGGGGTTGCAGCGTCTTCTGTAAAAATGTAGATTATAGCAACATGAGTACAAAGGTACTCAGCAAGACTTACATCAGATCCTACATACATGCATAGTATCAAGAAGGGTTGGTGGAGTTATTGCAGCAAGCCAGCTTTGACTCTTGGCTAGGCTATCCTACGATACTTCAACTTGAAATAGTTTTGCGCACACCAGTCCACTATTCACCACTTCAATACACTACCGAGGATCCACCTCCGTCCTCCTACGGAGGAGCCATCCTCGGCACTCACACTTATCTTGAGGCTTTTAGTAGTTTCCATTTACTTGTCTATGAACTGTATAGGCAACCAAGTAGTCCTTTACCGCGGACGCGGCTATTCGAATAGATCATGTTAACCCTGCAGGGGGTACTTCTTCATACACGCTCTCACCACTTACCGTCGTTTACACGACATGTACTCGGCAACCTTCAAGCGGAAGCCCAACGTGGGTGTCGGCCACGACCTACCTAATCACCTAAGCCTCCAGTCCAGGTTTATCGCCTATTCAGGTTCCATCCGCAGGGAGTCCGGCCGAGGTTTCCCATACGGCCCCGAACGATGTGAACAGGGTTCCCAAGATACCTAACGGGTATTCGGTACACCCGGCCACGTACCTACCGCATCACAGCCCACCCCTACGGTCTGCGCTGTCCACGGCCTCCAGTAGGCTACAAACACCAGAAACTACTTGCAACTCCTGGACGGAGAACTAGGGTGAACAAGAAGTCGAGAGGGTCCATTGGTTTCGGGCCCAATGCATGGTAGTAGCTGATTCTTAAATCACACATACAGATCTCAGTGCTTAAGGTCGGCTTCAATGAAACAACCCACCATGTACTCCTACATGGCCTCTCATCGATACCTTTACCAAATCGTGTTCACCACACCACTCTCATTACCGACATAATCATTTCACTCTAGCCCATCACCCAGATGAACCAGACCTGACACGACTCTAAGCATAGCAGGCATAGCAAGGTAGGAACAACACATACATATGGCTCAATCAACTCCTACACATGCTAGTGGGTTTCATCTAGTTACTGTGGCAATGACAGGTCATGCAGAGGAAATGGGTTCAACTACCGTAGCACACAGCAGTTTAAATCGCGTTGTCTTAATGCAGTAAAGGAGAGCAGGAGCGAGAACATGGGATTGTATCGATATGATCAAATGATTGGTTGCTTGCCTGATGGTTCGATGCACGAATACGGTTCTTCGTTAGGGTAGTCACGGTACTCCTCGGGGACAGATCCTGTCGTAAAGAATAACGATACACAGGCATCACCAAACAATGTGCAACAATATGATGCATGCATGAAACATGGCAATATGAGTGTGTTGGGCTAATGCAACTAAAGCCAGAAGGGTTTGAACAAATTTGAATCAAAGATTCAAATTTCAATTTCAAATATGGCCTTTTAAAGTGCTTTTCCTTGTTCTGATTAAAACATCCATTTAACTTGTTGGATCATGCATGAAAATAGTACAGATGGATAGATTGGATTTTTCTGATCATTTTTCATATATAATTTGTCCAATTTGGAGTTACAGAATAAAAGTTATGAATTTTTGAAGTTTAATTAATATTCTGGAATTTCCTGATTTAATTTAAATCCAGAAATATCATTTACTGCGTCAGCCTGACGTCACAGTGACATCAGCAGTCAACAGGGCTGGCTCGGGTCAAACCTGACGTGTGGGGTCCACACGTCAGTGACACAGGGGCTAATCCCGTGTTGACCCGGGCTGGTTAGCTTTGACTAAGCCCTGGGGCCCACTTGTCAGCGTCAGTAGGTGGTGGTTTAGTGGCTAATTAACTAGGCCATGTCAGCTCGCCGGAGTTCTGGCCGGCGGCGACCATCAGTGCGGCGGCGATAGTGGTTTTGGTCGTTTCGGCCACCAAATGAACCGCGGAGGCCACCGGAGTGAAGCTGAGGACGACCCGCGGCTCTTGGCGGAGTCCGTTGGGGTCGGGGTGGCCGGAGTCGACGGCGGCGAGCTCGGCTGCGGCGGCCGGGGTTCGGTCGTGCACGGGAACGGTGTTGCAGGGTGTTAGGGGGGGTGTTAGAGCGTGCTACGTGCTCCTAGTGAGATGTGGAGCACGATGGCGTGCTCGGTTGGGCGCTACGGCGATCATGGCCACGACGGCGACATCGCCGGCGGCGTGAAGCTTTCGGCCGCGGTGGGGCTAGGGCCTAGGGGTCGGGAGAGAGCAGGGGAGAAGGGGGAAACGGTGGCGTAGCTCACCGCGGTTGCAGTGGGCGTCGAAGCGGGCTCGGGGACGCGTCGGAGACGACGAATTTGACGGCGACGGTGGTCGGAGTCCGAAGAGGGGAACGGCGACGTGGCGGCGATGCAGGGCTTCCGGGGACCCGTGGAGCGGTGGGGAGGAAGAAGGAGTCGAGGCGGAGCTTCTGAGCTGGTCGGGGAAGCGAGGGGTGGTCGGAGACGGTGGCTAAGGCGAACGGCGGCGACGGTGAGCTTCGGCCGTGAGAGAGAGAGAGAGTGAGGGAGAGCCGGGGGAGAGTGAATGGGGTGTCGGCGAGGTCGGGGCGACGACCAGAAGACGATCCACGCGGCGCAACGGCGACCAGGGCGATGCAGAGAGGCTGGGTGGTGTGTGGCGAGCTCGGGCGCGCCATGCTCACCTCCCTGCCTGCTCTGGCGAGGGGAAGCAGCTGGCTGGCACGGGCCAGCACAGTGCTGGGCCGGCTGGGCTGGGCCGCACAGGTAAGTCTTCCCCTTTCTTTATTTTCTGTTTTTATTTAATATAACTGCGACTTTGTTGAATTAAATAAAATACCTAGGCAACTCCAAAAATCACCAAACTACTCCTGGTCCATAGTTGGATTATTTCCAACATGAAACATTTTAGTTTGGAGATATTTGAGCATTTAAATATTTTATATAATTTTAAATGCCCAAATTCAAATAGTTATGATTTAATTCAAAACCCTAGGATGGCCTAGGAAAATGTGCACCACTTTTGGCAGAGGTTCTGAACCAAGGCAAAAATGATGGGCATTTTAGAAGGGCATTTCAGGTTCATTGAAAAAATTATTTTAGTAAACCCTAGTTGGTTTCAGAGGGGACTGGGGGTTCTGTCATCCCCATTTCAAGTTTCTGATGAATGAGTAAACATGATGCAACACTCTAATGCATAACTAGCTAGGGTGTGACTACTCACCCCCACTCAAAAGAATCTCGTCCCGAGATTTGGGTTCCTCCGGGAAGAAGGCGGGATATTCAAGTCGAAGACGATCCTCCCTTTCCCAGGTTGCTTCATCTTCAGAATGGTGCGACCATTGAACCTTGAGAAACTTGATATTATGACGTCGCGTGGTACGTTCGGCTTGATCGAGGATACGAATGGGGTACTCTCGATAGGTAAGATTATCTTGGAGATCAAGCGTTTCGTGGTCCACTTCACGGATAGGATCCGAGAAGCAACGCCTGAGTTGAGAAATGTGGAAGACATCGTGAACTCTGGAGAGGTGCGGAGGTAGTTCCAATTGGTAGGCAACTTCTCCTCGTTTGGCAAGAATGCGAAAAGGTCCAATGTAACGAGGAGCCAATTTGCCTTTGATACCGAAACGATGGGTTCCCTTCAGAGGGGTGACCCGAAGATTAGCCTTCTCGTCAACCTCGAAAGTCATAGCCTTATGTTTTCGGTCATATTGACTCTTTTGACGAGATTGGGCTGTTTTCAACTTTTCACGAACGATACGAACTTGTTCTTCTGCTTCCTGAATCATATCCGGGCCAAAGAATTGTCTTTCCCCGGTCTCTGACCAGTTAAGGGGTGTTCGACATCGCCGTCCATAGAGGACTTCAAAAGGGGCTTTACCCAAGCTGGATTGATAGCTGTTGTTGTAAGCGAATTCGGCAAATGGAAGGCACTTCTCCCAGTCCATTCCGAACGAGATAACAGAGGCTCGAAGCATGTCTTCTAGAATCTGATTGACGCGTTCCACTTGACCACTTGACTGAGGGTGGAAAGCGGTGCTAAAGGAGAGACGGGTTCCCATAGCATTTTGGAAACTTTCCCAAAATCGAGAGGTGAAAATACTTCCTCGATCCGAATTGATTTCCAAAGGGACACCATGAAGAGACACTATTCGGGAGATGTATAAGTCTGCCAGCTGACTAGCGGTTATACTCTCACGAACAGGTAAGAAATGAGCTACTTTGGAAAGACGATCGACCACAACGAAAATAGCATTATTCCCTCTTTTGGTCCTGGGAAAACCGGTAATGAAATCCATACCAATTTTATCCCATTTCCATTCAGGAATAGCTAATGGTTGAAGGGTGCCAGCAGGCCGTTGATGCTCTGCTTTTACACGACGACAGACGTCGCAATTAGCAATATACTGAGCGATTTCTCTCTTCATCCTAGTCCACCAGAACCTCTGGCGTAGGTCCTGATACATTTTTGTGCTACCGGGGTGAATGGTGAGAGGAGATTCATGAGCTTCCTTAAGGATTAATTGCCTTAGGTTGCGCACTTTGGGAACTACTAGTCGATTCCGGAAGTATACGACTCCTTGATCATTAACGGAGAAACAATTCGCAATTCCTTTCTGAATGTTTCTCTTGATGCGGGAGATTCCCGGATCTACCTTCTGTGCGTTGATAATTTGATCCGTAAGGGTAGGTTTTGCCACCAAGGTGGAGAGAAAACCTTGAGGTACAATGTGAAGGTTAAGCTTCCGAAATTCCTCATGGAGAAGCGGTTGACTTTGTTGTAACATCAGGTTGTTACAATAAGATTTACGACTTAGCGCATCAGCCATGACGTTGGCTTTCCCTGGGGTATAGGTTATCCCTAAGTCGAAGTCTGTGATCAATTCAACCCAACGTCTCTGCCTGAGATTCAAATCCGGTTGGGTGAAAATATACTTCAGACTTTGGTGATCAGTGAATATTTCACAACGATTACCGAGGAGATAATGTCGCCAGGTCTTAAGTGCATAGACTACGGCTGCAAGCTCTAGGTCATGAGTGGGATAATTCTCCTCATGTGGGTGCAATTGCCGTGAAGCGTAAGCAATTACGTGTCGATCTTGCATGAGAATGCAACCTAGTCCTTGTCGCGAGGCGTCGCAGTAGATAACAAAGTCCTTGGAGAAGTCTGGCGGTACCAGTACGGGAGCAGAGGTCAGGCGTCTTTTCAGTTCCTGAAAGCTGTGCTCACATTGTGGAGTCCATTCGAACTTCTTATCTTTCTTGAGGAGTTCAGTTAGAGGTTTAGCAACCTTGGAGAAGTTCTCGACAAAGCGACGGCAATAGCTCGCTAAGCCTAGAAAACTCCGAACTTGCTTGACTGATTCGGGCGGAGTCCAATCAAGGACGGCTTGAACTCGCTCAGGGTTAACAGCAATACCTTTACTAGATATTACATGACCCAGATAGGTCACTTCTGACAACCAGAATTCACATTTAGAGAATTTGGCATAAAGGCGATGCTCTCGAAGTTTCTTCAACACTAGCCTTAGATGTTCGGCATGTTCTTCCTCATTCTTGGAGTAGATGAGTATATCATCGAGATAAACCACGACGAATTTATCCAAATACTCCATGAAGATTGAGTTCATTAACCGAGAAAAGGTGGCTGGAGCGTTGGTTAATCCGAAGGACATAACGGTGTACTCGTATTGGCCATAGCGAGTAACAAAGGCCGTTTTAGGAATGTCCCCGTTTCTGATTTTGATTTGATGGTAGCCCAACCTCAAATCCATCTTGGAGAAGACTGAGGATCCAGCGAGCTGATCATACAGGTCGTTGATCCTGGGAAGTGGATATTTGTTCTTGATTGTGACCAAATTGACAGGTCGGTAATCTACAACCATCCGGTCCGTACCATCCTTTTTCTTAACGAATAGGACGGGGCAAGCCCACGGAGATGAACTAGGGCGGATGAAACCCTTTTTCAAGGATTCATCGAGTTGTTTCTTAAGCTCGGCTAGTTCTAGGGGTGCCATCTTATAGGGTCTTCTAGCAATCGGAACGGTTCCTGGAATGAGATCTATTACGAACTCAACATCCCTGTCAGGTGGAACACCTGGCAATTCCTCTGGAAAGACATCCCGGAAGTCACGGACTACCGGAACGTCCTCAAGGTCTGGCAAAGGGCTGGCGTTAAGAGAATATAATTGTCGCTTGGCTATTCGGGTCAAGACATTGACTATCTTCCCCGAAGGATGGGTGAGTTGAACAGTCCTAGAGAAGCAATCAATTTTGGCTTGATGAGCTGACATCCAGTCCATACCCAAAATGATATTAATATCCGAAGATTTAAGGGCTATCAAGGATGCAAGGAAAACAAGTCTGTCGACTTGGATCTCATTTCCATAACTTACCCTAGAGGTCTGCCATCTAGACCCAGGGGTAGAGATTTCCATAGTGGATGGCAAGTCACAGAATGCAACGTTATGCAAACGGGCATAACTTTCAGATATAAAGGAATGAGAGGCTCCTGTATCGAAAAGAACGGATGCCGGGTGGCAATTAACAAGAAGCATACCGAGAACGACGTTGGGGTCCTCTTGAGCTTCTTCGGCAGAGATACAGTTGACATGGCCACGTGAAGCGGTGACCGGTTTGGCATGGAACACCTTCCCTGTCGGCTTGCCACGGCCAACAGCTTTAGCAGATTGATTGGGGTTGGTCTGGGGACACTCGCGCATATAATGACCAGATTCCCCACACTTGAAACAAGTCACGGAACTGGTACGTGGAGGAGCATTATTGGATGGACCCCCATAGGGCTTGGCCGGTGCAGACTGTTGAACAGGGCGACGCGCCTGGAAAGATGGCCTCGGTGTGAACCTGGGTGGCAGGGCGGTATTGGGTACCCACACGCGGCGTTTCTGAGGACCAGCACCAGATGAGGAACCCATATCACGTCCATGCTTGCGTGTTGCATCAAAATCAGTCTGACCAGTTTCAGCACTGATGGCTTTGTTGACAAGTTTCGAAAAAGATGTGCACTCATGCAGACGGAGGTCGCGGCGAAGCTCAGGGCTAAGGCCCTTTCGGAACCTTGCTTGCTTCTTGGCGTCAGTAGAAACTTCCTCAGTTGCATATCGTGCGAGATTACCAAACTCTCTGCTATAGGCATCCACAGAAAGTCGGCCTTGGGTGAAACTGCAAAATTCTTCACGTTTACGGTCCATGAGACCCTCCGGAATGTGATGTTCACGGAAAGCCTCACTGAAGTCAGCCCAAGTGGTGACATGGCCCGCTGGGCGCATGGCTCCATAATTCTCCCACCATAGACTGGCGGGGCCTTCAAGATGATATGCGGCGAAGGTGACCTTGTCAGCCTCCGCTACCAACGCGGAACGCAGCTTGTGAGAGATACTGCGAAGCCAGTCATCAGCGTCGAGAGGCTCGACGGAGTGGTGGACCGTGGGTGGATGCAATTTGATAAAATCACTGAGTGACACCACGTTAGCCCTCTGATGGTGTGCTGTATTCTGTTCTATACGCTCCAACAAACGGTTTGTCTCCCGCTTGTTTCTCTCAGCTTCCATCATCACCTCGGCTAGTGAAGGAGGATGAGGCAGATTTTCATTCCTGGCTTCACTGCCTTCGGCCTGCTCTTGGGAAGCAGGATTAGCGCGCGTGTTGACCATCCTAGGTAGACAAGACAATGATTTAGTCAGGATGGTAAAATTCCGACATAGGATACATAAGGTAAGGAATAACTCGAAATGCAAGATGATCATCCGTATGACATGGTAGATACAGAAACTGCTTCTTTATTCCATCGTCATGCACACCATACGAGGTTTAGTACAAGACCAAACAAAGTACTATTATGGTGAGAAAAGGATTACATCTCATCAGAGGCATTCCAAGCTCCTATACATTATTTTCTACACCTCCGGAAAGAGTACAAACTAGGACATATCCCACGAGTCACGCGGAATGATAGATGACACAGCTAGTGCGAACTAGTGATGCTACCCCTAACTCAGACCGATCCGTAGTAGTCCTCATAAAAGTCACCTCCATAGCCTGGAAGCTCAACATGTTCATCCGGAAACAGACGATCTCGCGGAGCTTGTGGACCATAGGGGCTAGGATGAGGCCTTGGACCCACAAACGGTGGCCTGCGGGGACCGCGAGGTGGGGTGATGCCTCCTACATCACGCCAAACCATCACGTCCGGCAGAGCAGATCTCACAGGATAGAGATCGCGCATATCCGAATATCCAGCTTGCACCGCCGGTGCGAACCGAGTCAAAGTGGCCCAGTGATCGGCACGGGTATTGAAGAGCTCTAACCTTAAGGCCCGATTTTCACGGTCCTTATCCTCGAGCATCTCAGCAGTGGTGCGAGTCCGTGAATCCTCCTGAGTGGAGTCAGCATAAATAGCTTGGAGATATCCTTGTGCTCCCGGAAGTGATCCTGGCATATACCGGAAGTCAGAGTCCCGAAATAAACCAGATCTGACTCGCATAATGGTCATCATAGAGTAGGCGGCATCCTGCACAGCCATCTCAATAGTAACCCCGAGTCCATAGGAGCAGTGAAGAGGCTCAGTGGATCCAGGATAAGATGGAAATATCCTGACAGTGCAGAGATACTGGCTTTGATTAAAATCTCGGAATTGCTCTTCGACCGTGTACTCAGGATACCAGCGGTATCCAGCCTCAGTCATTACCCTGACCAACTTAGCAGTATGGCCGGGTACATCTAGGCATCGAGTCAGGCGAACCACTTGATTGAGGTCGCGAGTGGCCATCTGAAAGCACAATCATAATGCAAAGGCATTAGAATTTCTAGCAAAATTTCGGCAGCATAACAGCTGTAAATGCTCAAGAAGGATTTTGAGACATTTGACAAAGGATTTCGTACACACTCAACATCATCATATCAAAGTTCTGAATCCATTCTAACAACATAATGTGGTAGTAGAACTGAACTAGGCTTGTATCCATCAAACTTATAAGGTACTACTGATTAGTAACACGTGATCCTGATAGAGAGAATAGGTCCTAATTCCTTAACCCCCGGTGGAAGAATGGACTGACTCAGATCAGAATGTCATAAGATAAAGAAGTAAAAAGAGCCTTACGTTCCAACCCACAAACAATTCCCCTACATATAACTAAAGAATTTCTAGACTCAACATCGACCAGTTTGGCTTGGAGAACCTACAGGCAGTCCGGCTCTGATACCAACGCTGTCAGGACCCCGACTCGATGTCACATCGATCTAGCTGGTAACACCTCATATCACTTTGCGGCCTCACGCACAGTATCCCCACGGGTGTCGCCTTACCTTTGCCCGGGACCGTTTGCGCCTTTTGGCTCATGTATATGATAGTGTCGCTAGCATCCATATGATAAAGAGCCCGGGCTGACATGACTAGTCGTAAACCCAAAGTGGCACAGACTTACAGGGACAGGCATCCATGACCCAGCTTCGAACGTGTCGGTCATCAGCAAGTGGGTCCGGGCTGTAGCACTGGGCTAGCAGGACTCCGGTAAACCGGGCTGTAGCGGGCTAACAGGACTCCGGTACTCAAAGCGTGACATTTCCCCGAAGGGACAGACACAGGAATGAAGAAGGACACATGCCGGCCAGCCTAAGTGTTCCAGAGCAGTAGCAAGCTACCATGGCTCAGCGGTAACACTAGGAGACATTTCCCGGTAAGAGAGGCTACTAAAGATAAACAACTAGATAGTCAGATCCCACACATACCAAGCATTTCAATCATACACACAATATGCTCGATATGTGCAAATACAACGAAACATCACAACATGACTCTATGACACAAGTACTTTATTTAAGGCTCAATGAGCCATACATAACATACACACAAAGGTACGGGTCTCACGACCCAACATACAAGTCATACAATCATACAAGCCAGCAGCGGAAGTAACTTGTCTGAGTACAGACAACTAGTAAAATAAAAGAGGCTTGGAAAGCCTCTGGCTATACTATATGGTCCTTCACAAGCTCAGGGTCACCACCTGGGTCTTTAGCCTACTCGTTGATGTCAACGTCTACATAGAACCCATCAGAAGGGGTTGCAGCGTCTTCTGTAAAAATGTAGATTATAGCAACATGAGTACAAAGGTACTCAGCAAGACTTACATCAGATCCTACATACATGCATAGTATCAAGAAGGGTTGGTGGAGTTATTGCAGCAAGCCAGCTTTGACTCTTGGCTAGGCTATCCTACGATACTTCAACTTGAAATAGTTTTGCGCACACGAGTCCACTATTCACCACTTCAATACACTACCGAGGATCCACCTCCGTCCTCCTACGGAGGAGCCATCCTCGGCACTCACACTTATCTTGAGGCTTTTAGTAGTTTCCATTTACTTGTCTATGAACTGTATAGGCAACCAAGTAGTCCTTTACCGCGGACGCGGCTATTCGAATAGATCATGTTAACCCTGCAGGGGGTACTTCTTCATACACGCTCTCACCACTTACCGTCGTCTACACGACATGTACTCGGCAACCTTCAAGCGGAAGCCCAACGTGGGTGTCGGCCACGACCTACCTAATCACCTAAGCCTCCAGTCCAGGTTTATCGCCTATTCAGGTTCCATCCGCAGGGAGTCCGCCCGAGGTTTCCCATACGGCCCCGAACGATGTGAACAGGGTTCCCGAGATACCTAACGGGTATTCGGTACACCCGGCCACGTACCTACCGCATCACAGCCCACCCCTACGGTCAGCGATGTCCACGGCCTCCAGTAGGCTACAAACACCAGAAACTACTTGCAACTCCTGGACGGAGAACTAGGGTGAATAAGAAGTCGAGAGGGTCCATTGGTTTCGGGCCCAATGCATGGTAGTAGCTGATTCTTAAATCACACATACAGATCTCAGTGCTTAAGGTCGGCTTCAATGAAACAACCCACCATGTACTCCTACATGGCCTCTCATCGATACCTTTACCAAATCGTGTTCACCACACCACTCTCATTACCGACATAATCATTTCACTCTAGCCCATCACCCAGATGAACCAGACCTGACACGACTCTAAGCATAGCAGGCATAGCAAGGTAGGAACAACACATACATATGGCTCAATCAACTCCTACACATGCTAGTGGGTTTCATCTAGTTACTGTGGCAATGACAGGTCATGCAGAGGAAATGGGTTCAACTACCGTAGCACATAGCAGTTTAAATCGCGTTGTCTTAATGCAGTAAAGGAGAGCAGGAGCGAGAACATGGGATTGTATCGATATGATCAAATGATTGGTTGCTTGCCTGATGGTTCGATGCACGGATACGGTTCTTCGTTAGGGTAGTCACGGTACTCCTCGGGGACAGATCCTGTCGTAAAGAATAACGATACACAGGCATCACCAAACAATGTGCAACAATATGATGCATGCATGAAACATGGCAATATGAGTGTGTTGGGCTAATGCAACTAAAGCCAGAAGGGTTTGAACAAATTTGAATCAAAGATTCAAATTTCAATTTCAAATATGGCCTTTTAAAGTGCTTTTCCTTGTTCTGATTAAAACATCCATTTAACTTGTTGGATCATGCATGAAAATAGTACAGATGGATAGATTGGATTTTTCTGATCATTTTTCATATATAATTTGTCCAATTTGGAGTTACAGAATAAAAGTTATGAATTTTTGAAGTTTAATTAATATTCTGGAATTTCCTGATTTAATTTAAATCCAGAAATATCATTTACTGCGTCAGCCTGACGTCACAGTGACATCAGCAGGTCAACCGGGCTGGCTCGGGTCAAACCTGACGTGTGGGGTCCACACGTCAGTGACACAGGGGCTAATCCTGTGTTGACCCGGGCTGGTTAGCTTTGACTAAGCCCTGGGGCCCACTTGTCAGCGTCAGTAGGTGGTGGTTTAGTGGCTAATTAACTAGGCCATGTCAGCTCGCCGGAGTTCTGGCCGGCGGCGACCATCAGTGCGGCGGCGATAGTGGTTTTGGTCGTTTCGGCCACCAAATGAACCGCGGAGGCCACCGGAGTGAAGCTGAGGACGACTCGCGGCTCTTGGCGGAGTCCGTTGGGGTCGGGGTGGCCGGAGTCGACGGCGGCGAGCTCGGCTGCGGCGGCCGGGGTTCGGTCGTGCACGGGAACGGTGTTGCAGGGTGTTAGGGGGGGTGTTGGAGCGTGCTACGTGCTCCTAGTGAGATGTGGAGCACGATGGCGTGCTCGGTTGGGCGCTACGGCGATCGTGGCCACGACGGCGACATCGCCGGCGGCGTGAAGCTTTCGGCCGCGGTGGGGCTAGGGCCTAGGGGTCGGGAGAGAGCAGGGGAGAAGGGGGAAACGGTGGCGTAGCTCACCGCGGTTGCAGTGGGCGTCGAAGCGGGCTCGGGGACGCGTCGGAGACGACGAATTTGACGGCGACGGTGGTCGGAGTCCGAAGAGGGGAACGGCGACGTGGCGGCGATGCAGAGAGGCTGGGTGGTGCGTGGCGAGCTCGGGCGCGCCATGCTCACCTCCCTGCCTGCTCTGGCGAGGGGAAGCAGCTGGCTGGCACGGGCCAGCACAGTGCTGGGCCGGCTGGGCTGGGCCGCACAGGTAAGTCTTCCCCTTTCTTTATTTTCTGTTTTTATTTAATATAACTGCGACTTTGTTGAATTAAATAAAATACCTAGGCAACTCCAAAAATCACCAAACTACTCCTGGTCCATAGTTGGATTATTTCCAACATGAAACATTTTAGTTTGGAGATATTTGAGCATTTAAATATTTTATATAATTTTAAATGCCCAAATTCAAATAGTTATGATTTAATTCAAAACCCTAGGATGGCCTAGGAAAATGTGCACCACTTTTGGCAGAGGTTCTGAACCAAGGCAAAAATGATGGGCATTTTAGAAGGGCATTTCAGGTTCATTGAAAAAATTATTTTAGTAAACCCTAGTTGGTTTCAGAGGGGACTGGGGGTTCTGTCATCCCCATTTCAAGTTTCTGATGAATGAGTAAACATGATGCAACACTCTAATGCATAACTAGCTAGGGTGTGACACTTCGGGCTCAAGAATGCCGGTGCAACCTATCAACGCATGATTCAAACATGCCTGGAGAAACAAATCGGTAAAACAATGGAAGCATATGTGGACGACGTTGTCATAAAAACTAGACACGTCGAAACCCTAATAGATGACTTGAGGCTCACATTCAATAACCTCCGGACATACGACATCAAGTTGAATCCGGAAAAATGTGTTTTCGGTGTCCCCTCGGGGAAGCTCCTGGGCTTCATTTTTCTAATAGAGGAATAGAAGCGAATCCAGCAAAAATCCGAGCCCTGTCGCAGTTGGCCATACCAACAGACCTCAAGCAATCCAGAAGCTAGCTGGATGCGTGGCCGCTTTGAGCCGCTTTATATCCAGGCTAGGAGAAAAGGCGTTGCCTCTTTACCGCCTCCTTCGGCGTGTCGAACACTTTGTATGGACAGACGCAGCCGTGGCCGGACTCGATGAGATAAAGACCTTATTGGCCAGTAATCCGGTCTTAACAACGCCAAACATCGGCGAACCTATGCTACTATACATAGCTGCAACACATCAAGTGGTAAGCGCAGTGCTCGTCGTCGAACGAGAGGTGGACACATCAAAAGCCGGTTTACTACGTATCCACGGTCCTCACCCCATGTAATTCCCGATACCCACACTATTAAAAAATAGCATACGCAGTCTTCATGGCATCTCGGAAGCTAAGACACTACTTTCAAGAGTGTTCAATTACCGTCGCCTCCAAAGTACCACTCAATGACATAATTAATAACCGCGATGCTACGGGCCGGATTGCTAAATGGGCTATCGATCTCCTGCCGTTCGACAGAACATACAAACCGCGGCAATCCGTTAAGTCGCAAGTATTGGCTGACTTCATCACCGAATGGACAGAAGCCGAACTCCCTAAAGAGTAAGGCGCGTACTCCAACTGGATCATGCACTTTGACGGCTCCAAAATGCTGGCCGGACTGGGAGCAGGGGTAGTCCTGACCTCTCCCACCGGGGACACGGTCCAGTACGTCCTACAAATATTATACACAGACTCCAACAATGCGGCCGAATATGAGGCCCTATTGCATGGTCTTTGGATGGCAGTCTCTATGGGCATCCAACACCTGGAAGTGCGCGGGGATTCAAACCTCGCAATATCACAAATAAACGGAGACTTTGATGCCAAGGATCCAAAAATGGCAGCCTATCATAATGCCGTCCTCAAAATGTCAGCTCGGTTCAAGAGGCTCGAATTCCACCATGTGGCTCTAGAAAACAATCAAGCGGCAGACGTCCTCGCCCGCATCGGCGCCAAACACAACCCTGTCCCACCTAATATATTCCCCGGAAAGGTTGTTCAAGCCATCCGTAGTATGGGAAGGGGAGTCCGACAATACCAGCACGGATCCAAATACACCCCAGACTCCAAACCATCCGACACAATCAGAGGCTCTGCCACCGAAATAACACCTTCGGCCCACGAAATCATGGCCGTAATCGCCTCGTGGACCGAGCCGTTCTTAGCCTACCTAAATAGGCAGGAGCTCCCCGAAGACCAACATGAAGCACGCTGCATAGTCCGGCGTTCTAAAGCTTACAAGGTCCATGAAGGGGAACTCTACAAGAAAAGCGCGACCGGAGTACTCCAAAGGTGCATCTCCGAAGAGGAAGGGCGGCAACTCCTGGCTGAAATTCACACCGGACTGGGCGGACACCACGCCGCAGCTCGAGCGCTAGTCAGCAAAGCCTTCCGTACAGGCTTCTATTGGTCGACGGCCCGAGCGGACGCACAGGACCTTGTCCAACATTGCATCGGCTGCCAGCTCTTCGCCAATCAGAGTCATATGCCCCCTACCGCTCTCCAAATAATCCCCATAACCCAGCCCTTCGCAGTCTGGGGCCTGGATATGGTCGGACCCCTTAAAGGGGGAAGCCATAAGAAAAAATACCTATTGGTCATGGTGGACAAATTCACCAAATGGATCGAAGCCAAACCAGTTAAAATGGCCGAATCCAGACCAGTAATAGACTTCATATCCGGGGTTGTACACCAGTACGGTGTCCCCCATAGCATCATCACTGATAATGGCTCAAATTTCACAGCCGATGAAGAGAAAACTTGGTGCAGCAAAATGGGCATTAAGCTCGACTACGCTTCCATCTACCACCCCCAAACAAACGGCCAGGTCAAACGGGCAAATGGTCTTATCATGAGCGGCATAAAACCCAGATTAGTGCGATCTTTAACAGAATTGGATACGCACTGGGTAGAGGAGCTCGACTCCGTACTATGGGGGCTGCGGACCACACCGAATCGAACCACCGGACACACAACATTCTTTATGGTGTACAGTGCGGAAGCAGTACTACCATACGACATAATACATGATTCACCACGCGTGCGCATGTACGAAGAGAAGGAAGCCGAGTTAGATCAGCAGGATAACTTGGACGCCCTGGAGGAGGAGCGCGATGTCGCAAAAGCCCGTTCCGCATTCTATCAGCAGCAGGCTCGGCGATATCAAAGCAGAGAAGTGCGGGCCAAAGCTTACAATATTGGCGAGCTCGTTCTACGCCTACCGGAGAAGAAGAAGGACAAACTCAAACCCAGATGGGAAGGTCCCTTCGCCATTGACAAAGTTCTTACCGGAGGAGCGTACCGCCTACGTAATGCATCTGATAACAGACTCGAGCCGAACCCATGGAACGCGGCTAGACTCCAGAGATTCTACGCCTAACGCCGAACGCAGTGTTCGTCTCCTCACCCCTCCTTTTTAATTATGCTCCACCTCTGTTTCTCTCCTTTCTCGACCCTCTTTCTCTTCACACAAAGTGTTTAATACAGTGCGGATTCCCAGATTATTCTGGCTGTGCAAGCTGTATCTGGGGGCTTCCTATTCGGAAGCTAGAAATAAATACTTTAATGGCTTTTTGCCCATCGCATATACGTTCTTTTCCTATATGTGCCTTTTCTTCACCATTATATGCATCGATATGACTTAAGACATGGCCAAGCTGGGTTGCCTGGCTCTTGTGTTTATGCCCTACGTTCCCGTTAATTTGGCTAGGGCATAAGGGGAGCACCTCTGCGATTGTTACTGCCGCTTGAGCCGGATGTGTACCTCAGACTGGGTGAAGCCGAAAGCTAGTTTCCTTAAGAGAATATTCGATCGGTGAACAAAGGATGTATTCGTTGGTCACAACAAAGAACCCCAGAAGCTTTGTATTCTGTGCCATCATGCGCAATCCGGACATGTGCATCGACACATGGACACCTAGGGAAAGGAACCCCTAATGGAACTATTCTCCCTGGAAGATGTTTCTTGCTATCCATGCAATATAACATAACTAGTTGGGTACTTGTCTGTTCAAGCACCTATGACCCCTACGCCTGGTCTCCACGCATACCCCGGTTTTTATATAACCAAGCGGGTATTCGGACACACCCCGGACTATAGGATCCCATCATTTCCTTCCCCACCGATCATTATCCCCTTTTTTAGGGATCTTGATCTTATCCCTTCGGGATATGATCTTATTCCTTCTAAGGGGGGATCTTGGTGCGCCTTGACCAGGGGTGTGGGGCCTTTCCCTCACTACCCACGTTCATGTGGGTCCCCCATGCAAATGGGCCCCACTCCAGAACCTTCTAGAACCTTCCTGGTACAATACCGAAAAATCCCGAACATTTTCCGGTGGCCAAAATAGGACTTACCATATATAAATCTGTATCTCCGGCCCATTCCGGAACTCCTCGTGGTGTCCGGGATCTCATCCGGGACTCCGAACAACATTCGGTAACTGCACACTAATTCCCATAACAACTCTAGCATCACCGAACCTTAAGTGTGTAGACCCTACGGGTTCGGGAATCATGCAGACATGACCGAGACAACTCTCTGGCTAATAACCAACAGCGGGATCTGGATACCCATGTTGGCTCCCACATGTTCCATGATGATCTCATCAGATGGACCATGATGTCAAGGATTCAAGCAATCCCGTATACAATTCCCTTTGTCAATCGGTACATTACTTGCCCGAGATTCGATCGTCGGTATCCCAATACCTCGTTCAATCTCGTTACCGGCAAGTAACTTTACTCGTTCCGTAATGCATGATCCCATGACTAACTACTTAGTCACATTGAGCTCATTATGATGATGCATTACCGAGTGGGCCCAGAGATACCTCTCCGTCACACGGAGTGACAAATCCCAGTCTCGATTCGTGCCAACCCAACAGACACTTTCATAGATACCCGTAGTGCACCTTTATAGCCACCCAGTTACGTTGAGACGTTTGGCACACCCAAAGCATTCCTACGGTATCCGGGAGTTGCACAATCTCATGGTCTAAGGAAATGATACTTGACATTAGAAAAGCTTTTAGCAAACGAACTACACGATCTTGTGCTGTGCTTAGGATTGGGTCTTGTCCATCACATCATTCTCCTAATGATGTGATCCCGTTATCAATGACATCCAATGTCCATGGTCAGGAAACCATAACCATCTATTGATCAACGAGCTAGTCAACTAGAGGCTCACTAGGGACATGTTGTGGTCTATGTATTCACACATGTATTACGGTTTGCAGTTAATACAATTATAGCATGAACAATAGACTATTATCATGAACAAGGAAATATAATAATAACCATTTTATTATTCCCTCTAGGGCATATTTCCAATAGTCTCCCACTTGCACTAGAGTCAATAATCTAGTTCACATCACTATATGATCGTAATGAATCCATCACCCATGGGGTTTGATCATATCTCGCTTGTGAGAGAGGTTATTAGTCAATGGGTATGAACCTTTCAGATCCATGTGTGCTTTACAAATTTTTACCTCATCTTGTAGATGCAGCTACCACACACTATTTGGAACTATTCCAAATAACTGTTCTACTATATGAATCCGGTTTACTATTCAGAGTCATCCAGATTAGTGTCAAAGTTTGCATCAATGTAACCCTTTACAATGAACTATTTTACCACCTCCATAATCGAGAAAAATTCCTTAGTCCACTAGTAACTAAGGATAACTTTGACCGCTGTCCTGTGATCCATTTCTTGATCACTCTTGTACCCCTTGACTGACTCATGGCAAGGCACACTTCAGGTGCACTACACAACATAGCATACTGTAGAGCCTACGTCTAAAGCATAGGGGACGACCTTTGTCCTTTCTCTCTCTTCAGCCGTGGTCAGGTCTTGAGTCTTAGTCAATACTCACACCTTATAACACAGCCAAGAACTCCTTCTTTGCCGATCTAATTTGAACTCCTTCAAAATCTTGTCACGGTGCGTATTCATTTGAAAGTACTATCAAGCGATTTTTGATCTATACTTATATATCTTGATTCTCAATGTTCATGTATCCTAATCCAGGTTTTCCATTGAAAACACTTTTCAAATAATCCTATATGCTTTCCAGAAATTCTACATCATTTCCGATCAACAATATGTCAACAACATATACTCATCAGAAATGCTATAGTGCTCCCACTCACTTCTTTGGAAATACAAGTTTCCAATAAACTTCGTATAAACCCAAAATCTTTGATCATCTCATCAAAGCATATATTCCAACTCCAAGATGCTTACTCCAGTCCTTAGAAGGATTGCTGGAGCTTTGCATACTTGTTAGCATCCTTTAGGATTGACAAAACCTTCTGGTTGTATCACATACAACCTTTCCTCAAGAAAATCGTTGAGGAAACAATGTTTTGACATCCTATCTGCAAGATTTCATAAATAATGCAGGAACTGCTAATATAATTTCAACAGACTCTTAGCATCGCTATGAGTGAGAAAGTCTTATCATAGTAAACTCCTTGAACTTGTCAGAAAACATCTTAATGACAAGTCGAGCTTTCTTAATGGTGATACTTACCATCATTGTCCGTCTTTCTTTTAAAATCCATCTGTACCCAACAGCCTTATGAGCATCAAGTAGTTCTTCCAAAGTCTATACTTTGGTTTCATACATGGATCCTCTCTCGGGTTTTATGGCCTCGAGCCATTCGTCGGAATCTGGGCCCACCATCGCTTCTCCATAGCTCGTAGGTTCATTGTTGTCTAGCAACATGACCTTCAAGACAGGATTACCGCACCACTCTGAAGCAGTACGCGTCCTTGTCGACCTACGAGGTTTGCTAGTGACTTGATCCGAAGTTTCATGATCACTATCATCAGCTTCCACTTCAACTGGTGTAGGTGCCACCAGAACAACTTCATGTGCCCTGCTACACACTAGTTGAAGTGACGGTTCAATAACCTCATCAAGTCTCCACCATCCTCCTACTCAATTCTTTCGAGAGAAACTTTTCCTCGAGAAAGGACCCGATTCTAGAAACAATACCTTTTGCTTCCGAATCTGAGATAGGAGGTATATCCAACTATTTTTGGGTGTCCTATGAAGATGCATTTATCCGCTTTGGGTTCGAGCTTATCAACCTGAAACTTTTTCACATAAGCGTCGCAGCCCCAAACTTTATAAGAAATGACAGCTTAGGTTTCTCTAAACCATAGTTCATACGGTGTCATCTTAATGGAATTATGTGGTGCCCTATTAAAGTGAATGCGGTTGTGTCTAATGCCTAACCCATAAACGATAGTGTTAATTCGATAAGAGACATCATGGTATGCACCATATCCAATAGGGTGCAGTTACGATGTTCGGACACACCATCACACTATGGTGTTCCTGGCAGTATTAGTTGTGAAACAATTTCGACAATGTCTTAATTGTGTGCCAAACTCGTAACTCGGATATTTATCTCTATGATCATATCATAGACATTTTATCCTCTTGTCACGACGATCTTCAACTTCACTCTGAAATTACTTGAACCTTTCAATGATTCAGATTTGTGTTTCATCAACTAAATATACTAAGAATCTACTCAAATCATCTGTGAAGTAAGAGCATAACGATATTCACTGCGTGCCTCAGCACTCATTGGATTGCACACATCAAATGTATTACTTCCAACAAGTTGCTCTCTTGTTCCATCTCACTAAAAACGAGGCCTTTCAGTCATCTTGCCCATGTGGTATGATTTGCATGTCTCAAGTGATTCAAAAACAAGTGAGTCCAAACGATCCATCTGCATGGAGTTTCTTCATGCGTATATACCAATAGACGTGGTTCGCATGTCTCAATCTTTTCAAAAATGAGTGAATCCAAAGATCCATCAATATGGAGCATCTTCATGCGTTTTATACCAATATGACTTAAGTAGCAGTGCCACAAGTATGTGGTACTATCATTACTATCTTATATCTTTTGGCACGAACATGTGTATCACTACGATCGATATTCAATAAACCATTCATTTTAGGTGCAAGACCGTTGAAGGTATTATTCAAATAAACAGAGTAACCATTATTCTCATTAAATGAATAACCGTATTGTGATAAACATAATCCAATCATGTTTATGCTCAACGCAAACACCAAATAACAATTATTTAGGTTTAACACCAATCTCGATGGTAGAGGGAGCAGGCGATGCTTGATCACATCAACCTTGGAAACACTTCCAACACACATCGTCATCTCACCTTTAGCTAGTCTCCGTTTATTCCATAGCTCTTTTATTTCGAGTTACTAACACTTAGCAACCGAACCGGTATCTTAATACCCTGGTGCTACTAGGAGTACTAGTAAAGTACACATTTAATACAATGTATATCCAATATACTTCTGTCAACCTTGCCAGCCTTCTCATCTACCAAGTATCTAGGGTAGTTCTGCTTCAGTGACCGTTCCCTCATTACAGAAGCACTTAGTCTCGGGTTTGGGTTCAACCCTGGGTTTCTTCACTAGAGCAGCAACTGATTTGTCGTCTCATGAAGTATCCCTTCTTGCCCTTGCCCTTCTTGAAACTAGTGGTTTTACTAACCATCAACAATTGATGCTCCTACTCGATTTCTACTTTCGCGGTGTCAAATATCACGAATTGCTCAAGGATCATCATGTCTATCCCTGATATGTTATAGTTCATCACGAAGCTCTAATAGCTTGGTGGCAGTGACTATGGAGAACCATCACTATCTCATCTGGAAGATTAACTCCCACTCGATTCAAGTGATTGTAGTACTCAGACAATCTGAGCACATGCTCAATGATTGAGCTTTTCTCCCTTAGTGTGCAGGTTAAGAAACTTGTCGGAGGTCTCATACCTCTTGACATGGGCACGAGCCTGAAATCCTAATTTTAGCTCTTGGAACATCTCATATGTTCTGCGACGTTTCAAAAAATGTCTTCGCTGCCTCAATTCTAAACCGTTTAACATTATGCACTGAACTATCATGTAGTCATCAAAACGTGTATGTCAGATGTTCGCAACATCCAGAAACGACGCTCGAGGTTCAGCACACCAAGCGGTGCATTAAGGACATAAGCCTTCTGTGCGGCAATGAGGACAATCCTCAGTATACGGACCCAGTCCGCATAATTGCTACTATCAACTTTCAACTAAAATTTTCTCTAGGAATATATCTTAAATAGTAGAACTAAAGCGCAAGCTATGACATAATTTGCAAAGTCCTTTTGACTATGTTCATGATAATTAAGTTCATCTAATGAACTCCCACTCAGATAGACATCCCTCTAGTCATCGAAGTGATACATGATCCGAGTCAACTAGGCCGTGTCCGATCATCACGTGAGACGGACTAGTCATCATCGGTGAACATCTCCATGTTGATCGTATCTACTATACGAATCATGTTCGACCTTTCGGTCTCTTGTGTTCCGAGGCCATGTCTGTACATACTAGGCTCGTCAAGTCAACCTAAGTGTTTTGCGTGTGTAAATCTGGCTTACACCTATTGTATGTGAACGTTAGAATCTATCACACCTGGTCATCACGTGGTGCTTCGAAACAACGAACTTTCACAACGGTGCACAACTAGGGGGGAACACTTTCTTGAAATTTTAATGAGGGATCATCTTATTTATGCTACCGTCGTTCTAAGCAAATAAGATGTAAACATGATAAACATGACATGCAAATCATAAAGTGACATGATATGGCCAATATCATCTTGCGCCTTTGATCTCCATCTTGAGGCACGACATGATCACCTTCGTCACCGGCATGACACCATGATCTCCATCATCATGATCTCCATCATCGTGTATTCATGAAGTTGTCTCGCCAACTATTACTTCTACTACTATGGCTAACGATTTAGCAATAAAGTAAATTAATTACATGGCGTTTTCAATAACACGCAGGTCATACAATAAATTAAGACAACTCCTATGGCTCCTGCCGGTTGTCATACTCATCGACATGCAAGTCGTGATTCCTATTACAAGAACATGATCAATCTCATACATCACATATATCATTCATCACATTCTTTTGGCCATATCACATCACATAGCATACCCTGCAAAAACAAGTTAGACGTCCTCTAATTGTTGTTGCATGTTTTACGTGGCCGCTATGGGTTTCTAGCAAGAACGTTTCTTACCTACGCAAAATCCACAACGGTGATATGCCAATTGCTATTTACCCTTCATAAGGACCCTTTTCATCGAATCCGATCCGACTAAAGAGGGAGAGACTGGCACCCGCTAGCCACCTTTATGCAACAAGTGCATGTCAGTCGGTGGAACCTGTCTCACGTAAGCGTACGTGTAAGGTCGGTCCGGGCCGCTTCATCCCACGATGCCGCCGAATCAAGATAATACTAGTAGTGGCAAGTAAATTGACAAAATCGACGCCCACAACAACTTGTGTTCTGCTCGTGCATGGAAACTACGCAATAGACCTAGCTCATGATGCCACTGTTGGGGAACGTAGCAGAATTTCAAAATTTTCTATGCGTTACCAAGATCAACCTATGGAGTAACTAGCAACGAGAGAGAGGGGAGTGCATCTTCATACCCCTGAAGATTGCGATGCGGAAGCGTTGCAAGAATGCGGTCGGTGGAGTCGTTCACTAGGCGACTCAGATCGCGGCCGAATCAGATCTAAGCACCGAACAATGGTGCCTCCACGTTCAACACACGTACAGCCCGGGGACATCTCCTCCTTCTTGATCCATCAAGGGGAGAGGAGAAGTTGAGGGAGAGCTCCGGCAGCTCGACGGCATGGTGGTGGAGCTTGCAGTTCTCTGGCAGAGCTTCGCCAAGCACTACTACAGAGGAGGAGGTGTTGGGAAGGGAGAGGGCTGCGCCAGGGGAAGGGTGAAGCTCCCATGCGCCTCCCCACTATATATAGGGGTGGAGGGGGCTGGTTTCTTGCCCTCCAAGTCCATTGGGGCGTTGGCAAAGGTGGGAGGAAAGAAATCCCATCATTTCCTTCCCCACCGATTGTTATCCCGCTTTTTTAGGGATCTTGATCTTATCCCTTCGGGATATGATATTATTCCTTCTAAGGGGGGATCTTGGTGCACCTTGACCAGGGGTGTGGGGCCTTGACCCCACTACCCACGTTCATGTGGGTCCCCCATGCAGGTGGGCCCCACTCCGGAACCTTCTAGAACCTTCCCGGTAGAATACCGAAAAATCCCGAACATTTTCCGGTGGCCAAAATAGGACTTCCCATTTATAAATCTTTACCTCCGGACCATTCTGGAACTCCTCGTGACGTCCGGGATCTCATACGGGACTCCGAACAACATTCGGTAACTGCACACTAATTCCCATAACAACTCTAGCGTCACCGAACCTTAAGTGTGTAGACCCTACGGGTTCGGGAATCATGCAGACATGACCGAGACAACTCTCTAGCTAATAACCAACAATGGGATCTGGATACCAATGTTGGCTCCCACATGTTCCACGATGATCTCATCGGATGAGCCACGATGTCAAGGATTCAAGCAATCCCGTATACAATTCCCTTTGTTAATTGGTATGTTACTTGCCCGAGATTCGATCGTCGGTATCCCAATACCTCATTCAATCTTGTTACTGGCAAGTCACTTTACTCGTTCCGTAATGCATGATCCCATGACTAACTACTTAGTCACATTGAGCTCATTATGGTGATGCATTACCGAGTGGGCACAGAGATACCTCTCCGTCACACGAAGTGACAAATCCCAGTCTCGATTCGTGCCAACCCAACAGACACTTTCGGAGATACCCGCAGTGCACCTTTATAGCCACCCAGTTACGTTGTGATGTTTGGCGCACCCAAAGCATTCCTACGGTATCCGGGAGTTGCACAATCTCATGGTCTAAGGAAATGATACTTGACATTAGAAAAGCTTTTAGCAAACAAACTACAGGATCTTGTGCTATGCTTAGGATTGGGTCTTGTCCATCACATCATTCTCCTAATGATGTGATCCCGTTGTCAATGACATCTAATGTCCATGGTCAGGAAACCATAACCATCTATTGATCAACGAGCTAGTCAACTAGAGGCTCACTAGGGACATGTTGTGGTCTATGTATTCACACATGTATTACGGTTTCCAGTTAATACAATTATAGCATGAACAATAGACTATTATCATGAACAAGGAAATATAATAATAACCATTTTATTATTGCCTCTAGGGCATATTTCCAACAAGGCCATAGAACTCCAGGAGCCCGCGGAGAAATGGGTGGATAGGAAACCCGACGCCCCTCAGCAGATGCGAGATGAGGCATATCCGCTCCTCCGGAGACGGGTTAGGAGATCCCTCAGCTTGTTCCCCTCTGTCGTAGGTGGCTATTCCAGCTCGGACGGGGACCATGAATGCCGGTGGCAGAAACCGTTGGGTTTGTAACTTCACCAAATGGCTGTTAGGAACTGAGCACTCTCCCCAATCCCTCGACTTAGAGCGAGGAGGGCAAGCAGAAGAGTTTTGACGGCCGGCCATGTTGGAGTGGCTTTTCGCGAAGCGCTCTGGGATGCTAGCTTAAGGGAGGAGAGTGAGGTTTGGATCTGATAATCCCTGTCCCTTCAAATAGACGGTTGGTCCGGAGGAGCGAGGGTGGCAAATGCAAAAATACCTTGACTCCTCGCATTCGCTCGACACGTGGAGATGGTCATTACTAAGGCGCTGAAGCCGAGGAGCACAAACATTGATTGGAGACCGGACACTATTCATCATAACAGGTACTTCGGAGTATTCAGAGGAGGAACCCGCCTTGCAATGCCGAAGACAATACTGCACGCCGGACTCATCGTCATTGAAGCCTGGTTCAGGGGCTATTGAGGGATTCCTGATTAGGGGGTATCCGGACAGCCGGACTGTGTACAACGTCCGGACTATTGAAGCATGAAGATACCAGACTCAAGACTTCGGCCCGTGTCCGGATGGTACTTTCCTTGGCGTGGAAGGCAAGCTTGGCGATTCGGATATTATATTTCCTTCCTTGTAACCGACTCCGTGTAAACCCTAGCCCTCTCTGGTGTCTATATAAACCGGAGAGGTTGGTCGTTAGAAGGCCGATCACAATTACAATCATACCATCATAGGCTAGCTCCTAGGGTTTAGCCTCTACGATCTCGTGGTAGATCTACTCTTGTACTACCCATATCATCAATATTAATCAAGCAGGAAGTAGGGTTTTACCTCCATCGAGAGGGCCCGAACCTAGGTTAACATCTGTGTCCCTTACTTCTTGTTACCATCAGCCCTGACGCACAGATCGAGACCCCCTACCCGAGATCCGCCGGTTTTGACACCTACAGCGATGGCTTCAGCGTCAGAGCTGCCTATGATCTAGTTCTTTTTGGTTAGGAACCTGTTCAAGAATTTTTAAGCTGATTTTCCTGGCTGCTGGGTGATGCAGCTGAGATCATCAGCGTCTGGAGGTTGGAGTAAGTGCCTTGGAAATTTGTTCGAAAACCATCCTCAAGGGCTTCCTAGCTACCGATAAAATGAGGAGGCAGGTTGTTGAGCCAATGCCTGGCCGGCCCCTTTAACTTGAGCGGCAAGTATTTGATGGCGTGGAGGTTATCTCCGTTAGCCATGTGTATATGGAGAGGGGCAATCCATACTGCTGGGTCTGTAGTGCCATTGTATGATTCTATATTAATGGGCTTAAACCCTTCTGGAAACTGATGTTCCATTACCCTATCTGTAAAACAGATCGGGCATTATGGACCTCGGAACCGGGTAGTATCCTGTCAGAGGTCGGGAGAGAGCCGTGTGTAGGCTTGATCTCGGGCACGACCGTTCGTGTCTAACTTGTCATCGTAGCCGTTAGGCTCAGCGGGTGCGCATCCTCTTGATCCGTAGATGGACTGAGGAGGCACTCGGTTTGCCTCAATGTGATGTCAAACATCATAAGAGTGTAGGTACTCCACGGGGTCCTTGCCATAACGGCATGGAGCCAGTCGAGTATTGAGGTTTTCCCTGCATTGGCCTATCCCTACCTCTAGGGGGTCGGCCAAGTTCATCGACAGCTAGTTCTTCATCGAACTCTGGTAGCAGACGCCTGCGTGGGTACGATTTTGGTGCACTATGCTGTCGGTCTTCGAGATCTTGTTCAGCTGAGAGTACTTCAACCCACTTTTCGTTCAGTGCATCTATGTTGGCTTGCGGTAGCATCTGCTTGTGTTTCTTGCTTTGGGCGGTGGTGACAAGGTGCCGCCTGAAGCATTCTAGTTCAAAAGGGTCTTCGAGGATGATATAGTCCTTGGTGCCAAGGCTCTCGTCTTCCTTGGACTCTAGCATGTAATTGTCGTTGGCCCTTCAAAGAGGTTGTCGCAATCTAAGTCCTCGGGGTTTCCTTCGGGACTTCTGTTCTGCACTGGGGAGGCTTGAAAGTCCTCTTCGCAGTTATCAGCATCACCGGCTGCTGCATCATTATTATCGTGATGATGTTGTTTCTGCTGGGTTCCCCGTTGTTGCCCCTTCCGCATCTGCGCCGATGTCTTGGAGGGGATCAGGGGGTGTCAACCACATAGACATCATAGGAGGATGTTGTAGTCCACTTGCCAGTGTTTAGCAAGGGCGAAGTGTGTTCTGTAGGGCCATCGACATCTCATCCATGTGCGTGGCCTCATTGTAGTCTAACACATCGATTAAGTCATCGACTGTGGCAACTAGGTGGGTGGTGGTGGGAGGTAAATTTCTCGGTCATCAACTCTAAGCCCGATCTTTGTTATAGGCCGAAGTTTTGACATTCGAGATTGACAGGCTCTAGATACGATCAAGTATCTCATTTAAGTGAGATAGTTCTTCGGAATTAATGGCCTGGCTATAAGCAGGACTGACTCAAAGTGTGCTTGGCATATAGCTTGGCATGTTTTTGGCGTGGACAGGACCCGAGAGCAATTCTAGGTCCTGTGCCGAGGTCGGCTCTAAGTCCAACATAGTTTCAGGGATAGGGGTCGGGTCCAAGCCCGATCTGGTGGTCAGGGGGAGATTGCCCCGAGTGGTAACGTCGGGATTCTCCAGTAATTCCAGGGAGTCTAATCCGATGTCCTTGAGGGAGATCGGTTCCGGGTCGAACTTCTGGTGCCGGATAGATCCTCAACTCGGCCGGTTGTCCAGCCTAACATGATGAGTTTGCCACGGAGGTCCGCGGTGTACTTTAGGCCTCCAAAGGTCACGATCTGACCTGGGGCGTAGTTCTGAACGGAGGTCAGATGGCTAGTTGAGTCAGTATAGAAGATCATGTTGTTGATCAAAAAAAGTTGGCCGGGGGCGTAGACACTCATGTGGCCATTGCCACAGTCAATCTGTAGATGAGCCATTGATCCTTCTATTAATCTCACAGTGGAACTCTGAATGAAAGCACCAGTGTCCTGATCTGTGGATCTCGGACAGATGGTAACAGGAACAGGGAGACGATGCTTTACCCGGGTTCAGGCCCTCTTAATGGAGGTAAAACCCTACATCCTGCTCTTTTTTATATTGATGCAGATGTATCAAGTACATATTTGATCTACCTCGAGATCGTAAGATGTGGTCTAACTTTAGGGCTAGGTGAATGATATTGCGTTTGTGTCCCCTCTACGGGCTAAACCTTTCAGCTTATATACACGCCAGGTAGGGTATCTAGGGCTACAAGGTCGGTATCTTGGCGTGGAGGCAGTAGGAGAAATCTTGGAGTATACGACCAGTCTTCGGCAGATGCAGTCCTAATCGTGCCTCATCATGCAGCTTATGGAGTCCATCTTGATAAGAATGAGGGCCCATTGGCCCAATCCGAGGAGCATGGGCTGACTAGGTCAGTACCCCTAGTCCAGGACAACATCACCTAGTATCCACTATGTTCAGAGATTGATGTTGGTATGACTTTGTTATGCTTAATGCTTGTCACTAGGGCCCGAGTGCCATGATTTCAGATCAGAACCCTTTATGTTTCCATGAACATATTTGAGTTGTTGATCCTATCTTGCAAGTTATACACACCTATAACATGTTATGATCCGCATACCCCAAGGTGACAATAATTGGGATTCGTTTCGGTGATTACCGTAGTTTTAGGAGTTCATGTATTCACTATGTGTTAATGCTTTGTTCTGGTTCTCTATTAAAATGAGGCCTTAATATCGCTTAGTTTCCTTATGTACCCTGCTACTACGGGAGGATAGGACAAAATATGTCATGCAAGTTCATATCATAAGCACGTATGACTATGTACGGAATACATGCCTACATTATATTGATGAATTGGAGCTAGTTCTGTGTTGCTCTAGGTTGTGACTGTTACATGATGAATGTCATCCAACACAGATATCCATCATTGATCCAATGCCTACGCTTTTCATATACACCCTCCGCTCACTTTTGTAAGACCTTTTAGACATTAAGACAACACCTTACAAAAGTGAACAGAGGGAGTATTGATCTTTGCTAAGTTACTGTTGCTGTTATTGTTGCAATCACTACAAAATTGCTACTATTATCGTTACTGTTGTTACTGTTACCACTACTATCAAACTATCATACTACTATGCTACTAATCACTCTGCTGCAGATATTTAGTTCTCCAGGTGTGGATGAATTGACAACTCAAATGCTAATACTTGCAAATATTCTTTCGCTCCTCTTTTGTTGAATCAATAATTTGGGTTGAATACCCTGCCCTCGATAACTATTGTGACCCCCTATACTTGTGGGTTATCAAGACCTTTTCCTGACGCTGTTGCTGGGGAGCATAGCTCTGTTTGCTGAGTCACTTGGGATTTATATCTGTTGATCACTATGAAGAATCGGAAAGATGATAGAACCAAGATCGTACCCTATAAGACTAGGGGAGGTATGGAACTACCATCTAGCTCTGCACTTGATTCACCTTCCGTTTTGAATAAGTTTGCGACACCACCACCTGCTATTAATTCTGATATGTTGCAAGTAATTGATGATGCTAATTATACTATGAATGATGCTTTTGATGATGCTAGTACTCTGCTTAATGAAACTGTGCCACTAGGTGAATTTCTTGATGAACAACTTTCTAAAGCTAAAGAATTGAGAATTCGGAAACTGATAAAATTTATGATCCACCTATTAGACTCTCCTAGAATTGAAATGCCTAAGATACCCAAGGGTTATGTTATAAATGAGGAGATAACTAGAGAATTTCTTGCTTGTAATGATAGAGAGGATGTTAAGAAACTACTATGTAAGCTGAAAGAAAAATCTCTGAATGCAAGAATGAAATATGATCCTAAGTTTGCTACTTCACATATATTTGTTACTGGTAAGGATTATGAATTATCTGTCCATCTTGAGTTAATTACTTTGGTTGAATCTGATCCTTTTCATAGTTATGAAACTGAAACTCCTGTGGCACATCTTATTAAATTAAATGACATAGCCACCCCATTTGCTCATGAAGAAAAAATTTGCTACTACTATATCCTTAAGTTGTTTCCTTTCTCATTGAATGGTGATGCTAAGAAATTGTTTAACACTCTTGCTCCTGGTTGTGTTTGTAGTCCCTGGCATATGATATACTACTTCTCTGGAAAAAAATCCTGCTCATAAGAAATAAGCAATGTTATAGGAAATATTTAACTTCGTGCAAATTGAAGAAGAGAATCTCCCTCAAGCTTGGGGGAGGCTTCTCCAATTAGTTAATGCTTTGCCTGATCATCCTCTCAAGAAAAATGAAATACTTGATATCTTTTATAATGGACTAACCGCTGCTTCTAGGGACTATGTAGATAGTTGTGCTGGTTGTGTTTTTAGGGAACAAACTGTTGAACAGGCTAAAGAACTACTGAATGATATATTGAGGAATGATAATTATTGGACACTTCCTGAAGTACCACCTAAACCAACTCTGAAGAAGAGGGGTATTCTATTTCTCAGTCCTGAAGATATGCAAGAGGCAAAGAAATCTACGAAAGAAAAGGGTATTAAAGCTGAAGATGTTAAGAATTTACCACCTACTAAAGAAATACATGGACTCGATACCCCAACACAGGTAGTAGAGGTAAATTCTCTTATAAGATTTGATGAAGGTGATATTCCTTATAATAAATCTTCTAGTCAATGCCTGGATGAATTTGACAATTACATTGTTAAGCAAGAACACTTTAATATGTATGTTACTAAGCAACTGAAACCTAATGCCTTCATGATTGATCGCTTGAGTGACTTAATTTTCAGAATTGCTAACAATGTTAAAGGTCTAGGTAAACATGCATCCATGGTCCAAACTCAGTTAGAACAAGTTTCTAAGTCTCAAAATGATTTGCTTAATGAGATGAATAATAATGAATGATCATGCTGTTAGAGTAATGACTAGAGGAGCTAAAATGACCCAGGAGCCACTTTATCCTGGAGGTCATCCGAAAATAATTGAACAAGGTTCTTAGAGAATTAATAATGGTACACCTAGTTCATTGAATAAGAAAAAGAAAAATGACAGAACTTTCCATGCTTCTAGTGAACCCGAGGTAGAAAACCTTTTGAGAATAGTAATGATGTTTCTATTTCTAATGCTAAGAGACAATCTAGTAATGAACATTCATTTAGTGATAATGATAATGATGATGTTCATTTTGATTCTCAACCAGAAAATGATAAAGAACTTGATAATGATGTTGAAATAGAACCTGCAGTTGATCTTGATAACCCACCTCCTAAGAATAAACAATCTGATAAAAGAGATTACATTGCTAGAAAACATGGTAAAGAAAGAGAACCATGGGTTCAGAAACCCATGCTCTTTCCCACTGAGCCACCTAAGAATAAGGATGAGGAAGAATTCAAACACTTTGCTAGAATGCTTAGGCCAGTCTTTTTGCGTACTCGCTTGACTAATATCTTCAAGATGGCCCCATATGCTAAGTATATGAAATATATTGTCACTAATAAAACAAATATACCTGAAGCTGAAATTTCCACCATGCGTGCAAATTATTCTTTTAAGGATGGAGTACCTAAGAAACAAGGAGATCCAGGAATACCCACTATACCTTGCTCTATGTTATTCTTAGTTAAATAAAGTAAAATGCCATGATTATCCTGTTTTTTGAATTATGCGTGCAGTAAAAAATGGCCCAAAAATAAATATGCTCAGAATGACGTAAATTTTAACATGATTTTTTCTGGAATATATAAGAATTTTTGGCACTAAGACAACCCGGGGGATGCCCCTGGTGCTCACGAAGCACCAGGGAGCGGCCACCCCCTAATGATTTTTGATCTCTTTGCTCGGAACTCCGTTTCCGAAACTGTTTTGGGGGATTGCTCCTTGGTATGTGACTCCTCCATTGCTCCAATTAGTTTTTGCTTTAGTAGATTATATTTTGCATAATTAGCTACTCTTGGTGCTACTGAAAATGAGCTTGTGATACGTCTCCAACGTATCTATAATTTTTGACTGTTCCATGCTATTATATTACCCGTTTTGGATGTTTATGGGCTTTTACTTTACACTTTTATATCATTTTTGGGACTAACCTACTAACCTAAGGCCCAGCCCGAATTGCAGTTTTTTTGCCTATTTTAGTGTTTCGAAGAAAAGGAATATCAAACGGAGTCCAAACGGAATGAAACCTTCGGGAGTGATATTTTTGGATCAAACGCAATCGAGGAGACTTGGAGTGGACGTCAAGAAGCAGCCGAGGCGGCCACTAGGGTGCAAGGCGCGCCCTAGGGGGGTGGGCATGCCCCCACCCTCGTGGGACCCTTGTGGCTCCCCTGACCGACTTCTTTTGCCTATATATATCTACGTACCCCTAAGACATCCAGGAGCACCACGAAACCCTATTTCCACCGCCGCAACCTTATGTACCCGTGAGATCCCATCTTGGGGCCTTTTTCGGTGCTCCGTCGGAGGGGGAATCGATCACGGAGGGCTTCTGCATCATCACCATGGCCTCTCCGATGAGTTGTGAGTAGTTTACCACAGACCTTCGGGTCCATAGTTATTATCTACATGGCTTCTTCTCTCTCTTTGAATCTCAATACAAAGTTCTCCTCGATCTTCTTGGAGATCTATTCGATGTAACTCTTTTTACGGTGTGTTTGTTGAGATCCGATGAATTGTGGGTTTATGATCAAGTTTATGTATGAGAAATATTTGAATCTCGCCTAAATTCTTTTATGTATGGTTGTTTATCTTTGCAAGTCTCTTCGAATTATCAGTTTGGTTTGGCCTACTGGATTGATCTTTCTTGCAATGGGAGAAGTGCTTAGCTTTGGCTTCAATCTTGCGGTGTCCTTTCCCAGTGACAGCAGGGGCAGCAAGGCACATATTGTATTGTTGCCATCGAGGATAAAAAGATGGGGTTTATATCATATTGTTTGAGTTTATCCCTCTACATCATGTCATCTTGCTTAACGTGTTACTCTGTTCTTATGAACTTAATACTCTAGATGCATGCTGGATAGCGGTCGATGTGTGGAGTAATAGTAGTAGATGCAGAATCATTTAGGTCTACTTGTCGCGGACGTGATGCCTATATACATGATCATGCCTAGATATTCTCATAACTATGCACTTTTCTATCAATTGCTCGATAGTAATTTTTTCACCCACCGTAGTACTTATGCTATCTTGAGAGAAGCCACTAGTGAAACCTATGGCCCCCGGGTCTATTTTCTATCGTATAAGTTTCCAATGTACTTTATTTTGCAATCTTTACTTTTCAATCTATATCATAAAAATACCAAAAATATTTAACTTATCTTATTATCTCTATCAGATCTCACTTTCGCAAGTGGCCGTGATGGGATTGACAACCCCTTTATCGCGTTGGTTGCGAGGTTCTTGTTTGTTTGTGTAGGTACGAGGGACTTGCATGGAGCCTCCTACTGGATTGATACCTTGGTTCTAAAAAACATAGGGAAATACTTACGCTACTTTGCTGCATCACCCTTTCCTCTTCAAGGGAAAACCAACGCAGTGCACAAGAGGTAGCAAGAAGGATTTCTGGCGCCGTTGTCGGGGAGGTCTTCACACAAGTCAAGACATACAAAGTACCCATCACAAACTCATCTCCCTCGCATTACATTATTTGCCATTTGCCTCTCGTTTTCCTCCCCCCCACTTCACCCTTGTCATTTTAATCGCCATGTCTTTCCCGTTCGCCTCTCTTTTTCGCTTGCCTCTTGTGTGCTTGTGTGTTGGATTGCTTGTCACGATGGCTCAAAATAATACTAAATTGTGTGATTTTTCCAATACCAATAATAATGATTTCCTTAGCACTCCTATTTCTCCTCTTAATGATGCTGAATCTTGTGAAATCAATGCTTCTTTGTTGAATCTTGTTATGAAAGATCAATTCTCTGGCCTCCCTAGTGAAGATGCCGCTACTCATCTAAACAACTTTGTTGATTTGTGTGATATGCAAAATAAGAAAGACATGGATAATGATATTGTTAAATTGAAGTTATTCCCGTTTTCACTTAGTGATCGTGCTAAAACTTGGTTTTCGTCTTTGCCTAAAATAGTATTGATTCATGGAATAAGTGCAAAGATGATTTTATCTCTAAGTATTCTTCTCCTGCTAAGATCATCTCTCTAAGAAACGATATTATGAATTTTAAGCAACTTGATCATGAGCATGTTGCCCAATTTTGGGAGACGATGAAACTAATGAGTCGCAATTGCCCCACACATGGTTTGAATTTATGGATGATCATACAAATTTTTTATGCTGGATTGAATTTTGCTTCTAGAAATCTTTTAGATTCGGTCGCGGGAGGCACTTTTATGGAAATCACTTTAGGAGAAGCTACTAAACTCCTAGATAATATTATGGTTTATTATTCTCAATGGCACACCGAAAGATCTACTAGTAAAAAAGTTCATGCGATAGAAGAGATTAATGTTTTGAGTGGAAAGATGGATGAACTTATGAAATTGTTTGCTACTAAGAGTGCTCCTATTGATCCTAATGATATGCATTTGTCTACTTTGATTGAGAATAATAATGAATGTATGGATGTGAATTTTGTTGGTAGGAATAATTTTGGTAACAATGCTTATAGAGGAAACTTTAATCCTAGGCCGTTTCCTAGTAATTCCTCTAATAATTATGGAAATTCCTACAACAACTCTTATGGAATTTTTAATAAGATGCCCTCTGATTTTGAGAATAGTGTTAAAGAATTTATGATCTCTCAAAAGAATTTCAATGCTTTGCTTGAAGAAAAATTGCTTAAAGTTGATGATTTGGCTAAGAACGTGGATAGAATTTCTCTTGATGTTGATTCTTAGAAACTTATATCTATTCCACCTAAGCATGATATCAATGAGTCTCTCAAAGCCATGATAATTTCCATTGATTAGTGCAAAGAAAGAACCTCTAGGATGTGTGCTAAGAAAGATTGCTTTGTAAGAGTGTGTTCTTTTAGTTTTCATGAAAATAATGATGAAGATCTAAAAGTGATTGATGTGTCTCCTATTAAATCTTTGTTTTTAAATATGAATCTTGACAATGATGGGACTGGAGATGAGTCAACTTTAGTTAAAAGGTGTCCCAATAATTCGGAGTTTTTAGATGTTGATGCTAAAATTGGTAAAAGTGGGATTGGAGAGATCAAAACTTTACATAGCAATGAACCCTCTATTTTGGATTTCAAGGAATTTAATTATGATAATTTTTCTTTAATAGATTGTATTTCCTTGTTGCAATCCGTGTTGAATTCTCCTCATGCTTATAGTCAAAATAAAGCTTTTACCAAATATATCGTTGATGCCTTGATGAAATCTTATGAGGAAAAACTTGAATTGGAAGTTTCTATCACTAGAAAAAATTATGATGAGTGGGAACCTACTATTAAAATTAAAATTAAAGATCATGAATGCTATGCTTTGTGTGATTTTGGTGCTAGTGTTTCCACGATTCCAAAAACTTTATGTGATGTGCTAGGTTTCCGTGAATTGATGATTGCTCTTTAAACTTGCACCTTGTGGATTCCACTATTAAGAAACCTATGGTCAGTTTTAATGATGTTCTTATTGTTGAAAATAGGAATTATGTTCCCGTAGATTTTATCATTCTTGATATAGATTGCAATCTTTCATGTCCTATTATTCTTGGTAGACCTTTCCTTAGAACGATTGGTGCAATTATTGATATGAAGAAAGGAAATATTAGATTCCACTTTCCATTAAGGAAAGGCATGGAACACTTTCCTAGAAATAAAATCCAATTACCTTATGAATCTATTATGAGAGCCACTTATGAATTGAACACCAAAGATGGCAATACTTAGATCTATTCTCGCTTTTATGCCTAGCTAGGGGCGTTAAACGATAGCGCTTGTTGGGAGGCAACCCAATTTTATTCTTTGCTTTTTGCTTCTGTTTAGTGATAAATAATTCATCCAGCCTCTGTTTATACGTGGTTTTATGTTTTAATTAGTGTTTGTGCCAAGTAGAACCTACAGGATCATCTTGGGTGATAGTTAATTTGATCTTGCTGAAAAACAGAAACTTTTGCGCGCACGAGAATAATTTTAGTAAATCACAGAAACGTGATTTTTAGTTGATTCGTTTTGAAGTGGATCAATAGGCAAATTTCCTAGGACTTCCTATTTTGGTAGGATTTTTAGTGTTCCATAAGTATTCGAAAGTTACAGATTGCTATATACTGTTCTGTTTTTGACAGATTCTGTTTTTTCGTGTGTTGTTTGCTTATTTTGATGAATCTATGGCTAGTATCGGGGGTTTGAACCATAGAGAACTTAGAATACAATAGGTTTAACACCAATATAAATAAAGAATGAGTTCATTACAGTACCTTAAGTGGTGGTTTTTCTTTCTTGCACTAACGGAGCTTATGAGATTTCCTGTTGAGTTTTGTGTTGTGAAGTTTTCAAGTTTTGGGTAAAGATTTGATGGATTATGGAATAAGGAGAGGCAAGAGCCAAAGCTTGGGTATACCCATGGCACACCAAGATAATTCAAGTATAACCAAAAGCCTAAGCTTGGGGATGCCCCGGAAGGCATCCCCTGTTTCGTCTTCGTCTATCGGTAACTTTACTTGGAGCTATATTTTTATTCACCACATGATATGTGTTTTGCTTGGAGCGTCTTGTATGATATGAGTCTTTGATTTTTAGTTTACCACAATCATCCTTGCTGTACGCACATTTTGGGAGAGATACACATGATTCAGAATTTATTAGAATACTGTATGTGCTTCACTTATATCTTTTGAGCTAGACAATTTTGCTCTAGTACTTCACTTATATATTTTTAGAGCACGGCGGTGGTTTTATTTTGTAGAAATTATTGATCTCTCATGCTTCACTTATATTATTTTGAGATTCTTTTAGAACAGCATGGTATTTGCTATGGTTATAAAATTGGTCCTAGAATGATGGGCATCCAAGTAGGGTATAATAAAAATATCATAGAAATTGCATTGAATACTATGAGAAGTTTGATGCTTGATGATTGTTTTGAGATATGAGGATGGTAATATTAGACTCATGGTAGTTGGGTAATTGTGAATTTGAGGAATACTTGTGTTAAAGTTTGTGATTCACGTAGCATGCACGTGTGGTGAACCATTATGTGATGAAGTTGGAGCATGATTTATTTATTGATTGTCTTCCTTAAGTGTGGAGGTCGGGATCGCGCGATGGTTAACTCCTACCAACCCTTCCCCTAGGAGCATGCGTGTAGTACTTTGTTTTGATTACTTGTAGATTTTTGCAATAAGTATATGAGTTCTTCATGACTAATGTTGAGTCCATGGAATATACACACTCTCAACCTTCCACCATTGCTAGCCTCTCTTGTGCCGCGCAACTTTCACCGGTACCATACACCCACCATATACCTTCCTCAAAACAGCCACCATACCTACCTATTATGGGATTTTCATAGCCATTCCGAGATATATTGCCATGCAAATTTCCACCGTTCCGTTTATTATGACACGCTCCATCATTGTCATATTGCTTTTGCATGATCATGTAGTTGACATCATATTTGTGGCGAAGCCACCTTGATAATTCTTTCATACATGTCACTCTTGATTCATTGCATATCCTGGTACAATGCCGGAGGCATCCACATAGAGTCATATTTTGTTCTAAGTATTGAGTTGTATTTCTTGAGTTGTAAGTAAATAGAAGTGTGATGATCTTCATTATTAGAGCACTGTCCTAAGTGAGGAAAGGATGACGGAGACTATGATTCCCCCACAAGTCGGGATGAGACTTCGTACTTTAATAAAAAAGGGGGGAGGCCGAAGAAGCCTACCTAGTAAAAAAGAGAGAGAAAATGAGAGAAGGAACAATGTTACTATCATTTTACCACACTTGTGCTTCAAAGCAGCACCATGATCTTCATGATAGAGAGTCTCCTATGTTGTCACTTTCATATACTAGTGGGAATTTTTCATTATAGAACTTGTCTTGTATATTCCAATGATGCGCTTCCTCAAAATGCCCTAGGTCTCCGTGAGCAAGCAAGTTGGATGCACACCCACTTAGTTTCTTTTGTTGAACTTTCATACACTTATAGCTCTAGTGCATCCGTTGCATGACAATCCTTACTCACTCACTTTGATATCTATTAATGGGCATCTCCATAGCCCGTTGATACGCCTAGTTGATGTGAGACTATCTTCTCCTTTTTTGTCTTCTCCACAACCACCATCCTATTCCACATATAGTGCTATGTCCATAACTCACGCTCATGTATTGCGTGAAGATTGAAAAGGTTTGAAAATACTAAAGTATGAAATAATTTCTTGGCTAAAACCGGGGTTGTGCATGATTTAAATATTTTGTGTGATGAAGATAGAGCATAGCCAGACTATATGATTTTGTAGGGATAGCTTTCTTTGGCCATGTTATTTTCAGAAGACATGATTACTTTGTTAGTATGATTGAAGTATGATTGTTTTCATGTCAATATGAACTTTTATCTTCAATCACTTGGATCTGAACATTCATGCCACAATAAAGAAAATTACATTGAGAAATATGCTAGGTAGCATTCCACATCAAAAATTCTATTTTTATCATTTACCTACTCGAGGACGAGCAGGAATTAAACTTGGGGATGCTTGATACGTCTCCAATATATCTACATTTTTTGATTGTTCCATGCTATTATATTACCCGTTTTGGATGTTTATAGGCTTTACTTTACACTTTTATATCATTTTTGGGACTAACCTACTAACCGGAGGCCCAGCCCGAATTGTTGTTTTTTTGCCTATTTCAGTGTTTCGAAGAAAAGGAATATCAAACGACATCCAAATGGAATGAAACCTCCGGGAGCGATCTTTTTGGAACAAACGCAATCCATGAGACTTGGAGTGGATGTCAAGAAGCAGCCGAGGCAGCCACGAGGGTGCAAGGCGCGCACTAGGGGGGTGGGCGCGCCCCAACCCTCGTGGGCCCCTTGTGGCTCCCCTGACCAACTTCCTTCGCCTGTATATATCTACGTACCCCGAAAACATCCAGGAGCACCACGAAACCCTATTTCCACCGCCGCAACCTTCTGTACCCGTGAGATCCCATCTTGGGGCCTTTTCCAGCGCTCCGCCGGAGGGGGAATCCATCATGGAGGGCTTCTACATCATCACCATGGCCTCTCTGATGTGTTGTGAGTAGTTTACCACAGACTTTCGGGTCCATAGTTATTATCTAGATGGCTTCGTCTCTCTCTTTGAATCTCAATACAAAGTTCTCCTCGATCTTCTTGGAGATCTATTCGATGTAACTCTTTTTGCAGTGTGTTTGTTGAGATCCGAAGAATTGTGGGTTTATGATCAAGTCTATCTATGAGAAATATTTGAATCTCGTCTGAATTCTTTTATGTATGATTGGTTATGTTTGCAAGTCTCTTCGAATTATCAGTTTGGTTTGGCCTACTAGATTGATCTTTCTTGCAATTGGAGAAGTGCTTAGCTTTGGGTTCAATCTTGCAGTGTCCTTTCCCAGTGACAGCAGGGGCGCAAGGCACGTATTGTATTTTTGCCATCAAGGATAAAAAGATGGGGTTTATATCATATTGTTTGAGTTTATCCCTCTGCATCATGTCATCTTGCTTAATGTGTTACTCTGTGCTTATGAACTTAATACTCTAGATGCATGCTGTATAGCGGTCGATCTGTGGTGTAATAGTAGTAGATGCAAAATTACTTCGGTCTACTTGTCGCGGACGTGATGCCTATATACATGATCATGCCTAGATATTCTCATAACTATGTACTTTTCTATCAATTGCTCGACAGTAATTTGTTCACCCACCGTAATACTAATGCTATCTTGAGAGAAGCCACTAGTGAAACCTATGGCCCCCGGGTCTATTTTCAATCATATAAGTTTCCAATCTACTTTATTTTGCAATCTTTACTTTTCAATATATATCATAAAAATACCAAAAATATTTATCTTATCTTATTATCTCTATCAGATCTCACTTTCGCAAGTGGCTGTGAAGGGATTGACAACCCCTTTATCGCGTTGGTTGCGAGGTTCTTGTTTGTTTGTGTAGGTACAAGGGACTTGCGTGGAGCCTCCTACTGGATTGATACCTTGGTTCTCAAAAACGAAGGGAAATACTTACACTACTCTGCTGCATCACCCTTTCCTCTTCAAGGGAAAACCAACGCAGTGCTCAAGAGGTAGCAGCTTGCATGTTGAATTCTTTGAGTTCCAAGTAGTTTGAATACTTGATATAGGCTCTAGATGTTCACAGGAGTAGTTGCTGTCGATCTTGTGAAGTTTTATTGACATCATTTTGTGGCCCAGAATTTTAAGAAATTTGTTCTTAGGAAATAGTAACTTCTTTAGGAGGAGTTCTTCAAGGAGGAGGTCCTCAGAGGGGTCGTCGAGCGAGAGCTCAGTACGACAGGCGTATGTTGAACCAAGGGCAAGCTTGGCGCGGATTACCGATGCCAATTCATGTTGGTTTCCGTGCAATGAGTTCATTATAGGTACTAGTATTAAGGAAGAATTTGGTCAATATATTCAGAACACTGAGCTCACCGCCTTCCTAGCAAATAAGCAACCACAACATTATGATCTCACACATTCATTCACTCAAAATCTTGAGTATCATTCTCATGATTCTAGAGTTTTATTCATCTTTATGAGATCCTATGGTATGCCTCTAGAAGAATTCTGTGATGTATGCAAAATTCCATATTGGGGTTCACTTGGTGAACCGCCAAAATTTGATTATTATATGTTCCTTAATAGTCTTTATAAGGGTGAGGATAGGGGAGTCATGCAAGCTAGAATAAAGAGTATTCAATTTCCTTCTATTTGTTATTTTGCAGTGTTTAATGGAAAATGCATCGCCGGTAAACAAGACTGTAGTGCACTTTGTGCCCCTGACTTGAGCATTATTCATACGGCTCTAACATGCCTCAAACCATATAATCTTGGGGCAATTGTTGCACAAAGGCTGCAGCTCAACACGGGCAATGGTCAATTACATGGAGGAATTTAAGCCTCTCGCATAGCTGCAAAGCTAAGGGTCTCGCCTAGGCCCAATGATCCTACCTAGCAATACTCAGACTTTGAGGCAATGCAACGACATGACTTTATTAGGGATAGGGCTCAGAACTAAGATTATAATTTAATATTTGATAAATATGATGTTGTGTCTATTATTTTGCCTGTGCCTACTCTCTTTGATTTTCAGAGCAAGGAAAGATATTATGTCTATGAGACCGAGTCTCGTGAGCATAATGCAGAAGTAGAAGCTGTGCGTCTGGCTGAAGAGGAGGCACATAGAGCCTCCACGAGCTATCACTTCAATTATTATCCAGACCAGCGATGGTGATTACCAAGCTAGGCAAAAGCCTAACCTTGGGGGAGTACGTATTTCTCACCGACATTACATTCTTGTTCATACCTTCCATTACAGTTGTCGGTGTTCATCCTCTTTCATACTTTTATTTTCGCTTTCTTCTTCTATGTTTGGAAAAACTTTGAGAAAACCCAAAAATATTTCTCGCTTCTTTTCGGTTTTTCTTTCATGTTTATTTAGTTGTAGTATTAAAACAAAAACCAAAAAGATTTCTCGTTTCTTCTTTTACCTGTTGGGAGCTTTTGCGTGTAAACAAATTTTCTCGCTTTTTGTTTTTCCTTCATTAATTTACTCTTTAGAAAAACTAAAAACTCCAAAAATATTTCAGTGTGTTTCTCTGAAATTCTTTTCTTTTACTGAGTCGTCGTAAGGAGAAGACCACGATGAAAATATTGAGTGGCTCTCATATGCATTATTGTTGAGCTAACAAAGAGCCCATATTACCTTGTCTTCTCCTTTGAATAAAATGTTTGCAGATTCTAGCTTACTCCGGGGCACCCTTGCACTATTATTATTTTTATATCATTCGGTTGTGCAAGTGCAAGGCAATAATGACGATAATTTGATGAAGTGACTGTGGAAAGAAAAAGCGGGTATGAACTCAACTTGTTTTTGTTTTTGTAAATTTGTTTAGCTCAGTTTCCATGATTCAGCAAATTATGAGTAAACATGTTTATGATGAAAATTAGAGATTATAGTTTCTCGTGCCATGCTTAAGTAGCTAGGTATGGATAATGATCTATTTTGAGTGTCAACATGCATTAAAATGGTTATGATGTAGTATGATAGTATGGTATCCTCCTCTAAACGTTTCAAGTGGCTTGACTTGGCACATGTTCACACATGTAGTTGATTCAAATCCAACATAGCCTCCACGATATTTCTGTTCATGGTTTTTATATCCTACTCATGCTAGTATTCAATGTTAATTATTCACAATGCATGATTATGACCATAATCCCTCTCTAGTTGGTTGCTTATTGCTCTCTAGTCGGTCGCTTCTCAGTCTATCTACTAGCCTTCGCCTGTACTAAGCGGGAATACTTCTTGTAAATCCAAATCTCTAAACCAAAGTTGTTCCAGATGAGTCCACTATATCTACCTATATGCGGTATTACTTTGTCATTCCAAGTAAATTTTCATGTGGCACCTCTAATCCTTCAAATAATCATCTGTTTTGTGTGCCCATACCGCTCATGGAGCGACAGGGGGTGGTCAGTTACTTCCATGCTAAGCGGTTTATTCTCAAGATGGGGGGGGGGTTATTCACCCGCCATTGCACAAGAGAGGCTGGTAATTGGGATGGCCGGTCCTATAATCAAAATGGAAAAAATAATAATAAAGCAAGATCCCCAAGAAAGTTGTTGGTATGGAGGGCACCCGTGGATTCAGCTAGCCATGGCTTACGTTTGTTGGAGGGGGAGTAAACTTTACCTTTCTGCTTGGAAACTGCCGATAATGTGTTTAGCATGGAATATATTGAGAACTCTCGGTCATGACGTTGACAGGAAAGACATGCCTCTCAAAATTGCATTATCTCTAATTTAAGCTTCAAGCTCTGGGACCTCTGCAAATCCCTGCTTCCCTCTACGAAGGGCTATATATTTACTTTTATGTTATTTACATTTATTGTTGAGTCATCACCTTCTCAATTAAAGCACCAGCCATGAGAGCACTATTATCATTCTTATGCATTGTGTATATTTAATATTCTGTGCATCATGACTGGATCTCTTCTACCATGAATTACAATGTTTAGTCGTCGCTTGAACTTTGGAGGTGCTCTGCATTTATGTTTCACAGTCTCAGAAAGGGCTAGCGAGATATCACGTTATCATATTATATCACGATTGTTTTGACAAAGTATTGGCAATTGAGATATGTTTTTATTGCTTGCTAGTTAATTATGCCATTGATATGAGTGAATATATTTCTAAGAGTTATCATTTGCATGGTTAGTTATGATCTTTGCTGAAAACTTGGGTACTATTTAAGCTTGTGTATGGATACAAGAACAAAAGAGCTTGTAAAAGGTTTTATTTATCACTTTCAGTTTGTTAACTGAATTGCTTGAGGACAAGCAATGAGTTAAGCTTGGGGGAATTGATACGTTGCCATCGTATCTACTTTGCCAAAAACTTTTGCTCTTGTTTAGACTCTAATTTGCATGATTTGAATGAAACTAACCCGGCGGACACTATTTTCAGCAGAACTACCGTGGTGTTGTTTCTCTGCAGAAATAAAAGTTCTTGGAATTGGACAAAACTTTTTGGAGTTTTTTTATGGAATAAATAAATAATACTTGAGCAAAGACCTACATGAGGGGACCTACCAGTGGCCCACAAGGCACTTGCACCACAAAAAAAATACACTTCCGTGATGATACGTGTTTGTCACAGTAGCTCGCATTTTTTGTCATGCATGTACATCCATGACAATTTTATGACAGAATCAAGATAGTCATACCTGTGTTGTCATAGAAGTGTTCCATGACATTACCAAAATTATCATCATGGAAGTGTCCACTTCCATGACGATAAATCACGCGTCACAGAAGTGCTTTCGTCAAGGGTGACTGACACGTGGCATCCACCATAACGGAACGCTGTTAAGCTATCGGGTAGGGTTTTGGATCCGATAACCCGTTAACAGCCCCGACCAATGGGAAATTTCCATGTGTAAAATTCTTATTGGCCGGACGAAACACGTGTCAGCTCGTCAGTGGGTCAGATAGGCGCCTATGATATGTCGACACGTGCCACGGACCACCACTGGCCCATTTAGCTTACAAAGTCGGCCCGTTTGACTTGGTCAAAAGTTAACGGGCTGGCCCATGAAAAGCCTGTTAACGATCTCTTCACAAATAGCCCATTTTACGGCCCAGTAACTCACGGCCCGTTAGGCCCTAAAGGAAATTGGCCCAACAACGTCATGTGGGCCGTCGAATATAACACCAGCCCATTTCACTTTCGGCCCATGTATGGCCCACGACGTCTTTCGGCCCATATGAGGCCTTCGTATCTTTAGGCCCTTTAGAGGCCCACGGTGACTCAAGCCCATAATGAACAGTAATTTTCTTTGTACTCGTTAACGGCCCGTGATTCACAGGGTCCGTTTCCAGCCCGTGTTAGATTTCGGCCTATTGACGGCCCATACGTTCTTGGGCTCCTTTCCGGCCCTCGATTACTTCCAGCCCGTTACTGGCCTGTTCCCCTAATGGGCCAAATTCGGCCCATGGCAAGAGTCCTCCCGTTTCTGGCCTGTTAACCCATTGCGCCGTTTCCAACCCGTCTTATATTCTGGTCCATTAACGACCCGTTATGCCTGTGACACAATTAAGCCTTTGCTGTCCTCCGGCCTGTTAACGGCCCGTTATCATGCTGGGCCAATACCAATTATGCCCGTTTATGGCCCATGTAGACCCATTTATCCGATGGCCCGAGGCCCACCGATTCTGTGGCCCTGTTGGAGGCCCATTTATCGACGGCCCATAGGAGACCCATGGATCCTATGGCCCGTATATGGCCCATGGTTGTTGCGGCCACTAGCAAACCAGGGAAAAAGAAGACTAAGAAATAAATAAGGCCGAAACTAACGCTAGGATATTAAGGCGATTGCACAGATTATATCCACTCGGCATCAAAGATCGCCACCAGTGCAAATATAGGGAACACCCTACACTATACAAAAATGGCTTGTTGTTTTCTTCAGCCGGTGGCTGCACGTTAAGAATACATTTTGTATCGCACCAAAACAAATTACAACTATATAACAAAAGGAAGGTTGGCATAAAACTTAACAGTGTAGCAGATAAATGCACCACCAGAAGTTCAGAATCTTAGTTCATTTGACCTGACTGTTACGTTTTCATGTTGTATTGTCCGATGGAGCACCATAACCCTCGCCTTCATTTCTCCTAGGCTCCTGAACAACATAGCAAATGTCTGATAGTCTGGTTTCAAAACCATGCATATCTTCGCGACATCGAACAATGTCTCTCCTTGTTTCACAAAGGGTCTCTGTTAGGGAATGGACTTATGTGTGCAGCACAGATACAACATTGCTTTGAGCTTGCATATCTTGATCATGAGGCAGTTTGGACGAGATTGCCTTAACAACCAACCCAGTATTACGCAGGAACGTGCTTTTGGCACTGTTAGTGGATAGGTACTGACCCACTGCAGCAAGAGCTGACATTGCGGTTATAGTTGCCTCGCCACCTTCAGAAGGTGGCGGTTCCACCATTTTTTCTATAGCTCGCTGAAAAGTTGAGTTTTTACATTAGTAGTACCAGAATAGAAGATATTAAGGAGGCAGCAAAACCAAACAAAATAGCTTTGGTCTATATACAGAACTTATTCTGGTGAACCCATGTAAAATACTAGTTATATTTTATTGCAAAGTACATAATAAAACCAGGTTCCAAACATATGACCATGTACCATCGCTAATGTATTGTCTATTTCTTCACATTGTATTGAGGGCTAAGTATAAAGAGACGAAGTTTATAATACGGTAAGCATAGTATGACATCATTCATATCACAAAACAACTGAGAACAGACAAACAGGCAATTGTAATGTTGTGTGGGCAAGTCCAGCACGGAATTAGATTACGGGTCAAGATCAAAGGAACATCACTCCTCTCTTTTAAACCTTCTAAGGTGCAATGATACGCTAAGACAATTGTGTATAAAATTTAAAAGAGTAAAAGACATTGGCTGCAAACCATGCAGTTCAAGGCACAAGTCAGAGTAAGTAGTAGTTAAAAGGCATGAGGATTGAGGACTTACAACAACGGCTTTGACTGGTGTAGTCATGCCCTTCTTCTTGCTGGTGTGACAGTCCTTGAAGATTTCCACAACATTTGGTTCAGGTACTTTTTGGTCCTTGCGGGCTTTCCTCTGCATTTGGAACAAGTCATTATAGAGCTGATAATATGGTACAGCAAAAAGAGTGAAACAATAGCTAATTACAAAAGCCTCGCAGTGTGCAATATAGCTACGAGATCCTGTCATTTGTTGGAATTTCACTTTCGTACGGTTGGCCTTGTTCTTTGAACATTTCACCTACAAGAAGATAGATTTGTGTGGCACATGCGTAAATAGGACTTCAACATGTGATCTGATCACATATATATAATGTACCTGATACTTCGGATCAGACCAATGTTTAACGAGGTCCCTCCAGTCTTCATCCGATATATTTTCCACTGGAGATGTTTGGGAAAGTTCACTGTTAGCATTGGCTTCAAAGTGAGTTTTCCTCAAGTTATATCGATACTGTCGCAGAGCAGACTTGAAAACATGGGTGCAAGCTTGTCTGGTTGCATCATCTTGTCTATCCAACTTGAAACTCATCTGTTGGAAATTATGGGAGTCTCATTATCAGCAACCTAGAAAGTATGGGACAGAGCAAGACGATATTACTAGTTTCCATACATAACCATACTTACAGATAAATGGTCGAGGAAGGTGTTGAACTGGGTTTCATCTTTGTCATTCCTGTACTGAATCCATGTTGGGAGGATATGTACATGACACCTAATGGCAACCGCTGCGTCTGATACTAACTTAGCTGACTCTGTAGCATCACGTGGCCTTTTTAAACCTACCTCAAAACGGATCTCCATTCTTCCTCCTCTAGATTTAGTTAACCTATTGAGCATTATCCCCGATGTTTGTTTCCTCTTGAGCCTAGGTGCTAGTCAAACAACGAACATAGGAAGTGTTAGTGCACATCAAACTGTGAGACTACATATAAAGAAGCATGCAACTGTAACTTGACTCCAGCAACTACCTTCTTGCTGTTGAAGCTCACAAGGTTCATCTGATATTGCCAACTCGTCTTGTGTCAAGAGTGCTTGGGAAGTAGTGTCAGGTGGCGAGGGAGCTTGGGAACGTGCTGCTAGCTCAGTTGACACATGAGTAACTCATGCAGCTAGTAGTACTATGGTAGGTGTTGCAAGAACTAGGGTTGTCTCTGCTTGTTTGGTGGCAACTATTTGTTTCTGTTTGGCTTTTTTTGTAGCTCGTGCAGCATGGGATGCCCTGTTTGTAGAATTTTCCCCTGGACTTTGACCTTCTATTGCACCATCAGTACCAGCAGAATATGCAAGATTCATCCACTTCACATTCCCTGCCATTCTGTATTTCTTCCTCTTTCTCTGTGCCATGTTAAGTCAAGCCGACAAGAAAAACGAATAAAAATTTAGTTCTTCAGAACAAATTGATGCGTGATGCAGACGAACTTAACTTTGATGTTAGACAACCACATGATAGGAGGATGTAATATGTATGAAAAACAGGACGGAAGAGATAACCATAACTATGATGTGTAAACTAAGCAGAAGACATTTCACCAAATTAGAAGTAATGTAATGGAAGGTAGACACCATATGAAAGATGCTACAAATATCACTCTTCCAAGTTAATAGTGTATCATCATAAATGGCGTTTAAACAAATGTGAAGGAGCACAAGAAATAAATCATATGCAATTTGAAAACAACTTCAGACTATCATGTTAGAGGTCTCTCGTCATTCGTGCCATTGCATATTCACAGCATTGCATATTCACAGCTTATGATGTGTACACTAAGGAGAAGGCATTTCAACAAATTAGAAGCAATGAAAGCTAGACACCATATGAAAGATGCAACGAATATCACTCTACCAAGTTAAAACTGTCTTGTCATAAGTGCCATTTCAACAAATTAGTAGTACAAGCTAGAAAAGAATGCGAGATGTAACCTATATCACACTCCAAACTCAAATATGTCTTATGATAAGTGATTGTTGCAGGTTACACAACAGTAGTAATTTGATGTAATAACATGGTGTGATAGACAGATATTGTATGTTCTAGAAACAGGAACACGTGTCTTATTCAAGTATAATGTGTAAAGTAAGCAGATGTAATTCAACAAAATTAGAAACAATACAAGCTAGACATCACACATAACATGCAACCACATATAATAGTGCCAAGTTAGAGGGAGCACCGGTGATGGTGCACCAGGGGATACGTGCTCATCATAAACATAGCTTTGTTGAGTGTCTATGCATGTGTTGTCTTGGAAATCATCTTGGGGGTGTGGAGGAGTAGAAACTGTAGAGGCCCTCCGTTCGGAAGGAGCACCTTTATCCGCTGCCTTGCTAACTTCCTTCCGCTTTATTGATTTTGAATTGTCAAGTAAAACTGACAAGAAAAAGCAATAAAATTCTCTCTTCAGAACTCATTCATGCATGATAGTGACAATTACTACTTTGATGTAAGGCAAACACATGATACAAGTATGGAATATGTACGAAAAATAGGACGACATGGCATGTTCACAACTGTTTGTGGAAACTAAGCAGAAACCATTCCAACAAATAAGAAGCAATGCAAGCTAGACACCACATGAAATATGCAACCAATATGACTCTACCAAGTTAAAAGTGTCCCATCATAAATGGAATTTCAACAAATTAGAAGCAGCGCATGCTATAAATCATATGAAAGATGCAACTAATATCGCACTTCATATACTAAAGGTGTCTCATCATATTGATTGATGCGGGATACAAAAAAACAATAGTTTTATGTAAGGACATGCTTAATAGACAGATGCACTTTGTACTAAATACAGGAAGGCATGTCACATTAACAGGTATAATGTATAAGCTAAGAAAACTACCACATGCAGTTTAACCAGATTGGAAGAATTACAGTCTAGACACCATATGCAACATGCAACCACATATCACGCTGCCAAGTTAGAGCAAGCACCTGCGATGCCAGTGTAGGGGAAATGTTGTAATCAACTATAGAGCTACGTTCACTATCTTCGTCTAGCCTTGCTGTTTCTTGACAATCATGTCGGGAGGCTGAAGCTGCATTCTTTAAATGAGGAGTAGTCCACTTGCCTGCCTGCCTCATCATAAGTGATTGATGAGGGATACACAAGAACATTAGTTTGATGTAAGAACATGGTTAATACACAGATGTACTAGTATGTACCAAAAACAGAAAGGCATGTCATATTCAAAGGTATAATGTGTAAGCTAAGCAGATGCAATTTAACCAAATTGGAAGCAATACAAGCTAGACATCCGGCTGGAGTGGTGAGCATGATCATCTAGGACCTGAGAGCCTGGTGGGAGGCGGGCTGCTTCGCCACCATCGCGGCTTTTTAGTTGGCTTCCAGGTGATGTCTGTCTTTGTTGGGCTTGTCACTGGCTCGGCCAGTGCCCTGACTAGCAATTTGTCTTCTGGTTCTCACGGGATGGTGGTTCATGTAAAAATATCTTTCCTTATCTTAATAAAGACCAACTTTGGCCTTTCGAATACAAGCTAGACACCATATGGAACATGCAACCACATATGACACCGCAAAGTTAAAGCAAGCACTTGAGATGGTGGTTCATTGCGAGCGAGGTCATCAACTCCAGAGCTACATTTACCGTCTCCATCTACTGACACTGCACCCTTTATAGCGCTGTAACGTGCCGTGCCTAGCCGCGTAGAAAGCTGGCACGACTTGTCTCTTTTCTTTTTTCTTCTCTCGAGGCAGACTCTGAAATACCCTTGCATAAAAACACAATAGTGAGAGTATGGGTGAAGTGTGTGCAGAACTAGTGCACTGTAAAAGTAGCAGGTAGCAGGTGGCTGAAAAAATAAATGAGAGGAGACATATGATAGCTCTACAACATTGCATGGCAAACAAAATTAGATTCTACTCCGTATGATTTTGTAATATATGAGAACAGGAAATGCACGTACTCCTCCAGCAGACCACCACATGTGGTCATATCTAAGATAACAGTCGACTAAAAATAAATAGGCCAGTCGATTTTTTAATGAATCGTCCGATCTATAAGGAACGGGCAGATGGCCTTCGTCTACCTCCCGCCAGTCACTGTTGACGATCTTTCTCGAACCGCCAGCGACCACCGGCCCAGACCCCTGCCTCCGCCGCCTCGCCCTCTCCTCGACCTCACACCACCGCCGTGCTTGGCAGCGCCCCCAGGCCATCCCTTTAATCCCGACCGACCCCCAGATCGGGCGCCAGTAGCTCTAGGACCCACACGCCCCTAAGATAAACACCAAGGCGCTGCTTCCCTGATGTAATAGGTGTACTAGCGCCTGTTACGCCGGGGAATGCTTCCGTTAATTGGGAATCAACTGGCCAGAAGTTGAAATTCAGGGGGGCGACGGACCTCTAGCTAAGGTGAAATAGTATATGAGGAGAAACCTTGTGCATCGCGAGTTACTAGGAACATCTAGTATGAAGAAGAAGCAGTCAACTAGTGTCTTCTGTGGGATGAATACCGTGCAAGCAAACACGTAAGATTTGCACGAATAAGGGAAGAGGAGTACCCTTATCGGTTGACAGTGTGGTGTCGATATGTCGCGACAAACTTCTTGTTTTTCCCAGGGGAACCGATGTTTTGGAGAGCCATGGATCCTTGGACAAACCCATGGTAAAATTGCTGAATGTGTTGCCGTGGCCGTTTATCAGCGGAGGGGAAGCAGATCTGAGGCGGCGAAGGACGGCGTAGCAGGAATAGCTCCGGTGCGGTGGACGGTGGCGAAGTTGGAGCGGCAGCGGTGAGGCGCAAGATGGCGTGGTTGAAGTGGCTTGGGTACGGACGGCTCGGCCTCATCTTCAACTGCTAGCCATGGAGGGTGTTGCGGTTGAGGTTGCGGTGGACGACGACGTCGGGGTATCGGCTCCGGCGTGATGGAGGAGAGCGGCAGTTGATGGGTGGGATGGGGTGGCGGATGGAGGATGCCGGGGTTTTGTGACTGGTGGAGAGGTAGGTTTGGCGCCCACGGAGTACGAATGGGGAATCAGACGGGTGGGTGGGAACCATGTTTCAGTCTAGGACGCGCTTGTTTTTGGCTTTTTGAACAGAAGATGGGACGCGCTTGTTTGAAATTTGGGGAAAGTACAAACTTTGCCCCCCTCTTAAATTTCGGACCTACAGCGGGTCGGGGTAGAATGGTAATCCCAGGTGTCCCAAATAGTGGGCGGGAGCGATTTCGGCCGCGCGCATGTGTGCTTAGGCGGCCATTGTGTATGAATGTTTTTTGGAGGCGGTTGCGTGGCGTCTTGATGAAGCTACAAACCTACCCTGGTTTAGACCTTTGGACGTCGGGCCGGTAGGTTTCACGGGTCGGAGTTATTAGAAAACTAATTTCCTTGTACTACCAAACATGGGTCTCACGCGGTTTCGGGCGAGTAGAGGCTCTTTTGGCGCTTCGTTCAAAATTTTGAAACACAAGCATTCACGTTTAGAGTACTCTTGAACTATGAGGATTGACCTAAATAGACAATGTTATATTTGACCTTGTATGTTTGAAAACCTCATTAAATTATCCGCTTCTTTTTGAAATTTTGACACTTGAAAATCCTATAACTATGATTATTTTGGAATGGAGGAGCTAAATTTGAATCTATTTTGTACACGACTACATATGCTATTATGTACAAAATCAGAGCAAAGATTGGTGCCCCCATAATTTAGGTATGATTGACAAATGCCATGATATCAAATTCAAATAATTGAATGGACTTCATGTTGAATTCGATTTTTTTAAACCACCTTAAGTTGAATTCAAATGTATGCTAGTTCATATGTAGCTATTTATAATGTTCATTGTGTAACTTTTGTATGTGTAATGTGCTTTACACACACAACATGAACTATACTCACGTTTATATTTGATTGCTAAAGCGATGCATTGTCTGGAGTTCAAAATACTAACTATGTGGATCAATTGTGTTGAATAATAACATAGACATGCTCAGATTCGATAGAATCTAGATGTCTGATGGATTAATGACCGTTCCTTATGCGAATTGCAAATATCATGATCCCATCCTAATATTTGGATACAATTTATATCTTTAATCAATGTGTACATCAGTCTTTTACGTGTAGTTTCACTCTCCATCGATGGTCTCTCACACATTCTCACACACTCTCTCCCGAGGTGTCTTTCTCGCACACATGCTCTAGATATAACCCTCCCTCCCTCTCGTAACCATTTACAACTGTTTTCACTAACCTTTATCACAAGCACTCTTCCTCTCGCAAGCATACACACGCACAATCCCCGTTGACCCTTTCTATATACATGGACCTACCTACGTGTCTCATGTACGCACATTATCTTTAGGCCTGTCTCTCATGCATTGTCTCACACCTCTCTTCCTAATCGACGAGTATGATTCTAGCAGAGCATTCTGTAGGATGCCCCTTAAAGTTAGGTTGGATGAATAGTAATATCAGAGATAAAGGGGTTACCTTAGTCTGAGAACCTAGGGTTACAAATCCTAGCCGGCTTTGTCAGCGGACACAGAGTCCTTCACTTCTGCTATCTTTGTCTTGTACGACTAGTCATCCATGGGTCTTCCTAAATGAGTCACGGGCCGGCCAATGTGGCACAGGACGGAACCGAACGAAGGGACTCACCTCGACCCATCGGACCTCATGCAGTGACACACCCTATGCCCCCACGTCTCCTTATCTTCTCACACCCACACATACCAACACAAACACCACACACAAATTTTTTTCTCTCCTGGTGCCTCTATCCCCTCCCCCTTGCATATACACACTCAAGGGAAGGGAATCTCTCGTCGTGACGTCATATTCGTCTCTCTCTCTCTAGACCACTCTCATTTCTCGTACTATATCTCGCCCCCCTCCGGCCCCTCTATCCATGCCTCTCTCGAGTACGTAATACAGACACATACCTCTCTAGGCCCCGCCAAATGCATCAATTACACATGCACACATGTTACATCATGTACCCCATTGATCTAAAAAGCCCTCTCTTCACGTTTATTTCGCATACAACATTCCTTTTGAATAAAGTGTGGCCAAAAAATTATTTTAGAATTTCTACATATAGTCACATCCCTAGCTTCAGGCTTTGCTCTAGGTTAGCTTCGTGTGTGCATCATGTCTATATTTTTGAAACTTGAATTGAGGAATTTTGGAAGCCTCAAAAACTTAAATAAAAGAGGGGAAAAAACCCTAGAAATCTCATTCATTGCTCCAAAAATGCCCTTTTAAATGTTTGATAATTTTTGGTAAGGGTTCTGGTCCCAACCAAAATATTGAACATTTTTAAGGATTTATTTTTGGGACTTTGAATTTAAATCATTAGCTATTTGAATTTGAATTATATTCATATAATTAGAATATAATTTCAAATACCCCTGAAATATTTTATGAGCTTTTGGAAAAGTCCATCTAGCAAAATAAAAATATTCGGAGGAGTTTTTGGCATTGTTTGAATTTGTTTAAATTCAAACAATGGCAAAAGATATTAAATAAAAGAAACAGAACAGTAAATAATAAAAAGAGTAAAGCCTACCTGGCCTCACCCGTGCAGCCCACCAGCCGGCCCAGCTTCCCCACCTGGCCGGCCCAGCCCACCTCCTCCTCCCCCTTGTCCTCTTCCTCCTCTGCCAGGAGGACGGACACCGCGACACCGCCGCGCGCGCCACCTCCACCCTGCTCGGCCACCTCCTGCTTCCTCCCTGGCCTCCCCAGCGACGCCCCGGACGACGCCACGCGCCTCCCCGACCCCTCTCACTTCTCCCTCACTCTTCTTCGCTCCTTCCCCTCCTCTGTTTCTCCCTCCCGCGAACACCCGAGCGAGTTCGTCGCCGCCGTTCACCATAGCCGCGGCCACCGCCTCCCCCTCTACCCCTCATCGTGCCTGCGAGCTCCGTCTCGACGTCCCCGACCTCCTCGACGACCCACGAGGCCCCGGACGCGCTGCAACGCCGCCACCGATGCTTTTCCCCTCCTCGGCTGCCGGAGATCGACCTCGCCGCCCCGCTCAGCTCCGGCCTTCCCCGAGCCCGCTCCGACGCTGCCGCAACCACC
>NC_041381.1:211823288-212020424 GCF_002162155.2 Triticum dicoccoides | reverse complement strand
CGAAACTCCGGCCGGATCTCCTCATGGATGGAACCCGAATAGGCGATAAACCTGGACTAGAGACTTGAGTGTTTAGGTAGGCCGTGGCCGACACCCACGTTGGGCTTCCGCTTGAAGGTTGCCGAGTACATGTCGTGTAAACGGCGGTAAGTGGTGAGAGCGTGTGTGAAGAAGTACACCCCTGCAGGGTTAATATGATCTATTCGAATAGCCGTGTCCGCGGAAAAGGACTTCTGGGTTGCTTATATCAGTTCATAGACAAGTGAAAGTGGATACTCTAAAATACGCAAGATAAGCGTGAGTGCTATGGATGGCGTTCTCGTAGGGAGACGGGAGCGGATCCATAGTGGTGTATTGGTTGGTGAATATGTGGACTCGTGTGCGCCACCTCAAAAGAGTCGCTTGCAGTCGTAGTTTAGGATAGCCACCGAGTCAAAGCTGGCTTGCTGCAGTTAAACCCCATCATCCCCTTGTTGATAATGATGCATATGTAGATAGTTCTGATGTAAGTCTTGCTGGGTACATTTGTACTCACGTTTGCCTATTTTATGTTTTTGCAGAGAGACTTCGGTCTCGCTAGTAGTTCCGCAAGGACTTCGACGTTTAGCTTGTTACCTCAGCTACGATCTTGTGCCTCGGCAGGATCTGGTAGATAGTCAGGCTTCTCAGCCTTTTTCAGTTATAGATGTCTGTACCCAGACATGATAGCTTCCGCTTGTGCTTGACTTGTATGCTCTGATTGTTGGGTCATGAGACCCATGTTTGTAATATCTCGCTCCTCGGAGCCTATTGATTAAATACTTGAGTCGTAGAGTCATGTTGTGATGCCATGTTGTATTTGCACATATCGAGCATATTGTGTGTATGTTATTGAAATGCTTGGTATGTGTGGGATCTGACCATCTAGTTGTTTATCTTTAGTAGCCTCTCTTACCGGGAAATGTCTCCTAGTATTTCCATTGAGCCTTGGTAGCTTGCTACTGCTCCGGAACACTTAGGCTGGCCGGCATGTGTCCTTCTTCGTTCCTGTGTCTGTCCCTTCGGGGAAATGTCACGCGATGAATACCGGAGTCCTGTTAGCCCGCTACAGCCCGGTTCACCGGAGTCCTGCTAGCCCAGTGCTACAGCCTGGATTCACTCGCTGATGACCGACACGTTCGATGCTGGGTCATGGATGCCTGTCCCTGTAAGTCTGTGCCACTTTGGGTTTACGACTAGCCATGTCAGCTCGGGCTCCTTATCATATGGATGCTAGCAACACTGTCATATACGTGTGCCAAAAGGCACAAACGGTCCCGGGCAAAGGTAAGGCGACACCCGTGGGAATACCGTGCGTGAGGCCGCAAAGTGATATGAGGTGTTACATGCTAGGTCGATGTGGCATTGAGTCGGGGTCCTGACACATATATACAACATTACAAAGTTATATGGAGGAGTACGAACGCTAATTTGCACTGCATGGTGCCCACAATGATATTTATTCCGCACTGCGAATTTGTATATTTTTATACGATATACAAAGTTAGTCATAATAAAGAGAAACGAAGAGCATCTCTCTCTCTCCATCGCATACCCCCTGTACGCCCCTTTCACGTATGCACACAAACTATCTCCAAGTCCTCTAAAAGTAAGCCCCCAGCACATTCACGCATGTTCATCTTTCTCTCGCGATATATACAATGACGATCATTGTATTTGAAGAGAAAGCACGATACATACATTGGACTTCAGAATCCACTCATTACGGTCACCATTTATGTTTAGTGGTTATTATACAGTCACAGGCTCACCATACAACTCTGTATTTGCTCAAGACATGACTAGTTGACCAGTTAAACGCTCCACGTGGCACCTCTAGTGTTGCATCACATTATCTCACTACCATCGTGCCCACCTGTCAGCTTGTATCTACTCTACATCTACACTCTTATAAAATACACTTATAAAAAACAGAGTTGGTGATGATGGTGTGCCTGCCATCCTGCAATATAGGCCGTCTGATTTTATCTAATGGATAGGAAAGAAACTATGGCAATTTTGCAAAAGGGTACCCACACACCTCTGCACATTTGCAAATAAGGCCTTCCCTCGTTCATCCTTTTGTCTCACAAGATAAACTAGTCATACAAATGCATCTTGATGTTACGTGTAACGCGCAGGCATCTTGCTAGTAAGAATGAAAACAAACGACAAAAATATATTTGGACGGTGGTTCGAAGTCATGATCGCGGGCATAGCGGACAAGGTGGCCTTGTATTGGTATCCTGAGCCATCTGTTTTAACACATATGAGCTGGTGTGGTGATTATACACACATGCACGCATGCACACGAACTGCATGCACGCAACACTCACACAAACACATGCACCCACACATGCACGCAACACTCACACGTACACACGCACGCAATACTCACACGCACACACGCACACATGCATGCACACACCAGTACACTACACGACCAACACACACTCGCACGCTCAAGTGCTCAACCTACACGTGCATGCGCACACATCAGGCCCAGACAGACACATACACAACCAGGTGATTCCCGCGCACGGGTTCGAGTCTTGTCGCGCCTGCGTAAATTTGTGTTTATCTGACCTTTTCCCTATGCGAACTGACAGGTGGGACCCACAAGGAACATGGTCAATTTAACTAGTCAACATGGCGCCATGCAGACTATTCGGCCGGTCAATAGAGTGCAATCCGATGCTGAACTGTGAGCAAGTGACCGTATAATCACTGCAAAACATATATAGTGACCGTAATCATCTTATTCTGAAGTTCGGTGACCGTATTACGCTTTTCTATCTATAGGCCCTCCAAAACTACATCTCTACACGTTCTTGCATGTTACACCTAACAACTATGCAATACAACACTACTAATACACTCTAACACAATAAATCATATGTGTTTTTAGTTTTACTAGATATCATATTGTTACTTAATTATTCAGTTTGCATACATTAAAATTGCCTTTGAAATGTATGGCCAGTATCATCTACCGCACAGGAAAAATCCCGCCCTTTCCTATTTAATTGGGTTTGTATTGATGGGTCGTGCGAAACAACAAAACTATAGTACTATACAGTACAAGTGACAGTTCACTAGGCCGTCGTGTCGTGTACTCCTCCTTCATAAGAGTGGAGCGCTCGCTTTCATAAATCTCCTAGTCCCTTTCTCTGACATGTGGGACATCAAGCTACCAGGTCCACATGCCATACTGGAATATAGTGCAGAGCAGCCGGGGTGAAGCACCCCAGTCATGGCACCGGCGTAGTAATGAGCAATGAGGCGTCAAATCACAAAGCTGCACCTTTCCCGCAGTTAAGTTGGAGGGACGAAGTAATAATGCTAAAAAAAGAAGTTGGAGGGACGAAGCAACCATCATTTCACTCGTTGCTGAATCCGCTTCTCCCTCATATTCTTCAACTTAACCACATGTTGCTTCTACCGTTGTTCTGCCTCATGTGGGACACAGATCTGCTTGGTAAAGCACTAACACGTGGGACCACATGTTAGCAAACCGCCAGGACAACATCCTCTAAAAATAACAAACCTACCCCGCCATCCGCGCGGCAAAATCACCTCCTTTTTACTAATCTTGATTCTATAATTTTTTAGATCAATATAACAGAGATTTGTATAGATAGCACACAGGAGCAAAACCAAGTGGTACGGTTAAGGGCATCCACAATGTGTAGCCAAATGTGAAAATAGCTTTTGGCATCGTGGGAACCATTGTGGACGGTGTTGCCAAAGCCCAAAAGATGGAACTGAAGCTCACTGATTGATTGATTGAAGGAATAAAAAAATGCAATGTCTCTCCTCTTTCTCCCTTGCTTGGACGCATGTAGTATAGTATAGAGCACACAGTCTACTCCCCTGTCCCTTATATCACAAATCACAAAGCAGTGAGGCGTCAAATCACAAAAGCACGGACGAAGCAACCATCATTTCACTCTTCGTTGACTTCGCTTCTCCATCATCTTCTTCGAGAAACCATCCACCGCACTAAGCTGGACGGACGACGCTATTGTGTACTAGTAGTACTAGTACATTTACACGTCCTTTGGTTCAACGAATTTCCTGGATGGAAATAAGGCGGTTGTCTCAGCTTGCAGGCGGCACTTGCGAACGACTTACCGTGGTCTCCCGCAAGGCCTCAATGGTGTTCTCCGTTGAAGCACTTCGCCAAACCACAACGTTCGAGATATCGTTGATGTCACCGCAATGGGGAAGGAAGTCAAATATAGTTACTACCTCCATTTTTTTGTACATAAGGCCAGTAATATCAAAATTAGAATTTGCAGAAGGCCAGTAACACTAATCGAGGCAAAATTGATGAGGTTTGCCTCGTACTAGCAACCAAGGACATTAATATCCCCTGCATGCATGCGGAAGTGAGAAGGTTGGTTTGCATGGCGCTGCATTAATCAAGCGATGAGGAGTGAGATGGTTAGCCCTTTGGTCTTTGGAGAAAAAATACGCATTAATTGACACATGAAACGAGGATTTGTATCGATTAAATCCCGCGAAGGAAAACCCCGCCTTTCTTTTTTAACACTAGTACTCCTAGTACTTACGTACTTATCCTGTTTGGGTCTAGGCCTTGCATTGCCATACTTTGCTACACATTTTTGCCAAGCTTGCCTAAAGTTTTCAAAATGAGAAGGAGGTACACTTGTGCACGGCTGTCGCGGTCGCACCGCACCCTCACACGGTCGCTCCTGCACGCTGCGGTCGCATCGCACCCTCACACAGTCGATCCTGCACGCCGCAAACCCAACCAAGGGAATGCACCCTCACTGACACGTGCTGTCGCATGTGAACAAACCAAACTCAGCCATCCTACCGCTGACACATAATTTTTGTTCATAGAGTATGTTTATACAACCGCATGTTGGGGAGTATACGTACGGCCCGTGCGGTGGTCTGTTGGGGAAGAAGAAGAGGTGAGGAAGAAGGGTTAGGAGACGTAGGATATTCATCCAACCGCCTGAAATGGTAGGCTAACCCAAGTCAGGCGACTTGCATAACAAATATATGTTTTTACACAGCAAAAGATCCATAAAAACAACAACATAAATAAAAACTATCACTGCTCGCGGAACAAGACGGCCTCGTCGTCTTTGGCTGCCGGCGTGAACCAACCATAGCTGCCGACGTGTGTCTCCACACCGTGGTTGTCCTCGGCCTCCAGGTACTCGTTCACGCGGAGCGTGCGGGCGCTATGCACGGATGAGAGCACCGGTTCAAGTCGAGGACGTCCGGTTCCGCCTACACGAGGGCCTCGACGGAAGCGGCATCCGTGCGCTCCGTGTTGAGTCGAGCCTCCGCCGCCCGGTTCAAGTCCAGGATGTCCTGTTCCGCCTGCAGGAGGGCGTCGATGAGAGCGGCATCCGCGCGCTCTACGTCGAGTAGAGCCTCTGCTGCCCAGTTCAAGTCCAGGACGTCCGGTTCCGCCCGCGGGAGGGCCTCGATGGCAGCGGCATCCGCGCGCTCCGCCTCAAGTTGAGCCTCCGCCGCCCGGTTCACATCCACGACATCTGGTCCTGCCTGCAGGATAGCCTCGATGGCAGTGGCATGCGCACGCTCCGCGTTGAGTTGAGCCACTGCCTCCCGGTCCTCCTTTAGTATCACCATGTTGAACCGCTGGTCCGCCTACACCATGGGGGACTCGGACGCCCGCACGAAGTCGACGTCCATCGTCTCATACCCATCGGGGGCCTTCTACGCCGCGACCTCCACCATGAGCATTGTATCGGCTTCCTCCTCCTTGTAGCTTGGCTCAAGAGAACTCGGGGATTGTCCCACCGCAAAGCGAGCTTGGGAACGGAGGTCTATGGCATCGACCGCCACCGCGATTTCTGCGCGGCGCTCCGGCGTCAGCATCTTGTGTGATCTTGCGGCGCACCATGGCTTTCCGGCGAACTAGGGGACGCTTGATGCGGGCTAGGGGATCATAAGGTGGGGGAATGGGCTGGAGATTAGGTGTGGTTTTAGGGCAGTGGCTGGTGTAGGCCGAGCAACGAAGGTTCTGGTGTGAATAGTGGTTCCGGTGACGACCGGTCAATCGGTTTTGACTGTACATCGCTCTTGTCGTGTTCGCCTTGCAGCCCAGCACGCTGGACCCTCCACGCTGCTCACCGAATGGAACGCGCTTCGTCTTGCGTTTTCGCTCGGTTGTGGGACCATAGTTGAGAGCAAACGACGTCCCTCCCCCTCCCCTGCCCGCGTCATTTATTATACTACCACTCCCTCCGTTTTATGCGGAGTAAATAAAAACAGAGGGAGTATACTATGGATAAGGATCCCCTGACATGGCCGAACCCATTGAGTAACTGACATGCGGGGCCTAGCAAGCTTGTGGTCCACCAGTAAGTGACCGAAAGGGAGGGTAAGGTAGGGATACCTACGTCAGAGGATTGACTTCCACTACTACTCCCTCCTTCCATTTACTATACAGGGCCTAATGTGTTTTTCGAGGCTAACTTTGACCAAATGTTAGAGTAATAATATATGACATGCAACTTACACAAAGCATACGGTCAAATTCGTATTGAAAGGAGTGTCCAATGATATAATTTTCACATTATACATCTCATGTACTATTAATCTTGTCAATAGTCAAATGTGGTTTTAAAAACGCATTAGAGCATGGTTAATAATATAGCCAGTCGATGGCTATGAGGGACTGCCATGTCATCTATAGCCATCAATTATTATATGCACTCATACAGTAGTGTGGGCTATAAGGTTGGCTATTTCCCGCAAAAAATAAGTTGGCTATTGTATTAGTACTTTTTTCCATCTCCTCTCTATCTCTTTCTTCATATTTATTGTATTTAACTAGGAATGCGTATATAGCTAGGCTCTTGCATGAGAGCTCACTCCCCTTACTTTTTCACATCTCTCTCCTCCACATAGGCCCTATATAAATGGAAGGAGGGAGTACTACTATGAGCACTGCATACTCTAGTACAGATGTTGTCAGTACTCCACGTGTACTATTAGACAGGGAGCTTAAAAAGTTACTATTGGACTGGCTATACGTGGCGAAAGACTAGTAGGAAGAGCATGCGCGAGAACAAGCGCATTCACGTGGTTGAAAACAAATTGGAAACCATCTCGAGTACAAATCTAGTAGTACGTACGAATCTAACAATATTGATTGGGCGTTGTTGAATGTTGATACTTTTTTGATCAAAGTAGAGATACTTTGACTACACATAAAACTTATATGTAAACTAGAAAGGATAGGAGAGAGTATATTGTACGTTCAAAAATGAAACAAACATTGAATACCCTTTATATATGATTTGCTGATGCTATGATCACTGGTTCAAAATTTTGAATCCGCCTTAGGTATCACGTGCCCCCACTCGTTCTCTCTCGATTTCATCTCGGGGTCCGAAGATCGATTGAAAGAGGACTAGGATGGGTACATGCGAATGATACTCGGTGGAATGTTCAAATGAGGCATGCGGGAGGATGGACTCGACTGGAGGGCGACATGATCGATGGAGAAGAGGGTTGGAGAGGAATGAGAAATAAGTAAATGCCACATGATTATACTTGAACGGCTCAAATAAACAATAAGTTGTCTCGCTTGGCCTACATAGTGAAAGACCTAATGCGCAACACGGAGCATTGACACTCGAATATGGCCGGGAAAACAGGGAAACCGACATGTGGGGCACACTCGTCGGGACGATGTAGCGCAGACTAGTCCAATGGAGGAGCTGGCCCACAACCTCCTCGCCATCGACAACAGTTCATGTGGGTCATTGGGGCCAACAACGTGGCGCAGTTCCAGCATCGCCTCTAGACACGGCGACCGCGATGAGCGACACGCTCATCGTCGCTAGACACGGTCGGTTTCAGGAAGCCGAGGGTGGCGTTAGTGCTGTGGCACGACCAACAGTATGTTTGGTTTGTGCCCAAGGTTGCCCCATCAAAGCATTGGGTAGCCAAAATTTTGGTTGAGGTATTGGTTGCCCATGATTTGGCCGACATTGGTAAGAAAATGAACTAGAGTTGGCTAGAGTTCATTGGCATGCCAAAAAATGGCAACCATCCAAACAAAGACCAATCTTTGGGTCATGACCAAAATTTTGGTAAGGTGCACTTTGGCCACAATCCAAACACACCTCAACACCCGGCTCGTCGAGGATGCACGGGGCGTCGCGACGTGTCCACGAGTGGTGTAGCACGGCCAACTGCATCCTTAGGACCTGAGACCATGCCGGGTCATCTTGCTTTTTCAATGACATGCGGGGATAGCATGTGAGCAAAGGGCATCTCCAACGTTGCCATGACCGCAGCTGACTACCCTGGCACACCAAAACCCTCATCCCTCGCGCCGTCGCGCGGTGCGTTCCCAGCTGGCGCTAGCTGCCCGCATTCATGCCGTCCATTTGTATGCCATCGTTAAGAGGCTCGGTGCCCGAGGAACCAACTCCAGCGACTTAATGACGCACCCGGACGCTTGGCCTCACCGGAATGCGCTACTTAAAGCGGCAACGCCTAGCTAACCTCCACACCATAGCGCATTGTCCACCTACCTGGCACCACATCCGCCATGACCGCAAGCGTGAACGCTCTGCGGGAGAGCTTGTCTTCGGGGATGAAGCTCAAGGTCGCCGCCCTCGCTAAAGTCGCCTCTCGCGACGTAATAGCGGCATAGCCAGACGCGGACGCGACCGCACAAGTAGTGGCCACCCTGGCGGCCGACGACGGGAGCACCGTCAGCCACGCCTCCTACTTGCCACTGTCTAATGTCCGGCACCGCCGAGGTCGAGGACTCCTACGAGGATGAGTAGGGCATGGGAGGCAGCAGGGCATGGTGTGCCAACTGGATGGTCCATATCCCGTGTTCTACTCATCCTCGCCAGAGACCACACCTTCACTTCACGGGTCATGAACCCCGCCCCCGTACATAGAGATCGCAGATGGAGGACGTAGGTCTCTGCCGTAGAATAGGTTTAGGGCCGGGTTTCTTTTATTTTTTGTCCTATAAAAGTTCGAAATGTAATGAAAATTTGTCGTGTTTGTATTAATCTCGGCCGGTGTATATGAACTTTCACAATAATATAATATATTGTAGGAGTACTAGCAAGATGCCCGTGCGTTGCACGGAAGCTCAAGATCTTGTGGGACAAAAGGATGAACGGGGGAAAGCCTTATCTGCAAATGTGGAGAGGAGTGCGGGTAAATTGTCATAGTTTCCTTCCTACCGTTAGATATAGATCAGACGGCCTATATTGCAGGATGACAGGCACACCATCATCACCAACTCTGCTTTTTATTGAATCGAGACAAATGTAACATGCGAAGTAAAATAAACACATAGGGTCTATACATACACAATTTATCTTAGGCACTCCAATAGTACGTCCACTACACATTCACACATTTCACATCTTTCTACATCTACGGGAACCTACGAAAGGGTTAACGTAAATTGCCTCTCTCTCTCCTCCACTGATTTTCATGGTTGTGGGCCGCTCCCTCCCCCCAATCTACAATCAATAGCTCACACGTTTCACATTACATTAATTACGTAACTGGGATTACGTAGGTGCAACATTACTCGTCCTAAAAAATCCAACTAAGCCAACCTCCCAGCACATATCGCGGGAAAAGACCCGGCCGCGCCATTTTAGTTGGGATTACCGGATTACTAGTAGTAGTGTCAATGGATCACACGAAGCAACAAGTTTTTTTTTGAGGGGGCGAAGCACCTAGTTTAAAAGGAAAAAAGGTGGTACACTCACAGTCTCCTGTCGTGGTCGCATTGCACCCCAGACACGTTCGGTCCTGCATATGGCTCATGCAAACGGAACACGCTTCGGCTTGCCTCTTCACTAACACGTGGGACTACACTTGGAGAAACCGACCATGCGCCAAACTCCTCCCGCCCACCGCGCGAAAATCCTCCCCCCCCACCCGAAAATTCCCCCCAAATCCGATTCAATCGCCCTTTGGCCAACTAGCCAATAATATTCCCCAAACCCCCCTCCCCCCGTCCCCCTCCACTCCATTCCCTCCGCCAAAGCCGCCCTCCCCGTCGCGCCGATACGTCGGTGCCGCGGTTCGTCGAGGGGACGCACGGCGATCCTCTCGCTCCCACAGTATGCTCTCGTAGACTGCCGTCCTCTAGCCGCGCCGCCATCCGTGGCTACGTTCTTGTGGAGGCACACGGCGGTCAGCGCCGCCACTGCTGGCGACGTTCATGTGGAGACGTACGGCGGTCAGCTTCTCCCACGGTACGCGCATTCTAGACTGAGGCCCCGTTCATGTCGGTGTAGTGCTGAATGTTAGCTGATAGACGCTGTTAATCTCGCTGTTTGCCGAAGTAGTTTACGGTCAATATGCTCTGCTTAAGAAGCTTCCTTGTCCTGTTCTGCACTCAATCTACTTAGCTGAGATGGCATGCCAAGGCTGATTATTTGCTAAAATATCCTGCCATATATTTATTGTGACGTAGATTGCCATGGTCTAGTAGCCGATCTGTTAGGTGAAATAGCTCTACACCATTTTATACTCGATCTTTGTTGCTGTGATGGCCTTCGATAGTTTGATGGTTGTGTGCTCGGCCTCATTGACTGCTGAAACAGCCTGCCATAATTTAGCACTCAAATCTATTTGCAGAATTAGCTTTACATATATTTCGTTACTTAGATCTGCTCATCCAAATATCTTGCCATAGCTTTAGACATCGACCTAGGTATTTTTTTAGACTTCATAAAAAAGCATATATGTTTTTCCTGTAATATATAGTAGAAGAACTAATTTGTATGTCTAACAGATGGACAGGACTTGGATAACTTCTGCTCAAAGATTCTCCGCTGCATATGTCGACGGGGTTGAAAACTTCATCAACTTTATCAGAGCTGAGTACGGTGGTCCGAAAGCAGATGTGCTCTACCCGTGTAGTAGTTGTATGAATTCAGTTACAAGACCCCAGTCAACTATGCAAAATCATCTACACCTCTATGGGATGTCGGTCACATATACTATGTGGGTTCATCATGGTGAAACTGTGAACGTCAATGTTATTGACTACGTGGAAGCAACAGATCACCATCTTGATCTGCCTGATGCTCAGGTGGAAGAGGAGGAGGTGGTGGTGGTGGCGGAGCCAGTGAGTTTGACCAACATTGAGATAATGCTACAAAATGCTCGTGCATTCCGTGAACTTTCACATGCAGAAGAAAAACAGCGCCCGCATGTTTGAACAATGCAACATGGCTGTCACTCCAGGAAATAAGCTGTCAGTATTCTCAGCTATGGTCACCTTTCTTCAGGTGAAGACATCTGAGCGGATGACCAACAAATCATTAGATGTGATGTTAGCTGCTTTCCGTAAATCTTTCCCAAATGCGTCTGAGCTGCCACACACCTACAGTAAAATGAAGAATTTCCTTCGTGAAGTTGGAATTGGATATGATATGATCCATGTTTGTAAGAATAATTGTGTTCTATTCCGGAAGGATTATGCCAACTTAAGTGAATGCCCGAAATGCAAATCATCAAGATGGAAAGATGGCGATGCTATGAAGAGGATTCCTCATAATGTTTTGAGACTTTTTCCAATTATACCAAGATTGCATAGGTTTTTTCATGATGCTGAAACAAGAGAGGATGTACTGTGGCATTCTAGGAACCAGGAGTACAGAGATCAGAATGTAATGAGCCATCCATCTCATGGTAGTGAGTGGAAAAGCTTCAATCATAAACACAAAAAGTTTGCTGCTGACCCGAGAAACATTAGACATGGCTTAGCTTCAGATAGATTTAACCCATTTGGCCACCAGAGCGCCACATATAGCATGTGGCCAGTGCTTGTTATCCCTTACAACATGCCTCCAAATGTCTGCACCAAAGAATCAAACTACATGATGGCCTTGCTCATCCCAGGTCCAAAAAGTCCTGGAAAGGATTTTGATTTGTTCATGGAGCCTCTCCTGGAGGAACTTCAACAGCTATGGAGGGGTGTTGTCACGTGAGACCTATATAGCAACCCACCAGCTAATTTCTTTCTGCATGCTGTTATAATTTGGTGCATCCATGGTTATCCGGCTTTGGGCACTATGTCAGGGCGAACAACACATGGTTACAATGCATGTGTTCGCTGGGCCAAGAATCCGCTATCATACGCAACACTTAGCAAGATCTGTTACATTGGACACCGCCGTTTCCTTGCCAAGGACAAGACGCATCCTAGAAAATATTGAAAGACATGCGTTCAATGCAAAGCATGAAAACTGTCGTGGAATTGTCACGACAGATGTCCTTAGTGTGAGGACTTAATCGCGAGGCCAATTCATCTATGCAATAGCTTGAGAGGGGTTGGGCGGAATCGAGAGACACAACACAAGACAATGATTTAGACAGCTTCGGGCCCCAGGAAACATCATCCGGTAAAAGCCCTACATGTTGTTTGTGGCTAGGTCTCATTATGATCATGAGGGAGTCGCCGGTAAGCCGGCTCTTTTTGTCTAGCCCTTGAGATTATCTTTCTTGTCCCTCTTTGGGGAGCCCTGCCCCTCCTTATATAAGTTGAAGGGGCGGGTTACATGACTAGTCCTAGTAGGATTAGGATTACTCTATTACAAGTGGAGTCCTAGTCTTGCTTCCTTTGTAGGAGAATATTCCTTATGCCTTTTCTCTTAAGACGGCCCACCATAGCATGAGCCGGCCTTCTGGGCCTTGGGCCTTGTCTTCTATCTGACCCGCCATCAGGACAATTCATGAGTCGCCAGGTTCGTGAGTCGTCAGACCAGTGAGTCACCAATTCTCCGGCGAGTTACCAATGAAAATGCCAAGCCTGTCCGGGTCATACTTCCAGCCAGGTCATACCGTGGGGTATATCCCCGACATTAGCCCCTAGTTTAATTTGGATTTATCCATGTTAAACTGATCCTGTAAAATAAACACAAGAACAAACTCGATAGGTTATGCTCTGGGTTAAATATTTTCCTCAACCGACACCGGATCATCCTTAAGTCCTTCTCATTTCCTCCTGGATGCATGCTCAAGATCTTATAGCAAGTCTCCTTTAAAAGATATATTCAAACTTTGCCAATGCAAAAAATCCAGGCACTTTTTCTAAAAAATCCGGGTCAATAGGCCAGCTTCATAACCAATTTGCTGACATTGGCTCTTGTAGAGAAATATTATAAGAAATAATCCATTTGAGTCGGCCTTCAATGCTCTGACTGGAAAAAAATATTGGTCTTGAAATATTCAACTGATATTCAGCCGGCTTAAAGATGTAGATCTTGCCGATTTATGATTGCAAAAATTGCCGGGTTATAAATAAATAATGCTGGGTCATGATTGTTGCAGACACCGGGTTAATATAGTCTGCTCCAAACTGAGAATTTGAAGATTTTTTTCTCCCTTATATGCATATCACCTGTAGCCCTCATGTGCCGCGTTGTCATTCTTAGCAACTTGGGACTTGTAATTGCCTTATGCTCATGAAAACTTCAACCAGTGTAGCCCCCAAGGGCCGGGTCATTATGCATTAATGAGCAGGGACATTGTAGATATAACCATGTAAACTTGAACAGCAACGTGTAGCCCCCAAGGGCCGGCTCAGTAAGATAATACTGAACTGGGACTTTGTATGATAATAACATCATATAATATAATCTCCACCATGGGGCTTGAACCCACGTCCACAAGGTTAAGAGCTTTGTACTCTACCAACTGAGTAGTGGACCATTCAATATAATGGATTAATGCTTGTGTACCTTGAATTTTTGACAGGAGCAATTGGTAGCCCCCAAGGGCCGGCTCATTACAATGTGATGAGTCGGTTCTTCAATAAGTTGAGCAAAAAATGACTTTGCATTAGCCCCCAAGTGCCATGGTGCATGCTGGCAGTGACATGGGACTTGCATATTTGATATGATCTCAATCTGAATAATGTAGCCCCCAAGTGCCGGGTCGTAAGCCTGCAGCGACTCGGGACTATTCCTTCCATTGTAGAATAAATCATATCCATTGATAAAATTATAGCCATTGCATTAAAGCAACTTCGAATACCTTATCTGTTGACAAGTAAATGTTGAGTTTAAATACCCGGCGGCCCTTGGCCGATGGTTATTTAATATGCCTCCATTGTAAGCCGGAATTTTTATAACCCGGCGGCTTATAGCCTTTGAGAAAATCCAGAACGAATAATCATTTTGAAGCATCAATTTTAATGATGAGCTTGGACTTAAGCATTTATATAAGTCATAATTCTGCAAATCCTGCACAGAGTTTGAACAACATATGCCCTGGCGACTTAACGTCAAAGCGAGGGCGGGTAACCACCCAAATGTAGTCTTATCCTACACAAAAGTAGATCACAAGATCCCTTGGTGGTTTACCCCCTGGCGGGTCATAATATCTCACATATAACCACTGATGTATAAAAAGGAGTCATAGATAAGCCTAGTATGAATCAGAACTTTAAATATAACTGTAACAATAATATCATACCTGTGATATTGAATTTGTACTGCCGGTTTACATGACCTGTGCAGTAAGGGTGATAACCCAATCCTTAGAAGCCAACACTTCCAAATATATGATGATTGTCATATGCTAGCGACTTATCGTCCAAAGCCAAGCCGGGTTAATTGAAACCACATACATGCTTCAGATACGAGCAAAAAGTCTCAAGACAAACTCAAAAGACTATTTCCAAAAAAACTTAAGCCAAATAGAAGGAAAAATTGTAGGATTATGATTCGAATATGATCAGTAAACCGTTCCAAAGGGGTTAAGCTAGGATTCGAATACGATCATGTAGCCCCCAGTGGCTTTGGCGTTGCGCCGATCAAGAGGGTACCGACAGCTATGTTCTCTTTGGTTCGAATACGACCTATGTTTGAATAGGAAGCCCACAAATGACCTTGAGAGTTTTTTTAACGGCTCTGATTCGAATACGATCAAAGTCGGACCCAAAAGAGGTTAAGCAATGACTCGAATACGATCAAGAAGCCCCCTAGTGAGTTTGTCATTGTGCCGATCAAGAGGGTACCAACAACTATGTTCTCTTTGGTTCGAATACGACCTATGTTTGAACCGGAAGCCCCCAAATGACCTTGAGAGTTTTTTTAACGACTCTAATTCGAATACAATCAAAGTCGAACCCAAAAGAGGTTAAGCTATGATTCGAATACGATCAAGAAGCCCCCTAGTGATCTTGGCATTGTGCCAATCAAGAGGGTACCGACAGCTATGTTCTCTTTGGTTCGAATACGACCTATGTTTGAACAGGAAGCCCCCAAGTGATCATATAATTTTTGACATTACGCCGATCAAGAGGGTACCGACAGCTATGCTCAATGAGCAGGAAGCCACCAAGTGACCATAATAAGATAAGCCCTAAGGCAGATACCCATGTTTGAACCGCGCATCATGGCAGCAAGTTCTTTTTGGCAACCTTTAATTTTTTGAGAACTCGAACTTGCGAGAGATTAAATCTTTTTGAACCAGAATTTTAAACCGGATTTGAGAGCTTCAGAGCTTTGTGGGAGATAAGTTTCCCTTGAACCGGATTTTGAACTGGAATCCTTCTTTTTAAGCCAGAGATTCTCTGACGGCCTTCAAATTTTCACCAATATGGTGGTAGCCTCCGGGACCGGGTTATGTTCCCGCCAATGACCCGGAGTCCTTGAATTCATTGAAACTAGCCAATTCCACCAAGTCATGTCGTCATAGCCCCCGAGTCTTAAGACGACTCGAGGAGTTGTCTTGAGATTCTCCATATTTGATCATGATACAAACCGACATATAGTTGAACAGCAGATTGCTGAAATATGTAGAATCCCGATGGGTTATAAATGATCCCGTATGAGCCATGTCAGCAACTCGTCCAATGTTTCCTTCCAACTGGCTGTTTGAAGTTAACCAAACTATAGTGGCGATGACTTGTGCGCGTGCGCATTGAGCGATCCAGTACAGACGGCAGCTGATAATACATGATAATTTTGCCTCTACTTTATTGGAAGAAAACCGGGCTACCCAAGCAGTGACTTGCTCATACTCAATAAACAGCTCATGTAGACAGGTGCGGCCCGGTGTGTTGATGTAGACCAGGCCGCGAAAGATGGACGGAAAAGACGACCGCAGCATCAGAGGCGGCTCAGACAGATGAATCGGCCGCGGTGTTATAAGCCAGCGCGGACAGGCAAGTCCATCGCAGGTGCGGTAAGTCGCGCGGACGGGCGAGTCAATCACAGGCATGGGAAGCCGCAAGGACGGGCGAGTCAATCGCAGGCGTGGTAAGCCACGCAGCCGGCGAGTCAATCACGGGCGTGGTAAGCCACCCGGACGGCAAGTCAATCGTACGCGTTGTCCCAGCGAGTTGATGTAGATTTGAGCTGCACGGGCAGCGGCCTGCGTGCACCCGTTCAATCAGTAAGCGGGCGCGGATGCCGGTGAGTGATGTTGTTGATGCACACTTCATATAACATGGCACCACCTTGATAATGAATCATTGTCCCTGCATACAGAAAATACGTAGAGTATAGTAGTTCTCGAAAGAATTTAATATGTACTAAAAAGAATAGATTAATATCACCTGATGATCTGGACGGTAGATGATCTATGTGCCATCGTTCGTCAGATGTCCATTGGACAGATGATCCATATGCAGACTAAAAAAGGTCCGGAGGAGTACGAATACTAGTAACGATGATACCCTCATGTTATTTGGAATGGCAACCCGTGGTAGCACTTTTCACATGAGATGCCTGGGAAAATCAATGGTTGTTAGGGGCCGTGCCGCTAGTGAATATCCCATGCCTGGCTGTTATTATGTCTGTCTCTTTTCCTCTTTATTTTCTATGATGGACAAGGCTGTAACAGCATCAGTGTAAGGCCGCGGGATGGCTTGGAAATGAACGGCAACTTGCCGGTGCAGGTGAGGCCGCGGCTGTGAAGGTGGACCGATCAGGCAGCGGAGGCCGGCAGCTTGGCACGAGGCCTCGGCCGTGGCCGCAATAGCGGAGACCGTGTCCGTGTTCGCTCCCCGGGTCGTAGCTGTCTGTGTTTACTCAATCCGTGTCTTCCTCCAAGTAGTGTTCTTTTTCCCTCCCTTTTTTATGGAAAAGTAGCTGATCGTATCGCTCTCCTCTTTGACTTGTACGTAAACACGGTAGTTTCCTTAGGTGGATGTAGCGATTTGGAGAAAAACCAATATGAACTTGTGACTCCTCTCAGCCTCCAGTAGTAGTCAGGCATGCACTGCTTCAATTTTTCTTCTCAGGAGTAGCAAAGACCATGGACGCAGGAATTGCAACTTGCAGTGAACAGATCAGTCGGGGCGTTTTTCTGGCAACGAGCTGGCCGGGCGATTCACGGACGGGCTGACTCACGGAAACAGGCGGGTCAACAAAGTGAGAAGATGCCGTGGCCGGCTCGGAGCAGGGAATCCGGGAGAAAAATCTTCTCTTCCTGCAACTACTAATAGTTTAGCAAATCCCTAGATGATGGTATTGGTTTTATCCCGTGAAGAAGCAACTCCCAAAATTAATTAGATCTTGAAAGACGAGCTGCAACTAATGCATACTAATTCGCCATGGCACTTTGATCCGTGCAACTGGATGATATTGAAACCAGAACGGATTTGACCAGAGACTATCTGGATTCAGACGATATACCTTTTTCCATTAAAAAATTCAGCGACTAGACAACTTGCTGGATCGCCGTCAGCCTCGGCGGATCCTAGGACAGGCCGCTTGTTTCTCGGGGGATATCCCCGATATTAGCCCCTAGTTTAATTTGGATTTATACATAACAAGTTTAACAAGTGATTCGCCAAACACAAAGTCATGTTTATTATTTAATTCATCGAGCAAATCACTTCGAGCTTTAAGTACTTGCTCAGCTTGAGTGGTAACCATAGAAGCATATTTGCTAATATGTTTAAGTTCACCTTTAACTATAGCCATATAATCACTCAAGAGTCCTATCTCGAAAGCATTATTCTTTAATTCTATACAAACATAAGCATTAAAACCTTCTTGTCTAGCCATAAAGTCATCAAATTCATCTAAGCATGGGCTATGAAATTTAGTAGACGGGATTTCAACTTTATCATATCTATAGAGAGAATTTACCTTTACTACCTGTGTGGGGTTATCAAGACAATGTGTTTCTTCAACAGGCGGTATATTAAGACCATGTATTTCTTCAATAGGTGGTAAATTCTTAACATCTTCAGCTTTTATACCTTTTTCTTTCATTGATTTCTTTGCCTCTTGCATATCTTCAGGACTGAGAAATAGAACACCTTTCTTCTTAGGAGTGGGTTTAGGAATAGGCTCAGGAGTTGGCTCAATTGGTTCAGGAATTGCCTCAGGCATTGGCTTAGGAAGAGTCCAATTATTTTCATTAGTCAACATATTATTCAATAGTAATTCAGCTTGGTCGACTGTTCTTTCCTTGAAAACACAACCAGCACAACTATCCAAGTAGTCCTTGGAAGCATCGGTTAGTCCATTATAAAAGCTACCAAGTATTTCATTTTTCTTAAAAGGATGATCATGCAAAGCATTAAGTAATCGGAGAAGCCTCCCCCAAGCTTGTGGGAGACTCTCTTCTTTGATTTGCACAAAATTATAAATTTCCCGCAAGGCAGCTTGTTTCTTATGAGCAGGGAAATATTTAGTAGAGAAGTAATAAATCATATCCTGAGGACTATGCACAAACTAGGATCAAGGGAATTAAACCAAGTTTTAGCATCGCCCTTTAATGAGAACGGAAATATCTTAAGGATATAATAATAACAAGACTTCTCATCATTAGTAAACAGGGTGGCTATATCATTTAACTTGGTAAGATGTCCACAACAGTTATAGATTCAAGGCCATAAAAAGGATCTGATACAACCAAAGTAATAATCTCAGGATCAACAGAGAATTCATAATCCTTATCAGTAACACAGATAGGTGAAGTAGCGAAAGCGGGGCCAGGTTTCATTCTAGCATTAAGGGATTGCTGCTTCCATTTAGCTAATAACTTCTTAAGATCATATCTATCTTTGCAAGCAAAGATAGCTCTAGCAGCTTCTTCATTCATAACATAACCCTCAGGAACAACAGGTAATTCATAATCAGGGGGAGAACTTTCATCATCAGTATCATCAATAATAGCATCTTCAATAATTCCATTCTCTCTAACCCTAGCAAGTTGTTCATCAAGAAATTCACCTAATGGCAAAGTAGTATCACGCACAGAAGTAGTTACATCATAAATATCATGCATAGCAGAAGTGGCATCATCAATAACATGCGACATATCAGAATTCATAGTAGCAGCAGGTTTAGGTGTCGCAAGCTTACTCAAAAATAGAAGGAGAATCTAGTGCAGAGCTAGATGGCAGATCCTTACCTCCCCTCGTAGTTGTGGGAAAAATCTTTGTTCTTTCGTCTTTCAAGTTCCTCATAGTGATCAATAGATATAAATCCCAAGTGACTCAAAGAATAGAGCTAAGCTCCTCGGCAACGGCGCCAGAAATTAGTCTTGATAACCCACAAGTGTAGGGGATCGCAACATCTTTCGAGGGTAAAGTATTCAACCCAAATTTATTGATTCGACACAAGGGGGGCCAAAGAATATTCTTAAGTATTAGCAGTTGAGTTGTCAATTCAACCACACCTGGATAACTTAGTATCTGCAGCAAAGTATTTAGCAGCAAAGTAGTATGATAGTAATGGTAACAGTGGCAAAAGTAAAGATAATAGTTTTGTAGTAGTTGTAACAGTAGCAACGGAAAAGTAAATAAGCGAAGCACAATATGTGAAAAGCTCGTAGGCATTGGATCCGTGATGGATAATTATGTCGGATGCGATTCCTCATGTAATAGCTATAACATAGGGTGACACAGAACTAGCTCCAGTTCATCAATGTATTGTAGGCATGTATTCCGAATATAGTCATACGTGCTTATGGAAAAGAACTTGCATGAAATCTTTTGTCCTACCCTCCCGTGGCAGCCGGGTCCTAGTGGAAACTAAGGGATATTAAGGCCTCCTTTTAATAGAGAACCGGAACAAAGCATTAGCACATAGTGAATACATGAACTCCTCAAACTACGGTCATCACCGAGAAGTATCCCGATTATTGTCATTTCGGGGTTGTCGGATCATAACACATAATAGGTGACTATAGAAATGCAAGATAGGATCAAGAACACACATATATTTATGAAAACATAATAGGTTCAGATCTAAAATCATTGCACTCGGGCCCTAGTGACAAGCATTAAGCATAGCAAAGTCATAGCAACATCAATCTCAGAACATAGTGGATACTAGGGATCAAACCCTACCAAAACTAACTTGATTACATGGTAAATCTCATCGTCCAGCAAGCCTACGATGGAATTACTCACGCACGATGCTGAGCATCATGAAATTTGTGATGGAGGATGGTTGATGATGATGATGGCGATGAATCCCCCTTTGTGGATCCCCGAACGGACTCCAGCTCAGCCCTCCCGAGAGAGATTAGGGCTTGGCGGCGGCTCCGTATCGTAAAACGCGATGAAACTTTCTCCTTGATTTTTTTCTCCGCGAAACGGAATATATGGAGTTGGAGTTGAGGTCGGTGGAGCGTTAGGGGGGCCACGAGACAGGGGGCGCGCCCAGGGGGGAGGGCGCGGGCCCCACCCGCGTGGACAGGGTGTGGGCCCCCGTGCCTTGATTCTTTCGCCAGTATTTTTTATATTTTCCAAAACTCATCTCCTGGATTTTCAGGTAATTTCGAGAAATTTTGTTTTCTGCATAATAAACAACATCATGGCAGTTCTGCTGAAAATAGCGCCAGTCCGGGTTAGTTTCATTCAAATCATGCAAGTTAGAGTCCAAAACAAGGGCAAAAGTGTTTGGAAAAGTAGATACGTTGGAGACGTATCAACTCCCCCAAGCTTAAACCTTTGCTTGTCCTCAAGCAATTCAGTTGATAAACTAAAAGTGATAAAGAAAAACTTTTACAAACTCTATTTGCTCTTGTTGTTGTAAATATGTAAAGCCAGCATTTAAGTTTTCAGCAAATATTATGAACTAACCATACTCATTGAGGGAGTCCCAGATTAGGGGGTGTCCGGATAGCCGGACTACCATCATCGGCCGAACTATCATCGGCCGGACTATCATCATCGACCGAACTCCAAGACTATGAAGATACAAGATTGAAGACTTCATCCCATGTCCGGATGGGACTTTCCTTGGCGTGGAAGGCAAGCTTGGCGATACGGATACGTAGATCTCCTACCATTGTAACCGACTCTATGTAACCCTGGCCCTCTCCGGTGTCTATATAAACCGGATGGCTCTAGTCCGTAGGACACAACAACAACCATTACAATCATACATAGGCTAGCTTCTAGGGTTTAGCCTCCTTGATCTCGTGGTAGATCCACTCTTGTAAACATCCACAATATCAATATCAATCAAGCAGGACGTAGGGTTTTACCTCCATCAAGAGGGCCCGAACCTGGGTAAAACATCATGTCCCTTGTCTCCTGTTACCATCCGCCTAGACGCACAGTTCGGGACCCCCTACCCGAGATCCGCCGGTTTTGACACCGACATTGGTGCTTTCATTGAGAGTTCCTCTGTGCCGTCACCGATAGGAAGGATGCCTCCTCCCGTCTTCAAGGACGGTATTTTCGCCAAAGGAGCCTTGGCCGCCGGCCAAACTATCCGGCTAGGTGGTTTTCTTATGACCGCCTGTCCGGCTACCGCTTCGACAATGACCTCTCAAGTCGTCAAAAGCAATCTTCACGTCAGCTCGGAATTCGCCGAGCGGCTGGATCCAATAGAGCTCTCGTCCGTAAACGAGCTCTTGGATCGCATCGCCGCCCTGGGAGTCGCTACAGACTACAATCAGATTGGGCTTAAAACCGATCTGAGAGAGATTAACTCCCCCCAGGTCACCCACCACGTTAAAGTGGTAGAGGAACAATGCGGCGACTCTTCTCCTGTATTGAAAACTAGTCATGTTCGGGCTCCCGAACCCCCCATGCCGGATTCCCGCGGAAGGACGGACTTCGATCAAGCACTGAACTTAAAGTCAGGCATCGGACCAGACTCGTTGGACAACGTCCAGCAATCCAAGCTTCCAAATTTGGAAACTTCTCGGCCCTCGAGCCTTGAGATGGGTAGGGTTCCGGACTTAATTCCACCTACCCGCCCACACATATGCGATCTTTCTCTAATCCGGCAAGAGCCCGCTGAGACAGTACATCACTACTGGGCCAGATTCCTCCTGGTTATGGACAGGATAAAGGACTGCCGAGAGGAAAACGCAATCTCAATTTTTTGCAATAATTGCACGGACGAGGGAATCTTGAACGCCGTCAGCCGTCGTGAAATTACACGCTTCGCCGACCTAGCGTCCATAGTACGAAAGTAGTGTGCGATGGAGAGTTTTCGAACAACCGAAAATAAGTTTTGGGACAATCCGGCCCCGAATACAACCCTAGTCCGCAACAAAAGGGTGCATTACACTCAGGCACCAGATACAAAAATCAAAAAGCAAATACCCCATAGAGGGCACGGAACCATACTGGGGGGATGGCTTTGCGGACCCTGTAAAATTCACAGTACAGAAGGCGCCGTCCCAACATATAGCCTTCGAGCATGTTGGATATTACGGCAGGTGGCCAAAAGTGGAGAGGAGCTTCTAGCCCCGGAAAACCACTCCAACAATACCAGTACGGTATCAACAGTCTTCGAGACTTTCGCATCAAACAATATGCGGAAACGAACAATCCGCAGCCTTGCCGAAGTCTACCAAGTAGCAACAACTAATCCATGGAGCGACACAACCATCACCTTCAACGCCAGCGACGAACCTAAATTCCGAACAGCCCGAGCTCCAGCCGCACTGGTACTTAGTCCAATAGTGGACGGCTTTCGACTTACAAAGGTCCTCATGGATGGCGGCAGGGGATTAAACCTCATCTACGAGGAAACCCTTCAAAAAATGGAAATAGACTGGAGCCGCATTGAGCGAAGCAGCACAACCTTTAGAGGAATAATCCCTAGCCGGGAGGCGCGCTGCACAGGAAAAATCACACTCGATGTGGTATTCGGCTCGCCGAACAATTACAGATCCGAAGAAGTCACGTTCCAAGTGGCCCCGTTCAACAGCGGATATCATGCTATATTAGGACGAGAGGCATTCTCAATTTTTCAAGCCGTACCCCATTACGGGTACATGAAGCTCAACATGCCTGGGCCCGGCGGAATAATCACTCTTGTTAGTAATCCGGACATAGCACTCCGCGCCGAAAACAAGAGAGCCGCATTAGCCTTAGAGGCACTATCCGAAGCCCTAGTGGCAGAGGAACTCACCGCGCTGCGCTCTACGGTGAATAGGGACGATGTGATACTCGATAAGAGATCCAAGTCCACCTCCTTTAAACCAGCAGATGAAATAGTAAAATTCCAGGTCCACCCAACGGACCCGACAAAGACGGCCTCCATCGGGGCACAATTAAACCCTGATGTAGACGCCGCACTGCGAGAATTCCTTCGGGAAAATTGGGACATTTTTGCCTGGCATCCCTCGGATATGCCCGGAATCCCACGCAGATTGGCAGAACACAGCCTAAACATCCTAAAAGGATTCAAGCCAGTCAAACAGGCTCTTCGACGATTTTCCGAACCCAAAAGACAGGCACTGGGAGAAGAGCTAGCCAAACTATTGGAAGCCGGATTCATCAGAGACATCAAACATCCGGATTGGCTAGCAAACCTGGTAATGGTACCAAAGAAGGAGAAATCCTGGCACCTATGTGTCGATTTCAAAGACCTAAATAAAGCTTGCCCAAAGGATCCCTTCCCCCTCCCCCGCATCGACCAAATCATCGATGCCACTGCAGGGCACGATTCATTGTGCTTCCTGGACGCATACTCCGGCTATCATCAAATCAAGATGGCAGAAGCGGATCAAGCCGCAACGGCATTCATTACTCCATATGGACCATTCTGCTTCAACACGATGCCCTTCAGACTTAAAAACACCGGCGCAACATATCAGCGCATGATTCAGACATGTCTGGCTACCCAGATCGGCAAAACAGTAGAGGCATACGTAGACGACGTAGTCGTCAAAACTAAACATGTCGAAACTCTAGTAGACGACTTGAGGCTCACATTCGACAACCTCAGAGCATATGACATCAAGCTGAATCCGGAAAAATGCGTTTTCGGCGTACCAGCTGGAAAGTTGCTGGGCTTCATCGTATCCGGTAGAGGAATTGAAGCAAACCCAGCCAAGATCCGAACTCTGTCAAAGCTAGATACCCAAAAGACCTCAAGCAAATACAAAAATTAGCTGGATGCATGGCGGCTCTAAGCCGCTTTATCTCCCGTCTAGAAGAAAAGGCGTTGCCCCTCTATCGCCTCCTTAGGCGCACTGAACACTTCAAGTGGACGGATGCTGCCACTGCTGGACTCGAAGAAATAAAGGCCATATTGGAAACAAATCCGGTCCTGGCTGCACCCAACCTGGGCGAACCAATGTTGTTATACATCGCAGCAACACATCAAGTTGTAAGTGCGGTACTCGTCGTCGAACGAGAGACAGAAGGGCATAAATTCCCTCTTCAAAAACCAGTATACTATGTATCCACTTTTTTAACCCCCTGCAAGTCCCGCTACCCGCACTATCAGAAGATAGCATACGCGGTGTTCATGGCATCCCGGAAGCTCCGACACTACTTTCAAGAGTGTTCGATAACAGTGGCCTCTAAAGTACCACTTAACGACATTATAAACAACCGCGACGCGACGGGCAGGATTGCAAAATGGGCCATTGAGCTCTTACCATTTGATATAACTTACAAACCTCGGCGAGCTATAAAGTCACAAGTTTTGGCCGACTTTGTCGCTGAATGGACCGAAGCCGAACTCCCTAAAGAGTACGGCGCATACTCCAATTGGATTATGCACTTCAATGGCTCTAAAATGTTAGCCGGATTGGGGGCTAGCGTCGTATTGACGTCCCCGACCGGGGACACAGTCCAATACGTACTTCAGATAATGTACACGGACTCCAACAACGCAGCCGAATACGAGGCCCTTTTACATGGTCTCCGGATGGCAATCTCCATGGGCATTCTACGCCTAGAGGTGCGCGGGGATTCAAACCTCGCAATATCCCAAATAAACGGAGACTTTGACGCCAAAGATCCGAAAATGGCAGCATATCGCAACGCTATCCTAAAAATGTCAACCCGGTTTGAAGGACTTGAATTCCATCACGTAGCCCGGGATAATAACCAAGCAGCCGACGTAGTGGCACGCATCGGCGCAAAACGCGACGCTGTCCCTCCTAACATCTTCTTGGAACGGCTCTTCAAGCCATCCGTACAATGGGAAGAGGAGTCCGGAAATAACAAACCGGAACAAGCCGCACCAACCGGCGATTCAGCCGATGACATAACAACTTCAGCCCACGACATAATGGCAGTAATTGCCCCGTGGACAGAACCATTCCTGGCCTACTTGCTTAGGCAGGAACTCCCCGAAGACCATAATGAGGCCCGCTGCATAGTCCGGCGATCTAAAGCCTAAAAGGTCCATGAGGGAGAACTCTATAAGAAAAGCACAACCGGAGTCCTTCAAAAGTGTATCTCCGAAGAGAAAGGGCGAGACCTTCTGGCTGAAATTCACGCCGGACTAGGCGGACACCACACCGCAGCCCGGGCCCTTGTAGGAAAGGCATTCCGTACAGGATTTTATTGGTCGACGGCCCGGGCAGATGCTCAGGACTTAGTCCAAAAATGCGTCGGTTGTCAGCTCTTTGCTAATTAGAGCCATATGCCACCCACCGCTCTCAAAACTATACCCATTACCTAGCCGTTCGCGGCCTGGGGGCTTGACATGGTTGGACCACTTAAAGGGGGAACTCACAAGCAAAGATACCTATTGGTCATGGTGGATAAATTCACCAAATGGATAGAGGCCAAGCCAGTTAAAACGGCAGAGTCCGGACCAGTGATAGACTTCATATCCGGGGTAGTACACCGTTACGGTGTCCCCCACAGCATCATCACCGATAACGGCACGAACTTCACAGCCGACGAGGTTAAATCATGATGCAAAAATATGGGCATCAAGCTCGATTACGCTTCAGTCTATCACCCTCAAACCAACGGTCAAGTGGAACGAGCAAATGTTCTAATAATGAGCGGCATCAAACCCAGACTAGTGCGGTCCCTTACGAAATCTGACACGCACTGGGTAGAGGAGCTCGACTCTGTACTCTGGGGGTGCGGACAACGCCTAACCGTACTACCGGATTCACACCATTTTTTATGGTATACGGCGCAGAAGCAGTTTTGCCCTGCGACATCATTCATGACTCACCTCGAGTGCGCATGTATGAAGAAAGAGAAGCCGAGTTGGATCGGCAGGACAGCTTGGACGCATTGGAGGAAGAACGCAACGTCGCCAAGGCTCGTTCCGCATTTTATCAGCAACAGGCTCAAAGATACCAAAGCAGAGAAGTACGGGCCAAGACTTACAATGTTGGCGAACTAGTTCTACGCCTGCCGGACAAGAAAAAGGACAAGCTCAAGCCCAAATGGGAAGGCCCCTTCATCATCGATCAAGTCCTGACCGGCGGAGCGTACCGTCTGCGAAATGCATCGGATAACCGACTCGAGCCGAACCCATGGAACGCAGCCCGCCTCCGAAGATTCTATGCCTAGCGCCGGACTAAGAGTTCGTCCCTTTCCCCCCATCCAAATTTTTTTTTACTTCAGCTGCCTTTTGTTTATATTTTTCTTCTCAACCCTATTCATCAAAACCTTAAAGAGCCTACTTGCGCAACGTTCGCGCGCAATTGATGTGCTATCCGCACTCATTATACCTGGGGGCTTCTTTACCAGAAGCTTAATTATAAGGGCTTCATGCCCAGCACATGTGTCAAGCCTCCACATGTACCTTTTATTCACCATTATATGCATCGATATGACTTAAATTTTGGCCAAGCTGGGTTGCCTGGCTCCTGTGCTTACCCCTACGTTCCCGATTGTTCGGCTAGGTGGTAAAGGGAGCACCTCTGCGATTGTTACTGCCGGGTCAGCCGGATGTATACCTCAGACTGGGTGAAGCCGAAAGCTAGCGTTCTTAAGGGAATATTCGATCGGTGACTTAAAAGATGATTTTTTATCCACTTATTTATCTGCCCCCAGATGTTTTTCTGCTTTTTTCGCAGTCCGGACATGCACTTTAGGGCATGCCACCCCCAGTGGAAAGGAACCCTTAACGGAACTATTCTCCCTGGAAGATGTTTCTTACTACCCATGTAATATAACATAACTAGTTGGGCACTTGTCTGATAAAGCACTAATGACCCCTACGCCTGGTCTCCATGCATACCTCGGTTGTTTCATAACCGAGAAGGTATTCGGACACACTCCGAACTCTAGGGTCCCGAGGTCGAAGCGAAAAGGTCGGCAAAGAAAAACGATCTACAATCCGGCTAGAGGGCATTTTATATGTCATTTTATAATACATTGTCAAATCGACTGATTGTATTCTTCCTCAATCCCGTCTAACAAGTTGTCTAATTTACAGTCCTGTTGGGAAAATTTAGCGGCCAGCTCTACTTGGCCGTATACTAAACTCACAGGGATCTCCATCCCATCGGGCCCCACAGGTCAGACTTCGGCCATGTGGTTGGGATCCGCCTTCTTGTACCGCATCTTTACCATGGCCCAGGCCTCCCTGGCACCTTGGCGGCAGGCCGAAATCTTCCATAAATGGAAGCGCTGATGCACTCCCTGAAGCTTCTCCGCAAGCTCCCCAAGACCCTCGGGTAAGGAGAAGGCTGGCCATAAAGCCTGGATGACGCCGCTCATTGCCTTCCGAACTCGTTCGATCAGTTGCAACAATTCGAGAAGTTGATCACCCATTGATACGGGCATCTCCTCCGTAGTCGACCTGTGAGCATACCTGCAGACATATTCTGTCAAATTGACTTCCTCGCCGAACTCTTCTTTTCAAAGGAGTTCGCTCAAGCACTTACTATAGAAGCCGCGACGAAGCCGCTGATTCTCCTTAACGGAGACCGACAGCTCGGCCCGAACGCCTTTCAGCTCTTCTCCAAGCTAGGCATGGGCATCCTGGAGCTTGTTCCTTTCATGCTGCACCTTATGCAGCACCCTCTCGCCGGCCTTTAGTTGGCGCAGAAGTTCTTGCATGTCCGGATCTTGTCCGGCAGCACCTGCAACATCATTTTTTAGACTTGCGCAAAGGCCAAACGCTACTTATCTTTCTAAAATAATGCGTTACCAGGAGAGGTCCCTGTGTTTCCTCCTGCGCCAGAGAGTGCGGCCTCAAGTTGGGCCTTGCACTCTTGCAGCTCCTGAGACAGTTAGGTATTCTTTTCGGTAAGATCCTACGTTTCATATGATCCTTAAATAAGTTAATATAACTACTTTAAGTCTCAGGGGCTACTGGCATATACAACTATTAAAATTCTCTTACCCGTATGTCTTTTACATACTGCTCCGTGGCTCTGGTAAAACCATCTTGAGCAGCACGAAGGTGCACGTCCCCCGCGTTAAAGGCATTCAACGCCTCGGGGGAGAAGCACGCGTCACGAAATACTGTCCGGCGGCGCCTGTGATTCAGGGCACTCTCCACCTCAGACTTGGTGGCGGACAGTCTGTCGGCATCCTCCATCGGAGGAACGTCCGGCTCGCGCCTTGCGCTCGCCTCCCCCTCCAGACCAGGTGCTGGAGCCTGGCTGGTAGAGGTTGGGTTGGCAACCTCCACGCCCGCAGTCCGGCGGACGCTTTTTTCCCTACAAAAGTCATGAGCACTCAAACGCTTCCTAGGAACGTTGCTCTAAATAATGAATTGTGAGCTACACCTTTGCGGCGACGTTTCAGTCCGCGCCGCGCTCCTCTTCCGCCTACTGGTCCGGACTGGCCTTTGTTGGCCAGCCACCGCGGGCTCCGCTTCTCGCCCTAGGGGCGCCTCCTGCACAGTGCCATCATATACGGTGGTCAGAAATAAGCAAGGAAGGAATGACGGTGTCAGGACTTTGGTCGCAATCACCTGGGAAGCCGGATATAGTCCGGGATAGTCGGTCGTGATGGCGACTAAAGCATTGTCCATGCTGAGCTGGTGGAACACCCCGTCGATTAGCTCCACCATTATGTCTGGATCCTCTTCGGAGGCCGGATCCCAGGATCTCTCTGGATCCTCGGGTTGCGGAGCTGGACTTAGCATGTCCTCCACGATCCGGTGCAGCTCCTGCGTCGAAAGAAGAACACAATATAAGAAACTTAAGTTTCAAAAAGCATGGGTCGGGCACGAAGAGTGTTCGCTTACCCAAGGCCCGGGATTATTCATGGAGAACCCATTTAACGGGTTCGTCCGAAGGAAATCCTCCTTCTCCCCCTTATACAGGCCGGACAGGATCGTCACCAGATCTTCAACCGAATCCGGCCCTTTGCGGCCATGACGGGTGGCATCGTCCTCCCCGTTGAAATCCCACATGGGGTGGCCCCTGTATTGTAGTGGCTGCACCCCCCGCATAATGCATGTCGCTATGACTCCAATCATGGTCAACCCGGCATGGGCCAGTAACCTTATTCGGCCCATCAAATAATGGACGCTCTTGTCTTCCTCCAGTTGGGGGCTCCGCGGCCGCCAACTAAGGCGTTTATTCAGAGGAGCATTGCTGAACTCCGGGAGGCCGATCCAAACAGGGTCCGGCAGCGGAGCGTCTTCTATATAAAACCATTCCGAAGGCCAGTCCTCGGACGCCTTCTTAGGGGTTCCGGATGGATATCCGGTCCCGGCAATGCGCCATATTTCGGCGCCGCCCACTTGATATATGGACCCCTCGTGAGAACGTGGTACAAGGCAGAACAACCTCTTCCACAGCGCGAAATGGGGTTCGACGCCCAGGAATAGCTCGCAAAGAGCTACGTAACCCGCAATATGCAGGATTGAGGCGGGTGTGAGGTGATGAAGCTGGAGTCCGTAGAACTCCAGGAGCCCGCGGAGGAATGGATGTACAAGAAATCCGAGCCCCCTTATCAGATAGGGGACGAAGCATACCCGCTCCCCTTTGTTGGGACTTGGGGTAACCTCCGCTTGCTTCCCACCTTTGTAGGTGGCCAGCCCGGCTCGAACCGGAACCATAAAGGCCGGAGGGAGATATCCCCCCGCTTGGAGCTTCACCAGCTCGTTGTGCGGAACAGAGCATCTCCTCCAATCTCCTGGCAAAGGGCTGGGAGCGCGAGAAGAGGAGCGGCATTGACGGTCCATGATGGAATGGATTCTTGGTCGAAAGCGCTCCGATGAGTATTTGCGGGAGGAAGATGGTGATTTGGATCTGGATTCTTGCCTCTCTTATAGGCAGATTATTCGCACAACTAGGGGGTAAAACATAAAAGACACCCTGGCTTTTCACATTCGTGCGACGCATGGAAGAAGGCCGTTATTGGGCGTGGAAGCCAAGACGCGCAACATTGATGAGGAAGCTGGACACTGTTCGGCAGGTACGTAGAACTTGAAGGAGAACCCGCCTTGCAACGACGAAGACTACACACATGCTGGACTTATCGTCATTGAAGCCTGGTTCGGGGGCTACTAAGGGAGTCCCGGATTAGGGGGTGTCCGGATAGCCGGACTACCATCATCGGCCGAACTATCATCGGCCGGACTATCATCATCGACCGGACTCCAAGACTATGAAGATACAAGATTGAAGACTTCATCCCGTGTCCGGATGGGACTTTCCTTGGTGTGGAAGGCAAGCTTGGCGATACGGATACGTAGATCTCCTACCATTGTAATCGACTCTATGTAACCCTAGCCTTCTCAGGTGTCTATATAAACCGGATGGCTCTAGTCCGTAGGACACAACAACAACCATTACAATCATACCATAGGCTAGCTTTTAGGGTTTAGCCTCCTTGATCTCGTGGTAGATCCACTCTTGTAAACATCCACAATATCAATATCAATCAAGCAGGACATAGGGTTTTACCTCCATAAAGAGGGCCCGAACCTGGGTAAAACATCGTGTCCCTTGTCTCCTGTTACCATCCGCCTAGACGCACAGTTCGAGACCCCCTACCCAAGACCCGCCGGTTTTGACACCGACACTCACAATAACACTTAGGTCTCAGAATTACTCATATCAATGGCATAATGAGCTAGCGAGCCATAATAATAAAACTCGGATGACAACACTTTCTCAAAACAATCATAGTATGATATAACAAAATGGTATCTCGCCAGCCCTTTCTAAGACCGCAAAACATAAATGTAGAGCACCTTTAAAGATCTAGGACTGACTAAACATTGTAATTCATGGTAAAAGAGATCCAGTCAAGTCATACCCAATATAAACCAATAGTAATGAATGCAAATGACAGTGTGCTCTCCAGCAGGTGCTTTTTAATAAGAAGGTGATGACTCAACATAAAAGTAAATAGATAGGCCCTTCGCAGAGGGAAGCAGGGATTTTTAGAGGTGCCAGAGCTCGATTTAAAAGTAGAGATGAATAACATTTTGAGTGGCATACTTTCACTGTCAACGCAACAACTATGAGATGGCGATATCTTCCATACTACATGCATTATAGGCGATTCCCAAACAGAATGGTAAAATTTTATACTCCCCCACCACCAACAAGCATCAATCCATGGCTTGCTCGAAACAATGAGTGCCTCCAACTAAAAACATCCCTGGGGGAGTTTTGTTTAATTATTTTGATTTGCTTTGATCTTTTTTTATCATGGGATTGGGCATCCCGGTTACCGGCCCTTTCTCGTGAATGAGGAGCGGAGTCCATTCATCTTCAGAATAACCCACCTAGCATGGAAGATATGGACAACCCTAATTGAAACATGAGCTGCTCGAGCATACAAAACAAAATTTCATTTGAAGGTTTGGAGTTTGGCACATACAAATTTACTTCGAACGGCAGGTAGATACCACATATAGGAAGGTATGGTGGACTCATATGGAACAACTTTCGGGTTTAAGGAGTTTGGATGCACAAGCAGTATTCCCGCTTAGTACAGGTGAAGGCTAGCAAAAGACTGGGAAGCGACCAACTAAGAGAGCGACAACAGTCATGAACATGCATTAAAATTAATTCACACCGAGTACAAGCAGGAGTAGGATATAATCTACCATGAACATAAATATCATGAAGGCTATGTTGATTTGTTTCAACTACATGCGTGAACATGTGCCAAGTCGAGTCACTCAATTCATTCAAAGGAGGATACCATCCCATCATACCACATCACAATCATTTTAATAGCATGTTGGCACGCAAGGTAAACCTTTATAACTCATAGCTAATCAAGCATGGCACAAGCAAGTATAATCTCTAAATATCATTGCAAATATGTTTACTTCATAATAAGCTGAATCAGGAATGATGAACTCATCATATTTACAAAAACAAGAGAGGTCGAGTTCATACCAGTTTTCTCATCTCAATCAGTCTGTCATATATCGTCATTATTGCCTTTCACTTGCACGACTGAACGATGTGTATAATAATAATAGTGCACGTGCATTGGACTAAGTTGGAATCTGCAAGCATTCAACTCAAGAGAGAAGACAAGTAATATGGGCTCTAAGTTAAATAAACAATCATGCATATGAGAGCCACTAAACATTTTCAATATGGTCTTCTACTCTCAACCCCCAAAGAAAAGAAAAGAAAATAAAACTATTTACACAGGAAAGCTCCCAACAAACAAGAAGAAGAACAAGAAATCTTTTTGGGTTTTCATTTTAATTACTACCACAAGCATGGAAATTAAACTAACTAATTTTTTGGTTTTTCTTAAGGTTCATCAAACACACAAGAAGAAAGCTAGAAAAAGAAAATGAAATTAACATGGATAATATAATGAAAGAGTATGAGCACCGAGAACTAGAATAGTGTGTGAACATGAATGTAAAATCAGTGAGAAATATGTACTCCCCCAAGCTTAGGCTTTTGGCCTAAGTTGGTCTATTGCCAAGGACTGCGGCTGCTCTCCCCGGTGTACTGAGGAGTGTAATCAGGATACCACTGGCTGGCCATCTCCTCTGGATCCCATTGGTAAGATGATGCACGATAAGGGTCCAGTGAAGGTTCCGGCTCAGGCTCTGGAGTGGATGCTTGGCCTCAATGAGCGTACACCACTTCCGGCGTGACAAGATAATTAACTGCAGTGAAATCAAACAACAGAGGCGCGGGCAGAATAATAGTCTCATTGTGTTTCTTATTAAATCTCAGGTTATACAGAAGCATCTTATCTTTGTTATCAATAATAAACTCATGCGCTACCATGCTCCTGTAATCTAAAACGTAAGGATGCAATATTGTCTCCTCTTTTTAATGGTGCCTAATAGGTATCTCAAAATGTTTAGCAAGACGTGCAGCATAGATACCTCCAAAGATGGGGCCTTTTGTACGATTCAGGCTTAGCCGTTTAGCAATGACGACACCCATACTAAAATTATTATCACCAAACAAGGCATGGAGAAGAATAATAATATCAGGAACACTGAAGTTTCCACTATTTCCATGACCAATTAAGAATCTACTAGCAAATATGGCAAAGTAGCGTAAAATAGGAAAGTGTATGCTAGATATTCTCGCACCGGAACCCTTCTTTGGTTCCCCTACAGTGATGGTGTTAACAAAGCCATCAACATCTTTACGATGTGGTTCATCTAATTTACCCTCGAAGGGTATTTTACAAACCGCGCAAAATTACGTAAAGACATTTCCTTGAATTCATTATATATATGGAACGATACTGAAGGAGGTGAGTTCTTAGGATGGTAATAAAAGTTTTGCACGAAAGTATTGATGAGTAAGAGATACTGATCGATCTGGTCGTGGAGGAAGTCAGTGAGGCCTGCATTTTCAATCAAAGAATAAAAGTCTTCATAAATCCCGGCTTCTCTCAAAAAATTATCACATGGCCATTCACATGGTCGTACTTCTGCTATGTGAGGAAGATTATACTTGGCCTTTTCCTTCTCTTTAACTTGTTTTTCCTGGGAGCCTTGGCTAGAAGAGCCCCTCAAAAATCTCCTTAACATTTTCTAAAAATTTCTAAAATTTTAGTAACTTCAAAATAGAAGTGAATAAAACTAAACAAGATTGATAGCAACTACTCCTACAAGTGCCTAGAGCCTATATCATGCATCAGAATTGCTTGGGACCTCATAAATTTAACATGCAATCCCAAGAGCAGGGTCACCTATGCAGGAAAAAATTGCAATGGATAAAGTACTAGAACACAAACTAATTGGACCAATGGAGGAGTCACATACCAAGCAACAATCTCCCAAAGCAGTTTTGTGAATGGAGCTTTGAGCAAGGAGATCGAAAATCGCAGCTAAATGAGCTAGAACTCTTTTTTGAGATGGATGGGGATTTTTTGGGGAAGAAGATGGAGTGTGTGGGTGCAGGAAAAGTGGAGGGGGGCCACCGTGGGCCCACGAGATAGGGGGCGCACCCAGGGGGTGTGGGCGCGCCCTCCACCCTCGCGGCCTGGTGCTTGCCCCTCCTGCAGTGTTTTCAGTGCCTAAAATCCTCAAAATATTTCATAAAAAATCATACTAAATTTGCAGGGCATTTGGAGCACTTTTATTTTTGGGATATTTTTATTGCACGGATAATTCAGAAAACAGACAGATAATACTATTTTTGCTTTATTTATTCTAAATAACATAAAGTAAAAAGAGGGTACAGAAGGTTGTGCCTTCTAGTTTCATCCATCTCATGATCATCAAAATGAATCCACTAACAAGGTTGATCAAGTCTTGTTAACAAGCTCATTCCAAATAACATGGAACCAGAGAAATTTTGAATAACACTAGTTTACCTCAACGGGGATATGAACATCCCCAACAATAAGAATATCATACTTTTTCTTGACAGTAGGAAGAGGAAATTCAAGACCTCCAATAATGATAGTTGGACTTTTTCCAATAGAATTGATGCTATGAACTTGAGGTTGTTTCCTCGGAAACTGTACCGTATGCTCATTACCATTAACATGAAAAGTGACATTGCCTTTGTTGCAATCAATAACAGCCCCTGCAGTATTCAAACAGAGTCTACCAAGGATAATCGACATACTATCGTCCTCGGGAATATCAAGAATAACAAAGTCTGTTAAGATAGTGACATTTGCAACCACAACAGGCACATCCTCACAAATACCGACAGGTATAGCAGTTGATTTATCAGCCATTTGCAAAGATATTTCAGTAGGTGTCAACTTATTCAATTCAAGTCTACGATATAAAGAGAGAGGCATAACACTAACACCGGCTCCAAGATCACATAAATCAGTTTTAACATAATTTCTTTTAATGGAGCATGGTATAGTTGGTACCCCTGGATCTCCAAGTTTCTTTGGTATTCCACCCTTAAAAGTATAATTAGCAAGCATGGTGGAAATTTCAGCTTCCGGTATCTTTCTTTTATTTGTAATGATATCCTTCATATATTTAGCATAAGGATTTACTTTAAGCATATCAGTCAAGCGCATACGTAAGAAGATAGGTATAATCATTTCAGCCAAGCACTCAAAATCCTCATCATCCTTTGTCTTGAATGGTTTAGGAGGAAAGGGCATGGGTTTCTGAACCCATGGTTCTCTTTCTCTACCGTGCTTCCTAGCAACAAAATCTCTCTTATCATAATGTTGATTCTTTGATTGTGGGTTATCAAGATCAACAGCAGGTTCAATCTCTACATCATTATTTTTGCTAGGTTGAGCATCAACATGAACATTATCATTAACATTATCACTAGGTTCATGTTCATCACCTGGTTGTGTTTCAGCATCAGAAATAGAAATATCATTGGGATTCTTAGGTGTGTGTCTACAACAGGTTCACTAGAAGCATGCAAAGTCCTATCATTTTTCTTTTTCTTCTTTTTAGAAGAACTAGGTGCCTCTAAATTATTTCTCTGAGAATCCTGCTCGATTCTCTGAGGGTGGCCTTCAGGATACAAAGGTTCCTGAGTCATTCTACCAGTTCTAGTAGCCACTCTAACAGCAAAGTCATGTTTATTATTTAATTCATCGAGCAAATCACTTTGAGCTTTAAGTACTTGCTCAGCTTGAGTGGTAACCATAGAAGCATATTTGCTAATGAGTTTAAGTTCACCTTTAACTATAGCCATATAATCACTCAAGAGTCCTACCTCGAAAGCATTATTATTTAATTCTCTACCAACATAAGCATTAAAACTTTCTTGTCTAGCCATAAAGTCATCAAATTCATCTAAGCACGAGCTATGAAATTTAGTAGACGGGATTTCAACTTTATCATATCTATAGAGAGAATTTACCTTTACTACCTGTGTCGGGTAATCAAGACAATGTGTTTCTTCAACAAGCGGTATATTAAGACCATGTATTTCTTCAATAGGTGGTAAATTCTTAACATCTTCAGCTTTTATACCTTTTTCTTTCATTGATTTCTTTGCCTCTTGCATATCTTCAGGACTGAGAAATAGAACACCTCTCTTCTTAGGAGTGGGATTAGGAATAGGCTCAGGAGTTGGCTCAATTGGTTCAGGAATTGCCTCAAGAATTGGCTCAGGAAGAGTCCAATTATTTTCATTAGTCAACATATTATTCAATAGTAATTCAGCTCGGTCGACTGTTCTTTCCTTGAAAACACAACCAGCACAACTATCCAAGTAGTCCTTGGAAGCATCGATTAGTCTGTTATAAAAGATATCAAGTATTTCATTTTTCTTAAGAGGATGATCAGGCAAAGCATTAAGTAATCGGAGAAGCCTCCCCCAAGCTTGTGGGAGACTCTCTTCTTTGATTTGCACAAAATTATAAATTTCCTGCAAGGCAGCTTGTTTCTTATGAGCAGGGTAATATTTAGCAGAGAAGTAATAAATCATATCCCGGGGACTATGCACACAACCAGGATAAAGGGAATTAAACCAAGTTTTAGCATCACCCTTTAATGAGAACGGAAATATCTTAAGGATATAATAATAATGAGACTTCTCATCATTAGCAAACAGGGTGGCTATATCATTTAACTTGGTAAGATGTGCCACAATAGTTTCAGACTCAAGGCCATAAAAAGGATCAGATTCAACCAAAGTAATAATCTCAGGATCAACAGAGAATTCGTAATCCTTATCAGTAACACAGATAGGTGAAGTAGCAAAAGCGGGGTCAGGTTTCATTCTAGCATTAAGGGATTGCTGCTTCCATTTAGCTAATAACTTCTTAAGATCATATCTATCTTTGCAAGCAAAGATAGCTCTAGCAGCTTCTTCATTCATAACATAACCCCCAGTAAACAATAGGTAATTCATAATCAGGGGGAGAACTTTCATCATCAGTATCATCAATAATAGCATCTTCAATACTTTCATTCTCTCTAACCCTAGCAAGTTATTCATCAAGAAATTCACCTAATGGCAAAGTAGTATCATGCATAGAAGTAGTTTCATCATAAGTATCATGCATAGCAGAAGTGGCATCATCAATAACACGCGACATATCAGAATTCATAGCAGTAGCAGGTTTAGGTGTCGCAAGCTTACTCAAAAACAGAAGGAGAATCTAGTGCAGAGCTAGATGGCAGTTCCTTACCTCCCCTCATAGTTGAGGGAAAAATCTTTGTTCTTTCGTCTTCCAAGTTCCTCATAGTGATCAACACATATAAATCCCAAGTGACTCAAAGAATAGAGCTATGCTCCGCGGCCTCGGTGCTACAAATTAGTCTTGATAACCCACAAGTGTAGGGGACCACAACAACTTTCGAGGGTAAAGTATTCAACCCAAATTTATTGATTCGACACAAGAGGAGCCAAAGAATATTCTTAAGTATTACCAGTTGAGTTGTCAATTCAACCACACCTGGATAACTTAGTATCTGCAGCAAAGTATTTAGCAGCAAAGTAGTATGATAGTAATGGTAACAGTGGCAAAAGTAAAGATAATAGTTTTGTAGTAGTTGTAACAGTAGCAACGGAAAAGTAAATAAGTGAAGCACAATATGTGAAAAGCTCATAGGCATTGGATCCGTGATGGATAATTATGTCGGATGCGATTCCTCATGTAATAGCTATAACATAGGGTGACACAAAACTAGCTCCAGTTCATCAATGTAATGTAGGAATGTATTCCGAAGATAGTCATACATGCTTATGGAAAAGAACTTGCATGACATCTTTTGTCCTACCCTCCTGTGGCAGTGTGGTCCTAGTGGAAACTAAGGGATATTAAGGCCTCCTTTTAATACAGAACCGGAACAAAGCATTAGCACATAGTGAATACATGAACTCCTCAAACTATGGTCATCACCGAGAAGTATCCCGATTATTGTCACTTCGGGGTTGTCGGATCATAACACATAATAGGTAACTATAGACTTGCAAGATAGGATCAAGAACACACATATATTCATGAAAACATAATAGGTTCAGATCTGAAATCATGGCACTCGGGCCCTAGTGACAAGCATTAAGCATAGCAAAGTCATAGCAACATCAATCTTAGAACATAGTGGATACTAGTGATCAAACCCTAACAAAACTAACTTGATTACATGGTAAATCCCATCCAACCCATCACTGTCCAGCAAGCCTACGATGGAATTACTCACGCACGGCGGTGAGCATCATGAAATTGGTGATGGAGGATGGTTGATGATGATGACGGCGATGAATCCCCCTCTTCTAAGCCCCGAACGGACTCCGGATCAGCCCTCCCGAGAGAGATTAGGGCTTGGCGGCGGCTCCGTATCGTAAAACGCGATGAAACTTTCGCCTTGATTTTTTTCTCGGCGAAACGGAATATATGGAGTTGGAGTTGAGGTCAGTGGAGCGTCAGGGGGCCCACGAGAGAGGGGGCGGCCCAGGGGGGAGGGCGCGCCCCCACCCTCGTGGACAGGGTGTGGGCCCCTTGGCCTTGATTCTTTCGCCAGTATTTTTTATATTTTCCAAAACTTATCTCCGTGGATTTTCAGGTCATTCCAAAAACTTTTGTTTTTTGCACGATAAACAACATCATGGTAGTTCTGTTGAAAATAGCGTCAGTCTGAGTGAGTCTCATTCAAATCATGCAAGTTAGAGTCCAAAACAAGGGCAAAAGTGTTTGGAAAAGTAGATACGTTGGAGACGTATCACAGAACAACACTTAAACATATTATTACCCCATGATTCGGGCATTTGTAGAAGACTCAGCCAAGGTTCAGGATTGTGGTTGAGACGCGATGGATGACTCTTCGTGATTTGCAGCAGTGGCACCACACCAACGGCAGCGGGTTGTGATGAGCAATCGGCTGCGGTGCACGTGCCGGTGGGGGTGTGATGAGACCCACAGGAGATGGTACGGATGGCGACTTGGTGCATATCTGGTTGTTGCCTGCTGAAGAGCAGGTGGACGAGCAACGAGCGGACATGGTTGCTGCGGCCAGAGCTTCTGATGCTAGGCAGAGTAAGTAGAGAACAGGAGAAGCGAACGTTGGATATGTCAGTTTCATTACTTGCAGAGTAGCATAGCACCATATATAGTCATAGTCTAGGTTTGGATTCGAACCAGGTACATGAGCACGTCTCTCTTTTTTCTAAAACTCGGCAATGTATCTTTACTGGTACACTAGCTTGTTTTGTACGCCTTCCCAAGTCTTTGATTTTCTTTCCCTTTTTTGCGAGGAAGGTAGGAGGACAAAATTGAGAGTTCCTGGGACTCGAACCGAAGACCTCTCAGTTGAAAACCAAGGGTGCTAGTCACTTATGTGGCGAACGTTCCCTAGGAAGAGGACGGCAGACGAACGCATTTTCCTTGTAGTTTTAGTTGTGACACAAGATTGAACGGTCGCAGTTTCGGGAATGTTATCAGGCCAATGAGCCCAGTTTTTCTTTTCTTCCTATATATAAAAAAGTATGGTACTTGGTGTCGGCTTAGTCAACAAACGATTGTACGAAACTTGACTGTTGGATTGACATTCAACCTCTGTCATGTTTCTTCAGTCTCTTCTTCCTCGAGCCGCCAAAGCCAAACCAGCGCCGGCGGGACTGCCTGCTCCCGCTTCCCACGGCTGGCTGTGCTGCCGCGCATGCATCATGGCCACATCGCACCATAAAACTCTTCGTATCTTCCCCGACTCCTGTTCATTCCCATCCAAGGCCTCACCATCGTCCTCCACCTTGGTTCGCTCGCTGCGGCGCTGCCCTCCGATGTTGTCAACATGGTCAACAACCGAGAGGAATAAGGAGATGACTGTACATGGTGAGGATGGCAGTAGGGACCCGGCAGCGCGCACAGTAATTTTGTTTTTTCGGGACGGAGAAGGGTATCAACTGGGTTGTGTGGGACCCATGGCCCATCTAGCCCAGGCTTTTATTTCATATGTTTAGCACATGACCAGCCCAGTTTGTTTTTTTCCTTTCTGAAAATGGCTAGCCAGCTATTTTGTTTTTTGCACAATAACCAACGTAGGCCTACTTGCTTTTCTACACCCTGCTGGGCCAGAAATCTTTCAAGACGAGGAGGGATGCATTTTGCCCAGAAAATGGGCTATAAGTAATAAGAAATGGGCTATAAGTAATAATAAATGGGCTGTAAAATGAAAAAAATATAGCAAACAGGCAATTAGTTCGAAAATACTATTTTCTTTCAGATTTTGATATTTTAAATTTATTGTTTTTGTTCAGGTAAAACTTCATTGAATTTATATTAAGGTATATTCAGGTTTAAAATTAATTTGAATCTGGCTACAAATTTCGGGCTGTATGCTGTTTGGGACCGATTTGGAGGCTAACTTGTGGGTCTACTAGGTTGACGTGTACTTTGGCTTTGTCAACTTAGTCCACAAACGATTCTAGCAGCAGTGACCGTTGGATGTTAATCCAACGGCCGTGCTGCTTCTTCAATATATGATCTTCTTGCTCCACCCGCACAAACCAGCATCAGTGGGACTGCCTGCTCCCGCCTCCCATGGCCGGCTGTCTGCCGCACAGGCCGCACCGCCCCACCCTACTTCATTGCTGGCCAGGCCATTCCTCTACTCACACACACCTCCTGTTATTTTCCAGCGACAGCAGTCGGACCAGGAAACCCTCGTACTCCCCACCACGTGGGCAACCATTGCCGAGTCCTCCCCGGCTCCATGTCGTTCCCTTCCTAAGCCTCGCCATTGTCCACCGCCATGGTGCTCTCGGCGCGGCCTGGTCAACATGGTCAATGAACGACATCCATCGGACGTGGATTGTACGTGGAGAGGTTGACAGCTGGGTCCACGGCCGCACACAAGGAAATGCGTCCTTATTACGTGCAAAATAATGATTCATCCACCTGACAGCTGGGACCCACCAGAAGGGCCTCTGTATTTCATGAAAAAAATGTTCCCCCCGCTGACAGGTCGGACCCACCAGCTATATCTTCGCACGCAAGGAAGTGCCTCCTTATTACGCACAAAAAAATGAATACCCCTGCTAGCTAGGATCCACCATAGTGGGAGGATGACTTGTGGGCCAACTGAGTTGACGGGGATGGAGGGCTTTGTCAACTTAGTCAATATGAACGATTCTAGCTCCAATGACTGTACGATGTCCATCCAACGGCCGTAGTGCTTCTTCAACCTCTGGTCTTCTTGCTCCAGCCGCCCAAACCAACGCCGGTCGTGCCGCGTGCTCCTGCCTCCCGTGGCCGGCTGTGATGCTGCGGAGGCCTCACCGCCCCTACTACTCCCACCACTGGCCAGGCCATCCCTCTACTCACCCACACCCCTAGTTATTCTGCGGCGACGGCAGCCTCACACCGCAGTCGAACCAGTGAACCCTCGTACTCCTCTCCGCGTGGGCTTCCACTGCCGCCTCTTCCCCGGCTCCGCGGCTTCCCCTTCCTAGGCCTCACCGTCATCCACCGCCCTGGTACTCTTAGCGTGGCGTGGTCAATGTGGTCAAGGAACGAGTTCCATCGGAAGAGTACTATACGTGGAGAGACTCACAGTTGGGTCCACGGCGCCGCAAGGAAGTGCCACCTTATTACGCGCAAAATAATTATTCCTCCACCTGACAGTAGGGACCCACCGGATGGGCCACCGTATTTCGCGAAAAAAATCGTTTCCCCCTGACTGCTGGAACCCACCAGCTACATGTTCGCACGCAAGGAAGTGCGTCCGGGCAAAAAAATGATTCGCCCCCCTGACTGCTGGGACCCACCAGCTACATGTTCACACGCAAGTGCTAGACAGTTGGGACCCACCTGGTCGAAGCATACATAACGTTGTCGTTCTGGTCGCGAATGTGTACGTACATACTGGTCGATGTAGAGGCGCGCACGTGTCTTAGTAGAGGCGCGCATGTAGCATGTACACGTACGTACAACGGCAAGGGTGCAAGAAAGTAAATACGGCCACCCACATACATACGGGCGGGGTCTCGAATGCCTACTCGCGCATACGTACGGCCAGGGCTCGTGTATATGGCTGGGTCGGAACGGAGAAATTGCGTCAGCGTCATGTTCATGTTTAGGCAACGGAATGTGTCGTGCTCATCGGGAGCCAACAGAATGCGTCGTGTGCATCGGGAGGCAACAAAACGCGTGGGAGCCAACCGGCTTGGACGGAACAGGCGATGGAAACGAGGCCTGGCATACCGCAGAACGGAGGAAACGACCTTGTGTTCGGCCGGCCACGTTCGAAACGGGATCCTGTTAATCGGGAGGGGTCTGGTGTACCGCAAAACGGAGGAAACGGACTTGTGTTGGACCTCCTACGGTCGAAACGGGGTCCTGTTGATCGGGAGGGGTGTGGCTTACCGCAAAACGGACGAAACAGACTTGTGTTGGAGCACTATGGTCGAAACGGGGGTCCTGTTCATCGGGAGGGGTGTGGCGTACCGCAAAACGGGACTCCACAGGATACTGTTCATCTCCACCATCGACCTCCTCTAGCCTCCACGGACTACTGTTCATCCACCGTCGACCTCCTCTAGCCTCCACCTGCGACTATTCATCTACGGGCTCCTGTTCATCCAGCCTCCACCACGTGCTACTCCACCGGCTACTGTTCAACCACCCCTCTCCACGGGCTCCTGTTCAACCACCCCTCCACGGGCCACTGTTCATCCACCCCTCCACCGTCTACTGTTCATCCAGCCCTCCTCGGGGTCGTCCTATTCATCCAGCCCTCCACGGGGTCTTGTTCATCCAGACCCAACCGGCTTGATCGATCGGCGTCCTGTTCACCCAGAGGCAACACCACGGGGTCCTGTTCATCCACCTCCACCGCTCACTATTCATCCAACCTCCCCCCCGCGCAATGCTCACTGTTCATCCAAACCCCCCTTCAACGTTCACTGTTCATCCAGAGGCAGCATCGATTGGCTTCAGTTAGCAGCAGTAGCGAAGGAATCGCTCGATCGCTCGGGTTCAGTTAGGCAACGCCTCGCTCGGGTTCAGTTAGAGCCCAACGCCTCACACACACGTGCGTACGTGTACGAGAGAAACGTGTATCGCTCGGCCCCCGACCACCCACCGTAACCGGGAACTCCCCAAAATTTTCCTTGCCCTCGCTTCTACCACGGTTTTTTCCGTCATGGACGGCCCAAAGAATGTCATGCAGCTGCGTATCCTACCCACCCAGGACGAAAAGCCCACTTTTTGTCATGATTTTTTGTCATAGAAGTAGGAGCCCACCACATCTATGATGATACCGGGTTTTGTCACAATTATCGTCATAGAAGTGTCATAAGTTCAAACCCGAATGAACAAAATGTTGAATTGAACCATACCAGTCTATACTGGGGTTTATAACTCATTTTTGTACTTGCTATTTTATTTTCCAATTACTTCTTCAATTGAGAGAAAGAAAGAGATGACAGATTTTTTTGTTCGGCCCAAAATGTCACCGATGTGTCTTTTTTTGTAGTGTTGGGCACGACCACCCCCTGGGCGCGCCCTTGTACCTTGTGGGGGCCATGTTGCTTTGCTGACCCTAATCTCAATCCTACAAATTCCTTTTTCTCAAGAAAAAAAGGAGAAGAAGTTCATCATGTTTTATGATACGGAGCCGCCACCGCCACCTCATGTTCTTCATCGGAAGGCCAGATCTGGAGTCCGTTTAGGGCTTCGGAGAGGGGGATTCGTCGCCATCTTCATCACCAACCTTTCTTCATCACCAATTTCATGATGCTCACCACCAGGAGTGAGTAATTCCTTCGTAGGCTTGGTAGAAGGTGATGGTGTTGGATGAGATTTGTCATCTAGTCGAGTCAATTTGTTATGGCTTAATACCTAGTATGCACTTTGTTCTGAGATTGATGTTGCTATGACTTTGCTATGCTTAATGCTTGTCACTAGGGCCCGAGTGCCATGATTTCAAATCTGAACCATTTATCTTTTCATGAATATATTTGAGTTCTTTATCCTATCTTGCAAGTTGTACGCACCTATTACATGTTATGATCTGCATACCCCCAATGTTACAATAATTGGGATTCTTTCTGGTGATTACTGTAGTGTGAGGAGTTCATGTATTCACTATGTGTTAATGCTTTGTTCTGGTTCTCTATTAAAAGTAGGCCTTAATATCCCTTAGTTTCCTCATGGACCCCGCTGCCATGGGTGGGTAGGACAAAACATGTCATGCAAGTTCTTATCATAAGCATGTATCACTACATACAGAATACATGCCTACATTAGATTGATGAATTGGAGCTAGTTCTGTTTCGCTCTAGGTTGTGACTATTACATGATGAATGTCATCCAAGAAAAATACCCATAATTGATCCAATGCCTACGCTTTTTATATATTGATCTTTGCTAAGTTACTACTGATGCTGCTGTTGTTACAATCACTACAAAACTGCTACTATTACCGTTGCTGTCGTTACTGTTACCACTTCTATCAAACTATCACACTACTGGTGCTACTGATCACTCTGCTGCAGATACTTAGTTCTCCAGGTGTGGTTGAATTGACAACTCAACTGCTAATACTTACAAATATTCTTTGGCTCCCCTTGTGTAGAATCAATAAATTTGTGTTGAGTACTCTAGCCTCGAAAACTGTTGTGACCCCCTATACTTGTGGGTTATCAAGAGTGGGGCACAACCATTCTTGCTCTCCGGCCTGGTCCGGCTCATTCTCCTTGCCGAGGAGATTGATAATGAGGGCGGTGCTTTGACAAATTGGCATGCTTGGAATGGTATAGTGTGGTATGGCTTGCGTGTTGCCGCCTAGCCTTCTATGCCCACTGACACTGGTAGCGGGAAACCGATTGGGGGAGTGGCGGGAAATGGTTGCGTGTTTGGATATATAACACCATTAATATGAAAACTTAGGAAAGAAGGAAGCGCGGGCTAGCATGATGGGTGCGCACAGTGCTTACCCAGTGCCATAATGTTGATCAAAACTGCTATAAATTGTTAAGGGTTCATTAGGCCATTTTTATATATTATAATTGATTTTTCTGGGCATTTAATGTGCATAATTCAAATTTGAACTACAAATACATGCTACAGTGCACCAAAATGGGTTGAGAAATCATATGTGTGTCCTTGGGTGCATGTTTAGGTCCCATGCAATAAACAGGGATGAACTACAAACATCTCGGTGTTCTGGCTCGGTCTGAAACTGATAATCTTGGTTTTTAAATCCCCTTAAATCCAAAACTCGCCCAAAATTCATGAAACTTGGCATGGTGTTATGACATGGAACATATATGGCATGGTAATTTTTTGTCCAATTTGGCGCAAGTTTTGGCTCAAGCCTCTACAAACCGGAGCTTCTCAGAAGAAGCCTTGTGGGTCCAGTAAGGAACGTGTCACCTTTGTGGCTGAAACGACATCCAATGCCTCTTCTCGCCTCAATTTTTCTGGAGGCAACATAGGCCAATAGGAATGTTGTGCTAAATTATGGAATTATTTCAAGGTTCCACTACTGCAGGATGCTCCTAACGCAACACATGAATTAGAGACCCTTTGACGAAACTATGTACGATGCATGAATCGAAAACAGTGTCGTAATAAAGCCATCACCAATAAGACAAACTATGTGTGATGGTAGAGACATCAAGGACAATTCAGATTAGAGTTGCGTGTGTGATATGTGGCATACAGTTGATCCATATGAACCGTTTGGACTGAGCCATAACAACAGAAACAGTCAGCCAGATCAAGGTGTGTGTGATCTATGGCATATAGTTCACTTAGATGAACTGTTTGCGATTAGCCAACACAACAGAAACGGATGGCCAAATCAAGGTGTGTGCAATATGCGGCATATAGTTCACCCAGATGAACTGTTTGCAATTATCCAACACAATAGAAACAGTCAGCTAGATCAAGGCATGTACGATAGACGACAAGCATTTCAAAAATCAGAAATGTGTGGGAAGACCGATAACAACACAAATGATTCCTACTAATAAGTTGTGTGTGTTTTGGGTAAAAGCTTGTTGGTCAGTGATTGATGAAATAATCACCGACGGGTTCCCTAGTTTGGTCTGTGTGCGATGTGGTTTGCTCTGTCCGAACAACATCTACACCCTGTCTACATAACAACAACATATATAATTATAAAAACATGATTGCATAACCAAATTGAACATCCAATTACATAAGTAACTACACACATAACAGTTACACACCGTAGTGAACAATTACATGCATATTAAACTAACAGAAATAACCATCTAATCATCTACTCTTGTTGTCACAACGATGGCCATTGCTCTGCTTCCACCTGGATCCCTGGCCGTTTTGGGGAAGAACGAGGCACTTCCTCATGTCAACGCTCTTCCTATACATCTTGTAGCTCGTGTATGCCTCCTTGGCTGCGTACACGACGTGAGCTTCATCGAGTTTCTTCATCCAGGCCGAGTGCCAGGCACGCTTGTCCTTGTTGCAGGAATCCTCCATGTCTCTGTTGTAGGGGCCGATGATGGCCTCGGTGAGGTGAACCAGTGAGTCCTTCTCATGCTTCTTTCTACCCTTGATCTTGTATTGGCCCTAGATGCCGACAAGATTCTGGCAGGCAATTCCCAAATTCTTGAGCAGCTTTACATTGTTGGTGATGTCCATCATAGCGAACATGTAGTGGGGGATGTTGACAAACCTAGAGAAATGCTCGCAAGGCCTTCTGGCCAAGTAGTAGTGGTAGACGAGGACGTTATTGCGCACACACATTTGGGTGACAGTGAGCTTGTGACGAGACCCTACATAGGCACGGGTGTACTCGAGGTCGAATCCGACCACCTTGTACTTCTCCACAGTAAGCAACAGCTCCATAGTGTGGATGGAGTTCTCCACCTAGATCAGTTTGTTGGTGTACACCACCGAGAGCTCCCTGAACCTTATGTGGGTGTCCACTACGGCATGCATGGTGAACTACCGCTTGTCTTCGGCAACAGCTAGGAGCGCCATTGGAGGAGTGCAAGATACCCTCTTATTTTTTTTCATGGTGGGTGTGCTTGTTGCAATACTGGGGCGCGATCGAAAGGTTGAAGAGACACAAGGGTTAGATGGCTGTTGTAATAAATGGGGGACGGACGTCCTGTAATCATCATGTCTCGTCATTGTGTTCCTAGAGGAGGATTCCAGTGCATGATTGAGCACTGCACACGCGTTTCGCTTGACCACGTGTGGGCTCGAAGAGGCGCCAAATGTATCTTTAGTGAATCTGTTCCCGCACAACCACGTAGATTACCGCGTGCAAACACGCAAGCTTCCTGCTCGGCTAGTTTGGCCACACGTCAGCTATAAGTGGGGTAAATCATGGGCGTTTATTTGCATAAGCATTGCAAAAATGAAGTGTGTGGAATGACTTAAAGCAGCGCACACGTTTGACAATAATTTTACCCGTTGGTGATGAGGTCAAAGTTACATAGACGGGTAATGATGGACACTCAAGTGCGATAATTCTGTGCTCTACAGGGCACACGGCTGAAGAAACCAAATGTGTGCAGTAATGTTGAAGATCGTTGTCAAGTCCGCAATATAGATCTTTTGCGATGAGATCGACATGGGAAACACATTCGAGAATGGTAAATAAAATCAAGTCCATTGAGGTCCAGATAGTAATCATCCATTGCATATTAAGGTCAAAATAGTACTACCAATATACGAGTCTCATATGATGCCATTTCAATAATTGTACCACCAAAACCCTAAATATTACAAGGTTCAAATTCCACAGTAATAAGGCTCAAATTCGAAGATTACAAGGTTCAAACGGATATTAGAAATGAAATTCAGCTCATGCAGCCGCAGACGCCCATGCTGATCAGCTAAACATGGACATAAGAGAGGTTCAAACTGGTATTACCACTTGTAACACTTGTTTTGAAACCTCACTAACAAGTCATGTACGAGCTTGACATAATGACTTCCGATTACTTTGTCAACTAAACTTCCAAAATGAAATTCAGCTTCTGCAAAGCCTTTTCCATTTTGCCATAGTCGTCGGCGCTGATCAACAACCATTCCTTTTTGCGAAATAAATTTAGGGCAAAGCTCATTACCTTTAGCACCCTTGCTCTCACAACAAAGAACCTGGCGAGTAATCTCCGGAAAGGTCCCTCAGTAGGAGTTCAAACTAATTTCTGAGAGATGCATATAAAGGCATTCAATGTGATTGTTATATTGTATCACATTATCCACTACCGGGCCTAATATTATCTACAAAGAAGAGAACGTATTAGTGCCTACATGCAGTTTTGTACACTATTGGAGGCCTCTTTGGCTTGCAGGATTTCTAAAATACATGAATAGAGTGACACGCCATCTTTTATCCTACATGATTAACATGGGCATTTGATTACAATCTAGAAAAATGTAGGATTCTTTGCAAGAGATTGGAGTGGATGGAAATTTCCCTACGAAAACTAGTATAGATGAATCGAAAGGAGAAATGCTTATGGATTGTAACTATATGAATCAAGCAACCACTACAGGAAAAAACATGTATGTACTAAAATCCTTCAAAATTCCTTCAAAATCATAGTACATTAATCATTATAAACTTGGGAAAAGGTAGAAAAAATTGAACTCCTTATGGTTAACATTTAACAATAAAGGATTATCACCTCGATATATATATTCCCCAGGCATGGAAAGCATCTTAGGAAACTGAAAACTTGGTCCAGGTTGGGGCCAATAGATTCTAGTGCCAAGACATTCACTTTATGCAGATACGGGTTCAAGCTTGTCAGAATCAATTTCTGGATGACATACGGACATACACCTTCAAAATTAGAAATAATGTTAATTTCAAGAAGGAGAAGAAAAAGGCGACTGTTGTACCTGAACGGGTGTGGATCCAACAACAAGTTCAGGGAATTTGACAGACGAGTAGCCCACCACTCTCAATTTCGCCGCAAAAATGACATTGATTCTTGTTGGACCTTGTTGATCAATGGTACGTCTTGAAGGTATCTATAATTTTTTATTGTTCCATGCCATTATAATCAATCTTGGATGTTTTATATAACATTTTGTTGTATTTTATATCATTTTGGGACTAACCTATTAGCCTAGTGCCAAGTGTCAGTTGTTGTTTTATGCTTGTTTTTGGGTTTCCAGGAAATCAGTACCAAACGGAGTCCAAACACTATGAAACTTTTTGATGATTTTTGTGTGTGGGATAAATAGACCCTAGAAGCTTCAGTAGGATACTAGACGAGAAGTGAGGAGACAGCAAGGCAACATGGTGCGCCCAGGGGGGTAGGCGTGCCCTAATGCCTTATGGGCCCCACATGGCTCCATCTGACCTAATTCCAACTCTAAATTATCTAAAATCAGGAAACCAACAGAGAGCCACCCCAAACACTTTTTCTGCCGCCGCAAGTTTCTATTTTTTCATGATCCCATCTGGAGGCTTGTTCTAGTACTCTGCCGGAGGGGGAATCGATCACGGAGGGCTTCTACATCATCCTTGCTGCCCTTCGATGATGCGTGAGTAGTTCACCACAGACCTATGGGTCCATATCTAGTAGCTAGATGGGTTCTTCTCTCTCTTTGATCTTCAATACAATGTTCTCCTCGATATTCTTGGAGTTCTATCCGATGTAATCTTGTTTTGCGGTGTGTTTGTTGGGATTTGATGAATTGTGGGTGTAAGATCTGATTATTTATGAATATTAGTTGAGTCTTCTCTAAACTCTTTTATGCATGATTTTTTTAGATTTGTATTTCTCTCTGATCTATCCATTTAGTGTGGCCAACTAGATTGATTAATCTTGCAATGGCAGAGGTGCTTTGTAATGGGTTCAATCTTGCGCTGCTCTATATCCTAGTGACAAAGTAGGGGACAAGACACGCATTTTTATTGTTGCCATTAAAGGGAAAACAACGAGGTTTATTCATATTGCTTGGGTTTACTTTGTCTACATCATGTCATCTTGCTTAAGGCGTTACTTTATTTTATGCTTAATACCCAAGATGCATACTCGATAGTGGTCGATGGGTGTAGTATTAATAGTAGATGCAGGAAGGAGTTTGTCTACTTTCTCAGATGTGGTGCCTATATACATGATAATTTCCTTGAATATCGTCATAACTATGCATTTTTTTTATCAATTGCCCAACATTAATTTTTTCACCCACCGTATGTTGTGTGCTCGAGAGAGAAGCCTCTAGTGAAAATTATGGCCCCCGGGTATACTTTTATGTTATATAAAACAAAAAAAGACCTTGCTGCAGTTTTATTTCCTTTATTTATTTTTAAAATTATCTTATTACCTATAATTACGAGATTTAATCCTTGCAAGTAACTGCCGAGGTGATTGACAACCCCCTTATTTGCGTTGGGTGCAAGTATTTTGATTTTGTGTGTGTAGGTGCTGCTAACGAGGTTGTGTGTGTTTCTCCTACCGGATTGATAACCTTGGTTCTTAATTGAGGGAAATACTTATCTCTATTAAGATGCATCATCCTCTCCTCTTCGGGGAAATTCCAATGCAACTCACAAGTAGCATGAAGAATCTTTGGCGCCGTTGCTGGGGAGACATCACCAAAAACTATCAAGTACCTTCGCACAATATATCACCTACTTGCTATACTTTTCATCTCCCCCCTTCTAAAAAGTCTTACAAAAACACAAAAATATGTTTATTTGCTCGTTTGCTTGCTTTGTCACTATGTCTCAAGAAAACACTAAGTTGTATGATTTTTCAAATACTAATAATAATGATTTTACTAGTAAACTAATTGCTCCTCCCGCCACTAGTGTGGAGTCATGTGATATTAATGTTGCTTTGCTAAATCTTGTTATGAAAGAACAATTTTTTGGTAGTCCCAATGAAGATGTTGCATCCCATCTTAATACTTTTCTTGAATTATGCGATAGGCAAAATAAAAAGATGTGGATAATGATATTGTTAAATTAAATTATTTCCGTTCTCACTAGGAGATTATGCTAAAACTTGGTTTTATCCTTGCCTCAAGCTAGTATTGATAGTTGGGATAAGTGTAAGGATGCTTTTATTGCCAAGTATTTTCCTTCCACAAAAATTATTTCTCTTAGAAATCAAATTAGGAATTTTAAGCAACTTGAGCATGAACATGTTGCACAATTTTGGGGGAGAATGAAATTAATGAGAAGAAATTTTCCCACTCATGGGTTACGTTTAGGTATAACTGATTTTATGCCCCTAGTTGGGTCACACTCGACAAGTTTACCCCTACTTTTTGAAAACACCCGTTCGGGACCAAACCACTTTGTCTGTCTTATGCTTTCCCCCTTTAACCATTTGACCATGAATTCAAAAAATTCATAAAAAATTCATACTAACTCAAAAAAATAAGAATAAGATATCAAAATGTTAAGAAAAACACCACCTATATGTGCATGTGATTTGCACTCATGAAAAACAAACTTAGCTCTCCAAAATGCTTTTGTTTTCAAGCATCGGTTTTGTTTTTTTACCACAACTTCCACGAATGTCATTCCCTTATGAAACTTGGCAAGAACACAAAACATTGGTCAATGTTTGCCACCTAAAAAAATAGAATTTGTTTTCATATTTTTGGATTTTACTATTCAAGCTGAGATCGTAGGAGCTCAATCTGAGATGGGGGCCTCCTAACACATTTGTCATGAATGCAAATGACATGCACATATAGGTGATGTTTTTATGAACATTTTGATATCTTATTCATATTTTTCTGACGAAGTATGAATTTGTTATGATTTTTTTAAGTGATAGTCAAACGGTCAAAGGCCAAAAGCATAAGACGAGCAAAGTGGTTCGGGTAGGAATAAGTGTGTCGGCGTTCTGGGAACGAGGGTCCCTATACTTGCCTGCTAGCGGCCCACAGCGTGGCTCCACCAGTGGCCCAGGAGCGGCCCGTCTTCATCAACCAACACTCAAGACCCTCGCGAGGGGCCAAGCCTCGCCGTGCGGATGATGCAAGGCCTCCTCAGGAGCGGCCTCAGCAGGCAGGCTCGCGAGGGGGCGGAGAGATCAAGGCAAGGGGTACCTCACGAGGTTCCTGTGACGCAAGCCATGACGACCAAGGCCAGGCGGGTGCCAGCCCGTGCAGTGTCCTTGTTTCCTCTTCGGTGCTAAGGGGGCAAGCACAGGCACGGAGTACCGAGGCATCATGCAAAGGTTTCCATTCTGTGCAACAAGAACAAGACCAGCAGGACAGAAGGACAGAGGTCATCGTGGAGCCCAAGATGGCGTCATCACCAGCGCCTTTGCCAGGCAAAGACCACCTTTAGTCCGGATTGCTCACACTAGCTGTCCCCTTTAAATAGGCCATTGTGCAATCCCTTCCTGCTCAATGTTTGGGAAGAGGACCTGGGCCTCTATAAATAGTGCTAGCCACCACAGTAGAAGAGGCAACTGATCGAAGATCGAATCCTTCCCAAGCAGAATACCGACCAAGCACAAGAACACCTCTCCTCCGGAGGCTGTTCTTCCCTTGTACTGCTCATCACCAGCCCAAGAGGCAATCCACCACCACCACAGAGGAGTAGGGTATTACACCACAATGGTGGCCCGAACCTGCATAAATCTTGTGTCTCTTGTGTTGTGAGTTCATCAAGCTAAGCTTAGGGATCGCGGCGAGGCTGAGAGCGAGATTTGGTAGGGGAAATCTTTGTGCGCACCCCAGTATTCAAACCTCAAGTGTTTTGCCTAAACCCAATATCCGACATTTGGCGCGCCAGGTAGGGGTGTGCGGAAGTCTTCCTTCCGCTCATCCGCGTCCTATCGCTTCGTCGCATCCATGTCTGACGCCCGCCGAGCCCGCGCTGAGCGCCGGGCCGCTCTCGCCACTTGCGTAGCCCAGATGGCTCCTGTCGGCGGGCCTCCCCATCATTCTTCGTCGCCTGCCGCCACCGGCCCGACGGGGAACAAGCAGCAAGCATCCTCGCTACACCCCTCGGTGCGACGGGACGGCCGCACCACCACTCCGTCATTGACCCCAGTCAGTTCGTCGTCCCATGCTCGTCGCGCTCCTACAGACACGCAGGCCGCGCTACTCATGGCACGCGAGCTCCTGCGTTACCGCCCCGTCGACGACCTCTACGAAGAATGGATCACCCGCATCACCAAGTTCGATAGCGCCGCAGGGGGCTCTCCCGCGTCGTCCCTCTCTCTGCTTCAACCTCCGCCAGGTATGGGCGACGTGGCTCATGGAGCGCCTCCACCGCCTCTGCCCCAAGACGGTGCCCTGGCGCCAAGGCGCCGGCCCGTGGACATCACCCACCGCGTCTAGCGCCCGCACGAGAAGGAGAAAGCTGTCAAGAAATCCCTCGGCCTCAAGAAGGCACCCCCGTGCTTCTTGCACCAGGGCGACAAGACCTCGTCCCCGCACCGACACGATAAGACCGCGCACTGCCTCTAGCAGCGTGTGCGGGTACCATCAAGAGCAAGCTCCGCGTCAGCAGAGGGCCCCGGTGACCACTGCTGGTTGCCGCGCCTTCACCCCCGAGCTCCATAGCGTTGCATGGCCGGGCAAGTTCAAGCCGGACCTGCCTCCTTGCTATGATGGAACCCCGACCCGTCTGAGTTCTTGCAGCTCTATGAGCTGAGCGTCGAGGCAGCCAACGGAGACAAGAAGGTCATGGCGAACTGGTTTCCCATGGCGCTCAAGGATGGTGCCCGCTCGTGGCTCCCGAACCTGCCTCCCGGCTCGGTCTCCTCCTGGGACGAGATGCGCACCTGCTTCAACGCCAACTTCCAGGGCACTCGCGACTGCCCCCCGGGCGCGAGTGACCTGCGGCGCTTCAAGCAATAGCCTGGGGAGACCTTGCAGAAATACATCCAGCTGAAAGTGCATTATATCGACTAGAGGGCGGGTGAATAGGCGATTTTTATGAATTCTTCACTGAGGAATTTGCTGGTGAGGAAATTCCTAACTGAAGAACTACTAAGATGAAGACAAACATAGTGTACAGAAAGCGTAAACACAGGATAACACAAGAAAGAAGATGGACAGACTGAAGAAATTGAACTGAGGAAATTGAGAAAGTCTTCAGTCAAAGTCTTCAAGCAGATATGAACAGCCACACAACAACAGACATGAGGAAATGAAAGAGTTGAGGAAATAGAACCAGGAGGCTTGGTGAAGACAATGATTTTGTACACCAGTTCCAACTGCTGTCTCAGTTGTACATCTGGTTGGAGCGGCTGAGTATTTAAACTCGAGGACACCCAGTCCCGGACACACAGTCCTCACCGTATTCTCCTTGAGCTAAGGTCACACAGACCTCGCCCAATCACTCGAGGTAAGTCTTCAGGTGACTTCCGAACCTTCACTAACTCGGTCACTCGGTGATCCACAATTCCTCTTGGATGCTCTAGACCTTGACGCCTAACCGTCTAGAAGAAGCACAATCTTCAAAGGAAACAAACATCGGATCCACGCAGGATCAATCTCTTCAGTGATGCTCAATCACTTTGGGTTTGTAGGTGTTGGGTTTGGGTTTTCCTCACTTGATGATTTTTGCTCTCAATTGACAAGTGTCAGTTTCTCTCGGAGCAGCCAACCAGCTAGTGGTTGTAGTGGGTGGCTATTTATAGCCTCGGGAGCAGCCCGACATGATAAGACATAAATGCCCTTGTCTGATATGACCGTTAGGTGGGTAGATATTTTGGAACCGCTGGCGCATAGCACAACAACGGTCAGAATTTTGACTATCAAAATCCTCAGGGCTATCATGTTCCTCACTGTGTAGGTAATTCACACTAGTGAATTCCTAACTCCTCAGCTAGAACAAATTCCACAAAGACCAGAAGAACTTCGTTTCTGTCACTGAAGAATATGACTGAACTGTATGGTAGGTGTCGGATTTTGAGTTGAGCATCACATGGAAATTTTTCCTTAGTATTTCCTCGACCCCCTTTAACAGTACAGTGTTTCCTATGACTCAAGAAATAGAAAATGAAACTACGAAAACAAAAGTCTTCATGATTCATATTCCTCGAATGAATACCAAGTCCTCAAGGTCACACCAATTTCTTCACTTTCAACGTCTTCAGAAAGTCTTCAGATATCCAAAGTCTTCAGACGAAGAACTTCATTTTTAGGGGTCGACTTTCTCTGTAAATATCAAACTCCTCATAGACTTATAGACCTGTGTACACTCACAAACGCATCAGTCAATTAACCTATAAGTCTTCAATACATCAAAATCACTAAGGGGGACTAGATGCACTTACAATCTCCCCCTTTTGGTGATTGATGACAATATAGGTTAAGTTTTCAACGGGGATAAACATATGAAGTGTAAATACTGATATTGAGGAATTTGATTGCAAGATATAGAAGAACACCCCCTGAAGATGTGCATAGTGAGGAATTTTCTTTTGAAGCGATGCACACTTGAAGAGTATAATCATGGAGATCTCCCCCTATATCTTGTAATTCATACACGCATTTGATATGAAGAATTTGAAATGCATGATGAAATATGGTGACTGATGTAATTCAGCATGCGTGCATTAACGTTAATGAGGAATAAGCATGCAGAAGAACACAGCAAAAGTATCAGGTCACCATAGAGTTTAAGATTACAACTCGATCTAGCAAAGTCAACAGAAGAACGAGAGTTGTAACTTAGCAAAAACACCCATATAAGATAGACCCGCTTGAAGACTAACTCAAATTTCTCCCCCTTTGTCATCGAATGACCAAAAGGGTTGAAACTGAGGACTAACGCCCCTGAAGAATATCATGAAGATGGAGGAGCACCAGCGTTGTCAGGGTCTTGAGTCGATGTAGGGCCTGCTGCAGTGTCATCCAAGTCTTCATGCTCGTCCGTGGCACGTGATGAAGAATATGAGCTGGCCACTAAAGGAGGAACCTTGACCCTCTTGAATTTCTTCAGAGGATGACCAGACTAGTCAAAGTCTTCCTTGAAGCCCATTTGCTTCAGATCTTCTTCATCATATAGATGTAACAGAATAGTCCAGGTGCGATCAAACACTTCATGGAGGTAGTAGTGGTTTTTCTTCACTGCATTATGTGTGGAAGTCATGTTGTGAAGAATAGAACCAAACTGACGCTTAACCCATTTGTGGTTGCGATCCACCTTCTGCTGAAGACTTATCAACAGTTCATGATCAGTCAGCACACGAGGAGCAGTAGCTTGAGGACTTGTCTTGGTAGCATTGGCAGCAGTATCATGAGTGGTAGAGTCATCATTGGTGGAGTAAGATGCAGCTTTGCGGAACTGACCATCCAATGGACAAATGCCTTCATCGATCACGGCTGGGGACTTGCCCTTCTCATCAGATGAGGAAATTGGCCGCTTGAGGACTTTGATAGGGGGCAAGTAGCTGAGGTGATTTTGAAAATCAGCCTTGTAGTTGAGTGAAGACCTTGTTCTGAGGAATCTCATGATCCACGATGCGTACAGCTTCAACTCAAATGGAGAAAGTGCAATATTTGCCAGAGTCCTCATGAAGAAATCATGATAGTTGATGGGGATGCCATGCATGATGTTGAAAAGCATGTTCTTCATCATTCCGATAATTTCTCATCGGAAGAGTCATGGCCTTTGATGGGACTCATAGTCTTCGTCAGAATGCGATAGATTGTCCTCGGCACATAGAGCAATTCCTTCACGAGGAATTTGGTTCTTGGAGCTTGTCTTGGCTTCAACGGCTTCATGAGCACTTGCATGTAGTGATTAGTGAGTTCAGGCTCATCATACAGACAAGGAGCACCATCAAGTGGAGGACTAATTGGCAGGGAACGAAGCAATTCAGTGGCTGGTGCCTTGAAATGCGTGTTTTCAGTCATCCAGTCCAACACCCATGAGTTGACGTCAGCAGCATCGCCTGTGATATGCAAAGTTGCGTAGAACTAAAGAATAAGCTCTTCGTTCCAATCAATGATGTCAGAGCAGAAATTTAGCAAGACAACGTCATGAATCATGCCGAGGACTTGAGAGAAGAACGCCATGGATTCCATGTCCACATGAGGAATATGCTCATGATCGAAGACTTTGTCCTTGTTTAAGAGCACTGAGGAATAGAAGTTGGCCTGGCTGGCATTCCAGAAACGCTTCCTTCTAAGACGAGCATTGTCATAGGGGTTTAAGTCAGTGAAGAACACGTGCTCGCCGAAGAAATCATCAGCCCTGAATTTTTGCTTCTTAGAGAAGGGATCCTTTGGCTTGGGCTGAGGAGTGTCAGTCAATTGTAGCACCACCTCAGGAATCACAATCTCAGGTTCCTCAGGCTGAGGAATTTCAGGCTCTTCAGCAGCTTCAGCCTGGGTTGCCAATTCTTCATCGACAATTTCTTCAGCACTAGTGGCTGGAATTTCTTCATGAACACTTGGGGTTGCATGAGGTTCTTCAGATCCCATTTGTACTTCAGTGGTAGTAGGGGACTAAGGAATAGCTTGGAGGGGAGTGAACATTGGGGAGTTGGGATGCTGATTGTCCCAACATTCATCATTGAGGACCGGGGTGGTACAGCCAATGTCCACATCCTCCTCTTCAATTTCGTCAACACCTGCCTCTTCAGCAGTAAACTGAGGCAAAGGTGAGGAAATGATTGGAGTTGAAGGGATCTCATCGACTTCAATTTCTTCGTCCACTGCTCTGAAGAAGCAGCAGAAGGAGTTTCTTCATCAGATTCATCAGGAATCACATAGTCTTCATCAAAAGGAACAAGGTCCTTTGATGGCATTGATGAAACTGGAACAACATCAATTGGATTGTCAATTGAACTGATTAGAGTCTTCATCTTCTTTGGAGCTGAAGAATTTGATGAAGCTGATGCCTTCCTTTTCGTCACAGCTGCACGTTCTGCAGCCTTGGTCTTCTTCGCATCAGATGCAGATGGAAGGATTGGAGTTGGTGTAGGCATAGGAGGTGCAGAGGACATTGGTTCATTTTCCTCAGGCGCAACTGATGCAGTTGCCCTGACTTGTTCACTATCTTCAGGCGCACCACTAGTGGATGCCCTGGCAATATCTTCAGCGGCTGGAATGGAGTCATCAGCCCGGGCACTCTCATTTTCTTCAGCAGCCTGATTGTCATCAGCGGTGCTAGCATTTTCTTCAGTAGGATGAGCAGATGCCTCAGCCTGAGTAACTTCAACGTGCACAGGTGGAGCAGCACTTGAAGTGAATTTCTTCGTCAGATTGACGAAACGCACCTTGGCGCCCTTCCAGTCAACATAATAGCGATCAAATTCATCGCTCAGTTGTTTGATTTCCACTTGCAAGGCAAGGAGCTGATCAGGAGTGAGAGTGAGGACATTGTCCTTCAGGTAGTGCTGTTTCTTGTACTGTGCTTTCTTCAGACTTCTGCCTTGTTCAAATTTCCATTTCTCTTCTTCAATGAAGGCAGTGAGGACATGGCTTTGACCAGGAGTGAGGTTCATCTCCGGCCTAGGCGTTGCGGGATCCTTGTGCCATAAGTCACTGTAATCAAGGATGAGCTTGGGATCCAACATCAGTGGCACATTGCTGCCTTTGGCTCTAGCGGCCCTGGCCTGCCTGTTTCTGATGATTTCGGCAAGTTCTTCATCATCAGCCTCATCATCATCAGAAGGTACATGGAAGGCTACCTGCTTCTTGTGAGGACTTGGGCGAGTGCCTCGTCTAGCAGTGGCCTTTTTCTTCAGCAGAGAGGGACCAGCTGAGGAATTTCGAGCAGCAGAGGAGTTGCAGATGCTCCTGAGGCAATAGAGAAGCCTTGAGTCCTTTGGCATGTGGCGAGATGCACAGGTGCCGAGGATTTTGTGGGAGCCGCTAAAGACTTTGTCGGAGGAGCTGAGGGCTTTGACAGAGCAGGCTGAGGAGTTTGCCGTGAGGGCCTTGAGGAATTTGGCCTTGATGGCATAGCAGAGGAGCTTGGCCGTGAGGGCATTGAAGGTGAAGCGCTGGACTTGTGTGTAGGCTTCTTGGGCATAGCCTTCTTGGGCTGACTGGTAGAGGCCTCAGCTGAGGCAGCAGCAGCAGCAGAGTCAGCGTTGAATTTCCTCACTGCTTCCTTTGCTTGCTTGGCCAGTTTGACTTGGCGTTTTGCCCATTCGTCAGGATAATCCTCACCGCGCTTGAGGCTAGTGGGATCCGCCAACTGGCCTAGTGCCAATGGAGGTCTTGTGCATGGAGGGTTGAGTGCGAATTTCTTCATGTACTTGGGAGTTACATACCTGTACTCCCTCCATTCCTGTGCCCATCTCCTTTCAATCCTCTGTATGCGCACCTTGCGCTGATTTTTGTTCTCCTTGCCAAACTTGGCTTCATCAGGTGTGCAATAGCCTGCGTAAATGTCCTCAGGGATCTCAAAAGCATTCATGACCTCAGGCTTCTTTCCTCCCTTCTGTGGCTTCTTACCATCTGCCATTTTCTTCAGATGAAGAATTTGAACAATCGAATTCTCTGAAGAAGTATGCAACTTTTCTTCGAGGAACACTGCAAATGAGTTAAGTTGATGAGAACCTAGTGATTCAGCAGCGGACATTTGTACCTGTGAACACAGTGTAGTTGCGAGGAATTTGGAGAGGTCATATGCGTTCTCAGAGGGTTTTTCAAAAAGAACAAGTTTGAAGAATTTGACCAGATGAGTCTTGAGGAATTTCACTAAGCGTTCTTTGTCTTGGGTTACAGAGTTGTATAGATTGAAAATCCACACAATTGAGGAATCTTGAAGAAAATCATAGCTTAGAGAAGCGAATCAAGAACAGATGACAAGTGAGGTGTTTATGTGTATGAAGAATTTGAAGAATAAACACCTTTGAAGATTTTCAGAAAAACTTGAGAATCAAAGCGAGCAGTTAAAATTAACCTTTAATTACCCGAAGTGAAGAACACGACAAACTGAGAAGAACAGATGTGAAGTTCGTCAGTTCAGATCTTCCACGCCCTAACTTGGCGGAGGAAGACGGCTACGACGGCAGCGGAGGGAAGATTGCCACGGCCGGCGCGAGTACGACAGCGATGAGGTCGAGGCAATGAAGCTCTTCCTCACCGGCGATGATGGAGTAGCGGCGGCTCTAGGGTTTGAGAAGCTCGAGCTGGAGAGAGAGGTCAAGCGGAGTAAAGGAAGTGAGGAAGGGGTGAGGGGGTATTTATAGTCGCAGTGAAAAACTGTTTGCCCGAAGATTTAGGACGAACGTGCCCCTAACCCTTCTCATTCGCATGACATGTGTCACCCACGTACTATGAGGTGGCGATCGTGTAAGATCATGGGTGAATAGATAAGTATATCTTGGGATGCGGAACGGTCTGAGCGGCAAAGCCAAAAATTCAGATAAGATAAGTTTTAAAGTTTCGTTCGCAATTTCTTCAGCTGTCAGGACATAGTGAAGAATTTGAACGAGTTTCAAATAGAACGCATATGAGGAATCTGTGAATAGACTGGGTTGAGTTTAGCATAGAGGGGGAAAGGTTCCGATCACATTCAGCATAAGAAATCAACTTTGAAGAAATAGCAATAAGTGAATGCTGTAGAGGACTTAAAACTCATATATATATATATATATATATATATATATATATATATATATATATATATATATATATATATATTCGAATGAAGAACAACACCGGGAAGAGTTAAGACAAAGCAAAGTTGAAGAATTTGAAAAACTGAGGAATTTCAAAAACGAAGAAAAACTCAAATTGAAGATTTTCAGCTTTGGTTGTTGGCGTAACCCACCGTATAAGAAAGCTGATTTCAGACACCGCGTACAATTGTCGTAGGGCTCTGAGAATCAATTTCTTCATTAATTTCTTCACACTTAGAGGGTTAGTCTTCATTGACTGAAGAAAAACGTTACTTCGTGTGTTGCGCATCTAAGTCATCAAGTCAGCATAAGTGTTAGGATGTGTGTCCATTTCAGAGAACATTCAAAGATTCTAGGATATTTAGCTCACACTGCCACTTGCTAAATATCTTCTCATCCAAGGGCTTTGTGAAGATATCGGTCAATTGATCTTCAGTGCTGACGTGGTCAATGGAGATGTCGCCCTTCAACACATGATCATGAAGAAAATGATGACGAATTTGGATGTGCTTGGTCTTCGAGTACATAATTGGGTTGTGAGCAATCTTGATGGCACTCTCGTTGTCACAGTAGAGAGGCACATTCTTCACGTTGATGCCATAGTCTTTGAGTGTTTGCTTCATCCATAGTAGTTGAGCACATCACGATCCAGCAGCAATGTACTCAGCCTCTGTAGTGGAGAGGGATACGCAATTCTATTTCTTCGAGGACCAACAGACCAAAGATCGTCCGAGGAAATGACATGTACCGGATGTTGACTTGCGGTCCACGCGATCGCCAGCATAGTCAGAGTTTGAATATCCAATGAGATCAAAAGTGGAGCCCTTGGGATACCATAATCCAAGTGTTGGTGTGTGAGCTAAGTATCGAAGAATATGCTTCATAGCCTTATGGTGTGATTCCTTCGGTGTAGCTTGAAATCGGGCACACATGCAATCACTAAGCATAATATCCGGCCTAGATGCACATAGGTACAATAAAGAGCCAATCATGGAGCGGTATACCTTTTGATCGAAGTCTTTACCATTTTCATCAGTGCATAGATGGCCATTTGTGGGCATTGGAATTTTGACCCCTTTGCAATCTTGCATGCCGAATTTCCTCAATACATCCTTCAGGTATTTCTCCTGAGATATGAATATTCCATTGCGCTGTTGACGAATTTGAAGACCTAAGAAGAATTTCAACTCTCCCATCATAGACATTTGATATTCTTCACTCATCATATAGGCAAATTCATCACTGTATTGTTGGTCAGTACAGCCGAAAATGATATCATCAACATATATTTGGCACACAAACAATTCACCATCATAAGACTTAGTGAAAAGAGTTGGGTCAAGTGAACCGGGTTTGAAGCCATTCTTCACGAAGAATTCCTTCAAGGTATCATACCACACTCGAGGGGCTTGCTTGAGGCCATAGAGGGCCTTGTTTACCTTGCAGACTTTATCAGGATTCTTTGGATCTTCAAAACCTGGGGCTTGAATAACATATACTTCTTCCTCAATCTTACCATTGAGGAATGCACTTTTCACATCCATTTGTTGTAAGATAATATCATGATGGTTAGCGTAAGCAAGTAATATGCGAATAGCCTCAACTCTAGCAACAGGTGCATGCTATGTCTCGAGCTTGCGTTGGTTTTCCCCGAAGAGGAAGGGATGATGCAGCAAAGTAGCGTAAGTATTTCCCTCAGTTTTTGAGAACCAAGGTATCAATCCAGTAGGAGGTCACGCGCAAGTCCCTCGTACCTGCACAACACGATAGCAACTCGCAACCAACGCTTAGGGGTTGTCAATCCCTTCACGGTCACTTACGAGAGTGAGATCTGATAGAGATAATATTTTTGGTATTTTTGATAGATAGATGCAAAGTAAAAAGTAAAGGCAAAGTAAAAACAAAGCAAGTAAATAAAGTGATAGAGATTGATATGATGAGAATAGACCCGAGGGCCATAGGTTTCACTAGGGGCTTCTCTCAAGAGCATAAGTATTCTACGACGGGTGAACAAATTATTGTTGAGCAATTGACAGAATTGAGCATAGTTATGAGTATATCTAGGCAATGATCAAGGTATATAGGCATCATGTCCATAACAAGTAGATCGAAACGATTCTGCATCTACTACTATTACTCCACTCATCGACCGCTATCCAGCATGCATCTAGAGTATTAAGTTAAAAACAGAGTAACGCCTTAAGCAAGATGACATGATGTAGAGGGATAAATTCATGCAATATGATAAAAAAACCCATCTTGTTATCCTCGATGGCAACAATACAATACGTGCCTTGCAACTCTTTCTGTCATCGAGTAAGGACACCGCAAGATTGAACCCAAAGCCATGCACTTCTCCCATTGCAAGAACTACCAATCTAGTTGGCCAAACCAAACGGATAATTCGAAGAGACTTGCAAAGATAACTCAATCATACATAAAAGAATTCAGAGAAGAATCAAATATTTTCCATAGATAATACCGGATCATAAACCCACAATTCATCGGTCTCAACAAACACACCGCAAAAAGAAGATTACATCGAATAGATCTCCACGAGAGAGGGGGAGAACATTGTATTGATATCCAAAAAGAGAGAAGAACTAGCTATGGACCCGAAGGTCTAAAGTAAACTACTCACACTTCATCGGAGGGGCTATGGTGATGATGTAGAAGCCCTCCGTGGTGGATGCCCCCTCTGGCGGAGCTCCAGAACAGGCCCCAAGATGGGATCTCGTCGATACAGAAGGTTGCGGCGGTGGAATTAGGTTTTTGGCTTCTGTTCTGATCATACGGGGATACGTAGGTATATATAGGAGGAAGGAGTACGTCAGTGGAGCTCCGAGGGGCCCACGAGGTAGGGGGGCGCGCCCAGGGGGGAGGGGCGCGCCCCCCACCCTCGTGACCAACTCGTGGATTTCTTGACGGGGGGTCCAAGTCTCCTGGGTCTTATCTGATGAGAAAATCACGTTCCTGAAGGTTTCATTCCGTTTGGACTCCGTTTGATATTCTGTTTCTTCGAAATACTGAAAAAGGCAAAAAACAACAATTCTGGGCTGGGCCTCCGGTTAATAGGTTAGTCCCAAAGATAATATAAAAGTGTAAAATAAAGCCCATTATAGTCCAAAACAGTAGATAAAGTAGCATGGAGCAATCAAAAATTATAGATACGTTGGAGACGTATCAAGCATCCCCAAGCTTAATTCTTGCTCGTCCTCGAGTAGGTAAATGATAAAAAAGAATTTTTGATGCAGAGTGATACTTTGGCATAATTTCAATGTAAATCTTCTTAATCATGGTATAAATATTCAGATCCGAAAGATTCAAGACAAAAGTTCATATTGACATAAAAATAATAACACTTCAAGCATACTAACAAAGCAATTATGTCTTCTCAAAATAGCATGGCCAAAGAAAGTTATCCCTACAAAATCATATAGTCTGGCTATGCTCCATATTCCCCACACAAAGTATTTAAATCATGCACAACCCCGATGACAAGCCAAGCAATTGTTTCATACTTTAACATTTTCAAAACTTTTTCAATCTTCACGCAATACATGAGCGTGAGACATGGATATAGCACTATATGTGAAATAGAACGGTGGTTGTGGAGAAGACAAAAATAGGGAAGATAGTCTCACATCAACTAGGCGTATCAACGAGCTATGGAGATGCCCATCAATAGATATCAATGTGAGTGAGTAGGGATTGCCATGCAACGGATGCACTAGAGCTATAAGTATATGAAAGCTCAACAAAAGAAACTAAGTGGGTGTGCATCCAACTCGCTTGCTCACGAAGACCTAGGGCATTTTGAGGAAGCCCATCATTGGAATATACAAGCCAAGTTCTATAATGAAAAATTCCCACTAGTATATGAAAGTGACCAAATGAGAGACTCTCTATCATGAAGATCATGGTGCTACTTTGAAGCACAAGTGTGGTAAAAGGATAGTAGCATTGTCCCTTCTCTCTTTTTCTCTCATTTTTTTATTTGGGCCTTTTTCTCTTTTTTTATGGCCTCTTTTTTTTCGTCCGGAGTCTCATCCCGACTTGTGGGGGAATCATAGACTCCATCATCCTTTCCTCACTTGGGATAATGCTCTAATAATGATGATCATCACACTTTTATTTTTCCTTACAACTCAACAATTACAACTCGATACTTAGAACAAAATATGGCTCTATATGAATGCCTCCGGTGGTGTACCGGGATATGCAATGAAACATGAGTGACATGTATGGAAGAATTATGAAAGGTGGCTTTTGCCACAAATACAATGTCAACTACATGATCATGCTAGCAATATGACAATGATGGGGCGTGTCATAATGAACGGAATGGTGGAAAGTTGCATGTCAATATATCTCAGAATGGCTATGGAAATGCCATGATAGGTAGGTATGGTGGCTGTTTTGAGAAAGGTTTATGGTGGGTGTATGATACCGGCGAAAGGTGCGCGGTATTAGAGAGTCTAGCAAAGGTGGAAGGATGGGAAAAAGTGCGTACAATCCATGGACTCAACATTAGTCATAAAGAACTCATATACTTTTTGCAAAAATCTAGAAGTTATCAAAGCGAAGTATTATGCGCATGCTCCTAGGGGGATAGATTGGTAGTAAAAGACCATCGCTCGTCCCCGACCGCCACTCATAAGGAAGACAATCAATAAATAAATCATGCTTCGAGTTCATCACATAACGGTTCACCATACGTGCATGCCACGGGAATCACAAACTTCAACACAAGTATTCCTTAAATTCACAACTACTCAACTAGCAAGACTCTAATATTATCACCTTCATATCTCAAAACAATTATCAAGCATCAAACTTATCTTAGTATTCAACGCACTCAAAAGAAAGTTTCACATATCTTGAACACCAAGTATATTAACATTAAGCAAATTACCATGCTATTAATGACTCTCAAAATAATCCAAGTGAAGCATGAGAGATCAAGTTTCTTTAAAACAAATCCACCACTGTGCTCTAAAAGATCTAAGTGAAGCACTAGAGCAAAAATTATCACGCTCAAAAGATATAAGTGAAGCACTATGAGCAAAACTATCAAGCTCAAAAGATATAAGTGAAGAACATAGAGTATTCTAACAAATTTCAATTCATGTATGACTCTCTCAAAATATGTGTACAGCAAAGATGATTGTGGTAAACTAACAAGCAAAGACACAAATAATACAAGACTCTCCAAGCAAAACACATATCATGTTGGTGAATAAAAATATAGCTCCAAGTAAATTATCGATGGAAGTGGACGAAAGAGGGGATGCCTTCCAGGGCATCCCCAAGCTTTGACTTTTTGGTGTCCTTGGATTATCTTGGGGGTGCCATGGGCATCCCCAAGCTTAGGCTCTTGCCACTCCTTGTTCCATAATCCATCAAAAGAATTCACCCAAAACTTGAAAACTTCACGACACAAAACTCAACAGAAATCTCGTGAGCTCCATTAGAGAAAGAAAACAAAAGACTACTTCAAGGTACTGTAATTAAGTCATTCTTTATTTAAATTTGTGTTAAACCTACTGTATTCCAACTTCTCTATGGTTTATAAACTAATTTACTAGCCATAGATTCAACAAAATAAGCAAACAACACACGAAAAACAGAATCTGTCAAAAACAGAACAGTCTGTAGTAATATGTAACTAACGCAAATTCTGGAACTCTTAAAATTCTACCAAAATAGGAAGGCCTCTAAAACTTGTTTATTGATCAGCATCAAAAAGAATCAACGCAAAATCACTCTCCAGTAAAAAATGACAGCTAATCTTGTGAGCACTAAAGTTTCTGTTTTTCAGCAGAATCAAATCAACTATCATCGTAGGTTATCCTATAGGTCCTACTTGGCACAAACACTAATTAAAACATAAAACCACATCGAAACAGAAGGTAGATGGATTATTTATTCCTAAACAGAAGCAAAAACAAAAAACACAAAATAAAATTGGGTTGCCTCCCAACAAGCGCTATCGTTTAACGCCCCTAGCTAGGCATTGAGAATTTTAATGATGCTCACAAGAAAGACAAGAATTGAAGCGCAAAGAGAGCATCATGAAACACGTGACAAGCACATCTAAGTCTAACATACTTCCTATGCATAGGCATATTATAAGCAAACAAATTTGCAAGGCAAGCAAAAACTAGCATATGCAAGGAAGAAGAAAGAGACGACAGCAATCTCAACATGACGAGAGGTAATTTAGTAACATGAAAAATTCTACAACCATATTTTCCTGTCTCATAATAATTACATGTAGGATCATAAGAAAATTCAACAATATAGTTATCACAAAACATATTCTTAACACGATCCACATGTATGCAAAGTTGACACTCTTCCAAAATAGTGGGATTAACATTAACTAAAGTCATGACCTCTCCAACCCACTTTTATCAAAAACTTCATAAGATTGAACATTATCCAAATATGTGGGATCTAAAGTTGACACTCTTCCAAACCCACTTTCAATATTATTGCAAACACTATTATCAATCTCATATTCATCATGGGGATTAAATGAATTTTCAAGATCATAAGAAGAATCACCCCAATCATGATCATTGCAACAAGTAAAGGACATAGCAAAACTAGCATCCCCAAGCTTAGGGTTTTGCATATCTTTAGCACAATTGACATCAATAGAATTTATAGTAAAATCATTGCAATCATGCTTTTTATTCAAAGATCTATCGTGAATCGCTTCATAAAGTACTTCATCACAATTTTTAGATTCGCGAATTTCAGGCAAAACCTCATAAAGATAATCTAGTGCACTCAATTCACTAGCAATAGGTTCATCATAATTGGATCTCTTAAAGAGATTGGCAAGTGGATGAGGATCCATAAACTTTTAGCAAGCGAAGATGCAAGCAAAAAGAAGGAACATGGTAACAAAAGATTGAATGGAGGAAGGGCGAACAAAACGGCAAGGGTGAAGTGGGGGAGAGGAAAACGAGAGGCAAATGGCAAATAATGTAATGCGAGAGATAGGGATTGCGATGGGTACATGGTATGTTGACTTTTGCGTAAGCCTCCCCGGCAACGGCGCCAGAAATCCTTCTTGCTACGTCTCGAGCTTGCGTTGGTTTTCCCCGAAGAGGAAGGGATGATGCAGCACAGTAGCGTAAGTATTTCCCTCAGTTTTTGAGAACCAAGGTATCAATCCAGTAGGAGGTCACACGCAAGTCCCTCGTACCTGCACAACACGATAGCAATTCGCAACCAACGCTTAGGGGTTGTCAATCCCTTCACGATCACTTACGAGAGTGAGATCTAATAGAGATAATATTTTTGGTATTTTTGATAGATAGATGCAAAGTAAAAAGTAAAGGCAAAGTAAAAACAAAGCAAGTAAATAAAGTGATAGAGATTGATATGATGAGAATAGACCTGGGGGCCATAGGTTTCACTACTGGCTTCTCTCAAGAGCATAAGTATTCTACGACGGGTGAACAAATTATTGTTGAGCAATTGACAGAATTGAGCATAGTTATGAGCATATCTAGGCAATGATCATGTATATAGGCATCACGTCCGTAACAAGTAGATCGAAACGATTCTGCATCTACTACTATTACTCCACTCATCGACCGCTATCCAGCATGCATCTAGAGTATTAAGTTAAAAACAGAGTAACGCCTTAAGCAAGATGACATGATGTAGAGGGATACATTCATGCAATATGATAAAAACCCCATCTTGTTATCCTCGATGGCAACAATATAATACGTGCCTTGCAACTCTTTCTATCACCAAGTAAGGACACCGCAAGATTGAACCCAAAGCCATGCACTTCTCCCATTGCAAGAACTACCAATCTAGTTGGCCAAACCAAACGGATAATTCGAAGAGACTTGCAAAGATAACTCAATCATACATACAAGAATTCAGAGAAGAATCAAATATTTTCCATAGATAATACTGGATCATAAACCCACAATTCATCGGTCTCAACAAACACACTGCAAAAAGAAGATTACATCGAATAGATCTCCACGAGAGAGGGGGAGAACATTGTATTGAGATCCAAAAAGAGAGAAGAAGTCATCTAGCTACTAGCTATGGACCCGAAGGTCTGAAGTAAACTACTCACACTTCATCGGAGGGGCTATGGTGATGATGTAGAAGCCCTCCGTGGTGGATGCCCCCTCCGGCGGAGCTCCGGAACAGGCCCCAAGATGGGATCTCATCGATATAGAAGGTTGCGGCGGTGGAATTAGGTTTTTGGCTCCTGTTCTGATCATACGGGGATACGTAGGTATACATAGGAGGAAGGAGTACGTCGGTGGAGCTCCGAGGGGCCCACGAGGTAGGGGCGCGCCTAGGGGGAGGGGCGCGCCCTCCACCCTCGTGACCACCTCGTGGCTTTCTTGACGGAGGGTACAAGTCTCCTAGGTCTTATCTGATGAGAAAATCACGTTCCCGAAGGTTTCATTCCGTTTGGACTCCATTTGATATTCTATTTCTTCGAAATACTGAAAAAGGCAAAAAACATCAATTCAGGGCTGGGCCTCCGGTTAATAGGTTAGTCCCAAAAATAATATAAAAGTGGAAAATAAAGCCCATTATAGTCCAAAATAGTAGATAAAGTAGCATGGAGCAATCAAAAATTATAGATACGTTGGAGACGTATCAGTGCAAAAGTTTCATCGAAGTCAATTCCTTCAACCTGTGTGTAGCCTTGTGCTACAAATCGTGCCTTATTCCTCACCACAAGGCCATTTTCATCTTGCTTGTTGTGGTAGATCCAATTTGTGCCAATAATGTTTTGCTTGCGAGGATCTGGACGTTTGACCAGTTCCCAGACGTTGTTGAGCTCGAACTGATGTAATTCTTCTTGCATAGCTTAAATCCACTCAGGCTCCAGAAATGCTTCATCTACCTTAGTGGGCTCTGTGATAGAGACAAAAGCGAAATGCCCACAAAAGTTAGATAAGTGTGAAGCTTTTGAGCGTGTGAGAGGACCTGGTGCTTCAATGTCATCGATGATCTTCTTGATTTGCACTTCATTTGCAATATGAGGATGGGCGGGTTGTCTTCGAGGAATTTGATCCATATTTTCTTCAGGAGCATTTTCCTCAGCACCATTTTCTTCAGGTGCGCCAGCTCGACGTTCATCACGTTCTGGAATGAATTCTTCAGCAGATTCTTCAGTAGGAATGACATCCTCAGTGGCTTTGAACTTGATAGAATCCTCAGGTGTTGGTTCATCTATCACAGAAGGTAGGTGCTCTCTTTGCGAGCCATTAGTTTCATCGAACTGCACATCTATAGTTTCAACAAGCTTGTGAAGAACTTTGTTGAAGACTCTGTAGGTGTGCGAGTCCTTTCCATAACCAAGCATGAAACCCTCATGTGCTTTTGTTGCAAACTTAGAATTGTGATGAGGATCTCTAATCCAGCATTTAGCACTGAAGACTTTGAAGTAACTTACATTGTGTTTCTTGTGAGTGAGGAGTTCATAGGTAGTCTTCTTGAAGAATTTGTGAAGATATACTCTGTTGATGATGTGGCAAGCTGTATCAATTGCATCAATCCAGAACCGACGAGGTGTCTTGTATTCATCAAGCATAGTGCGTGCCATTTCAGTGAGGGTTCTATTTTTGCGCTCCAGGACGCCATTCTGTTGAGGAGTATAAGGAGAAGATAACTCATGAGTAATACCAAGTTCATCAAGATAGTCATCAAGACAGGAATTCTTGAACTATGTTCCATTGTCACTTATGATGTGCTTGATCTTCACACCAAAGTTGGTTGAAGCCCTCGAGGAAAATCGTTTGAAGACTTCCTGCACTTCATGTTTGTAAGTAACAATGTGTACCCATGTGTAACGAGAATAATCATCAACAATAACAAAGCCATATAGAGATGCATCATTTGTCACAGCTGAATAATGATTAGGACCGAAAAGATCCATGTGAAGCAATTCAAATGGTCGAGTGGTAGTCATGATAGTCTTCGCTGGATGCTTGGCCTTTGTCATCTTCCCAGCTTCACAAGCTCCACATAAATGATCCTTGAGGAATTTGACATTCTCAATGCCAATGACATGCTTCTTCTTCGCGAGCGTGTGCAGATTCCTCATGCCAGCATGAACAAGTCATCGATGCCATAGCCAGCCTTCTGAAGCTTTTGCATGTAAGCACTCGGCAGGTTGTGGTCCTGTAGCGAAATCAACAATGTACAAGTCTCCTCTCCTGAAGCCTTCGATGACTTTGGAATTGTCAGCTTCCATGATCACAACACAACGATACTTGCCAAAGACAACAACCATATCAAGATCACAAAGCATTGCGACAGACATGAGATTGTATCCTAAGGACTCAACAAGCATGACTTTGTCCATGTGTATGTCCTTAGAGATCGCAACCTTACCTAGACCCAATACCTGACTTTTGCCTTTGTCAGCAAAGATGATATGCTTCAGATGTGACGGTGATAAGGGAGCATCCATCAAGAGATTCTTGTCACCAGTCATGTGATTTGTACATCCACTATCGAGGACCCACTCATTTTCTTTGGGTTGATCATCTTGCAGATGAATTAGTGCAGCTTACAAACTCATATACTTCATTAGTGAAGAATATGACATCAGTATCATCAGGTCAATTTCATCAAGCAATGTAAACAGATAATCAGTAGGAGGATGTGTGAAATGAAGGTTCATTTCATCATGATTAGCCTGCGTCCTATTAGCACTGTTCAGGTCTCCAGCAAATTCTTCAGTCGTCTTGAGCATGACTGGAGACCTGACCCTGCATAAGAGATTAGTTCTTTTTCTTCACCACCCACATCTGGAGGGGTGGCAAAGAATTCATCACTCTGTGAGCACCATATGAGAAAGGTGGCATGGACGCGAGTCCACTTTGTTTCACATAAGATGGGTTAGGGTAAGCATATGAATAAGCAAAGAAATTCTTCGAGGACTTATGAACATAATGATTTGAAGAATAATGCACATATTCATAGCCCTTAGCTCTACCCTGTGAAATAGAAGGGTTAGCACGATGATGATAATATGAGGACTTTGACCCTTTTGAGGAATTTGATCCAGGTGAGGAATTTGGTCCACCTGAGGACTTGGATCCATATGAAGAAGTTGGTTCATATGAAGAATTTGATCTGGAGTTCCTATTCTTCACAGATGGTGTCATGAGGACATTCACCTGAAGACTTTCAAGGCAACTTTTGGGAACCCAGATTTTCTTCATAGGTGAACTGTTCCTGCAGTTAGTGCCAAACATATCTAGCAAATACTTCACCATTCTGATTTTTGAACAGTTTATACTTAGTGTCAAATGACTCATCAGAAGAGTGAGGAGATTCACATGTAAAACCAGATAAGTTGGATGGATCAACTGGAGGTCCCTTTGCAGCAACCCATGAGGTTTTGGGGTACTGCTCAGGCTTCCAATATGTTCCATCAGCATTGAGTTTCCTCTCAAAGGCAATACCCTCTTTCCTAGGGTTTCTGTTGAGGATCTGCTTTTTGAGCACATCACAAAGAGTCTGATGCCCTTTGAGGCTTTTGTACATGCCTGTCATGTACAATTCCTTCAGCCATGCATCATCAGTGATACTTGCATTGTCCTCAGATGAGGAATTAGTGACAGCAGAGACATATGAAGAATTTGTAGCATTAGAAGGATTTGAACATTCATGTGAAGAATTTGCAGTTTCACGTTCAATGCACTTCAGACATGGAGGAACAAATTCTTCCTGTGTAGCGCTGATTTGTTGAGCAAGTAATGACTCGCACTCCTTCTGAAGATCTTCATAATCCACTCTTAGCTTTTCAAGATCTTGCTTTCTTTGAAGAAATTCATAAGAAAGCTTCTCGTGATCAGATAAGAGAGTGTTATGATGGCCTTGAAGATTGTCAAACCTGGACTGAAGTCTCTGAAGATTTTCAGTCAAGGTTTTAGTGCGATCCATTTCTTCACCCAACATATCATCACTTTTGTCTAGCATGTTTTGAACTTTTTCAAAAGCCTTTTGTTGTTTCACAGCAATTTTAGCAAGTTTAGAGTAGCTGGGTTTGAGATTTTCATCAGATTCATCCTCACTTGAGTCAGAGGAGGCGTATTTAGTTACCTTGGCACCCTTTGCCATGAAGCAATAGGTGGGAGCGCAGTCATCATTGCCTTCACCAGCCTTGTTGGTGGAGTCGTTTTCTTCAGAGTTGAAGATAGACTTGCTGACGAATGCGGTAGCGAGAGCTAGGCTCGCCACACCAGACTCTGACTCTTCAGATGCCTCCTCGTCCTCATCTTCCTCAGATTCAGCCTCAGAGTCCGTTTCCTTACCAATGAATGCCCGAGCCTTCTTGGAGCTGATCTTCTTGTGAGATGAAGACCTCGAGGATTTTGATGATGAAGACTTTGAAGATTTCTTCTTCTTCTTTGTGTCTTCAGAATTGTAATCCTTGTATTTCTTCTTCTTTCATTCCTTATCCCACTGAGGACAATCTTGGATGTAGTGACCAGGTTTCTTGCATTTGTGGCATAGCCTCTTCTTGTAGTCACTGGATGAGGAATCATTGCTCCTTGAGGGTTTTCCAAAGCGACCACGTCTTGAGAACTTCTGAAATTTCTTCACGAGTAGTGCAAGTTCTTGGCTCATTTCTTCAGGGTCACCAAGGCTGCTAGCAGAGTCTTCATCTTCAGACTCAGAGACTGCCTTGGCCTTCAAAGCACATGATCTGCCATAGCTTGAACCGTAAAGATCTCTCTTCTCAGCAAGCTGGAATTCATGAGTATTTAGCCTCTCGAGGATATCAGCTGGATTAAGTGACTTCTAGTCAGCACGCTCTTGAATCATCAGTGCCAGAGTGTCAAATGAGGAATCTAGCGATCTCAGCAATTTCTTCACCACCTCATGATCGATGATGTCAGTGGCACCAAGCGCTTGAAGCTCATTTGAGATGTCAGTGAGGCGATCGAAGGTTTGCTGAACATTTTCATTGTCGAGTCTTTTGAAGCGGTTGAAGAGATTGCGAAGAACGTCAACGCGAGAGTCACGTTGAGTTGAGACTCCTTCATTTACTTTGGACAGCCTATCCCAGATAAGCTTAGCAGTTTCCAAAGCACTCACTCTTCCATATTGTCCATTGCTGAGATGACCACATATGATATTCTTCGCTTGAGAATAGAGTTGCTTGAATCTCTTCACATCAGTAGCGTTCAGAGAGAGTGAAACTGTGGGAACACCATTTTCCACAGCATACCAGAGATCGTTGTCAATTGCCTCAAGATGCATTCGCATCTTGTTCTTCCAGTAGGGGTAGTCCGTTCCATCGAAGGTAGGACATCCAGCAGAGACCTTGATCATACCTATGCTCGACATAACTAAAACGCCGGGCGGTTAAACCAAAATCACAGAGAACAAGGGAGTACCTCGCTCTGATACCAATTGAAAGTGCATTATATCGACTAGAGGGAGGGGTGAATAGGCGATTTTTATGAATTCTTCACTGACGAATTTGCTGGTGAGGAAATTCCTAACTGAAGAACTACTAGCACCGGAATAAGTACTCAGAAGTTAACATAATAGAATACAAGCATAGTCATCATGGTGAGATGAAGACAAACACAAAGTACAGAAAGCATAAACATAGGATAACACAAGAAAGAAGACGGACAAACTGAAGAAATTGAACTAAGGAAATTGAGAAAGTCTTCAATCAAAGTCTTCAAGCAGATATGAATAGGCACACAACAACAGACATGAGGAAATGAAAGAGTTGAGGAAATAGAACCAGGAGGCTTGGTGAAGACAATGATTTGGTAGACCAGTTCCAACTGCTGTCTCAGTTGTACATCTGGTTGGAGCGGCTGAGTATTTAAACTCGAGGACACCCAGTCCCGGACACACAGTCCTCATCGTATTCTCCTTGAGCTAAGGTCACACAGACCTCACCCAATCACTCGAGGTAAGCCTTCAGGTGACTTCCGAACCTTCACAAACCCGGTCACTCGGCGATCCACAATTCCTCTTGGATGCTCTAGACCTTGACGCCTAACCGTCTGGAAGAAGCACAGTCTTCAAAGGAAACAAGCGTCGGATCCACGCAGGATCAATCTCTTCAGTGATGCTCAATCACTTTGGGTTTGTAGGTGTTGGGTTTGCGTTTTCCTCACTTTATGATTTTCGCTCAAAGTCCTCGGAGGATGGGATGCTCTCAATTGGCAAGTGTCAGTTTCTCTCGGAGCAGCGAACCAGCTAGTGGTTGTAGGGAGCGGCTATTTATATCCTCGGGAGCAGCCCGACATGATAAGACATAAATGCCCTTGTCTGATATGACCGTTAGGTGGGTAGATATTTTGGAACCATTGGCGCATAGCACAGCAACGGTCGGAATTTTGACTATCAAAATCCTCAGGGCTATCATGTTCCTCACTGTGTAGGTAATTCACACTGGTGAATTCTTAACTCCTCAGTCAGAACAAATTCCTCAGAGACCACAAGAACTTCGTCTCTGTCACTGAAGAATATGACTGAACTGTATGAGATTTCCAATGGCTTCACTTGAAGGGATTGGTAGGTGTAGGATTTTGAGTCGAGCATCACATGGAAATTTTTCCTTAGTATTTTCTCGACCCCCTTTAATAGTACGGTGTTTCCTATGACTCAAGAAATAGAAAATGAAACTACGAAAACAAAAGTCTTCACGCTTCATATTCCTCGAATGAATACCAAGTCTTCAAGGTCCCACCAATTTCTTCACTTTCAATGTCTTTAGAAAGTCTTCAGATATCCAAAGTCTTCAGACGAAGAACTTCATTTTTAGGGGTCGACTTTATCTATAAATATCAAACTCTTCACAGACTTATAGACATGTGTACACTCACAAACGCATCAGTCCCTTAACCTATAAGTCTTCAATACACCAAATTCACTAAGGGGCACTAGATGCACTTACACCAGCGCTTCAACAATGTTCGCCTCAAGATCCCCAAGGTGACGGATGAGGCCATCATCTCAGCGTTCTCTGATGGCGTCCGTGACATCAAGATGAAGGAGGAGCTCGCCATCCACGAGGAGTTGTGCACATCCCTGGAGTTGCTCAACTTGGCGACCAATTGCGCAAGAGTCATGGAGGGACGCCTCTCCCTCCCCGAGCTCCCAGCTGCCGACCCGGAGGAAAAGAAGACCAAGGCCAGGGACGTGAAGCGCAAGGGAGTAGACGTGCTCGCAGCAGAACCAGACATGAAGCACGACAGAGACCAGCTGAAGTTGTCCAAGGGCAGCCGACCATTCTGCACCTACCACAACCTCCACACCACAACACCAACGATTGCCAGGAGCTCAAGGCCGTTCGAGAAGGATGCTTCGGTCGATGCCCTGAGCGCAACGACCGGGGCTACGGCCGAGGAGGAGGACATGGCGCAGGACGATGGGACGATCGTGGCCCTCACCAGGAGTGGTGAGACCGCCCTCATGAGGATTGCTGGCTGGACTAGCCTCGCAAGGGCGCCTGGAGGGACCAGCCTCGTGAGGGTGCCTTGAGGGATCAGCCTCGCAAGGACGCCCGCATGGTAATGCAGGCCTTCCTCTGCTGGCGCCGCCTCCAAGAAGGAATGACGATCATCAGCAGGGCGAGGGGGCTTGGGGCTTCTAGGAGCCACATGCTATGCTTGCATCTTGAGCGGAGCCCAGGCTCGAGCCTCTCAGCGCATATTCAAGCAGTTTGCTCATGAGGTGAATGCAGTCCTCCCTAGGCTCGAGGCCACACGCCCGCTCAGGTGGACCAAGTGCGCCATGACCTTCAGCTCAGCAGATCAACTCAAGTGCGCGGCTACTGCTGGTGTCCGCCCGATGCTCTATTCCCCAATCATCAACAACGTGCAAGTCACCAAGACACTCATCGATGGCGGCGCAGGGCTTAACGTCCTGTCCGTTGAGATGTTCGACAACCTTCAAGTGCCATACGATCAGCTCCAGCCTACCAAGCCTTTCTCAGGAGTTAGCAATGGTTCCACCACCCTGATAGGGCAGGTCCGCCTCCCTGTCACCTTCGGACAGCTTGACAACTACCGCACCGAGCTCATCGACTTCGACGTCACCCACATCCACCTGTCGTATAATGCCATCCTCGGGTATCCGGCCCTGGCCAAGTTCATGGCGGTGACCCACCACAGCTACAACGTCCTCAAGATGCCAGGAGTCACGGTCCCCTGTGAAGAGAGAGATGCAGTGTGCTCCCTAGAGCGTGCCTTCCAAGCTGTAGCAATCGAGGACCCAGACAGCAAGGGCGAAAACCCTCATGAGGCCACCCCAAGAAGAAGAAGCAACTGCCCCGCACCAGGCCTTAGGAGGTCGGCATCTCGGGCGGTGCCGCGTCAGGATCAATGTCCGTGCCTAGGGCGCCTCCTTCCGTCGCAGAGGAAGGCGCGCCTGGCGCCCTCCTCGGGCAGGGCTCGGGGGCTCTCTTCTGGAGGGCCTTTGAAAACGCGTTATATCGACTAGAGGGGGGGTGAATAGGCGATTTTTATGAATACCTCACTGAGGAATTTGCTGGTGAGGAAATTCCTAAATGAAGAACTAATTGCAGCGGAATAAGTATTCAAAAGTAAACACAGCAGAATACAAACACAGTCATCATGATGAAATGAAGACAAGCACACAGTGCAGAAAGCGTAAGCACATGATAACACAGAAAGAAGATGGACAGACTGAAGAAATTGAACTTAGGAAATTGAGGAAGTCTTCAGTCAAAGTCTTCAAACAAATATGAACGAGCACACAACAATAGAACTGAGGAAATGAAAGAGTTGAGGAAATAGAACGAGTAAGCTTGGTGAAGACAATGATTTGGTAGACCAGTTCCAACTGCTATCTCAGTAGTACGTCTGGTTCGAGCGGCTGAGTATTTAAACTCGAGGACACACAGTCCCAGACACACAGTCCTCACCATACTCTCCTTGAGCTAAGGTCACACATACCTCGCCCAATCACTCGTGGTAAGTCTTCAGGTGACTTCCAAACCTTCACAGACTAGGTCACTCGGTGATCCACAATTCCTCTTGGATGCTCTAGACCATGACGCCTAACTGTCTGGAAGAAGCACAGTCTTCAAAGGTAACAAGCGTCGGATCCACGTAGGATCAATCTCTTCAGTGATGCTCAATCACTTTGGGTTTGTAGGTGTTGGGTTGGGTTTTCCTCACTTGATGATTTTCGCTCAAAGTCCTCGGAGGATGGGATGCTCTCAAATGACAAGTGTCAGTTTCTCTTGGAGCAGCCAACCAGCTAGTGGTTGTAGGGTGTGGTTATTTATAGCCTAGGGAGCATCCCGACATGATAAGACATAAATGCCCTTCAATGATATGACCGTTAGGTGGGTAGATATTTTGGGACAGCTAGCGCATAGCACAACAACGGTCGGAATTTTGGCTCTCAAATTCCTCAGGGCTATCATGTTCCTCACTGTGTAGGTAATCCGCACTGGCGAATTCCTAACTCCTCAGTCAGAACAAATTCCTCAGCAACCAGAAGAACTTCGTCTCTGTTACTGAAGAAATTGACCGAACAGTACGAGATTTCTAATGGATTCACTCGAAGGGATTGGTAGGTGTGGGATTTTGAGTTGAGCATCACATGGAAATTTTTCCTTAGTATTTCCTTGGCCCCCTTTAACAGTACAGTGTTTCCTATGACTCAAGAAAGAGAAAATGAAACTACGAAAACAAAAGTCTTCACGCTTCATGTTCCTCGAATGATTGCCAAGTCTTCAAGGTCACACCAATTTCTTCACATTCAAAGTCTTCAGAAAGTCTTCAGAAAGTCTTCAGAAATCCGAAGTCTTCAGTCGAAGAACTTCATTTTTAGGGGTCGACTTTCTCTGTAAAAATCAATCTCCTCATAGACTTGTAGACCTGTATACACTCACAAACACATCAGTCCCTTAACCTATAAGTCTTCAATACACCAAAATCACTAAGGGGCACTAGATGCACTTACAATCTCCCCCTTTTTGGTGATTGATGACAATATAGGTCAAGTTTTCAATGGGGATAAACATATGAAGTGTAAATACTAATATTGAGGAATTTGATTGCAAGATATAGAAGAACTCCCCCTGAAGATGTGCATAGTGAGGAGTTTGCTTTTGAACCAATGCACACTTGAAGAGTATAATCATGGAGATCTCCCCCTATATCTTGTAATTCATACACGCATTTGACATATAATATGAAGAATTTGAAATGCATGATGAAATATGGTGACTGATGTAATTCAGCATGCGTGCATTGACATTAATGAGGAATAAGCATGCAGAAGAACTCAGCAAAAGTATCAGGCCACCATAGAGTTTAAGATTACAACTCGATCCAGCAAAGTCATCAAAAGAACGAGAGTTGTAACTTAGAAAAAACGCCCATATAAGATAGACCTGCTTGAAGACTAACTCAAATTTCTCCCCCTTTGTCATCGAATGACCAAAAGGGTTGAAACTAAGGACTAACGCCCCAGAAGAATATCATGATGATGGAGGAGCGTCAGCGCTGTTGGGGTCTTGAGTCGTTGTAGGGCATGCCATAGTGTCGTCCAAGTCTTCAAACTCGTCTGTGTCGAGCGATGAAGAATATGAACTGGCGACCAAGGAAGGAACCTTGACCTTCTTGTATTTATTTGGTGGAGGAGCAGACCAGTGAAAATCTTCCTTGAAGCCCATTTGCTTCAGATCTTCTTCACCATAGAGATGTGACAGAATAGCCCGGGTGCGATCAAAAACTTCATGGAGGTAGTAATGGTTCTTCACTGCATTATGTGTAGAAGTCATGTTGTGAAGAATAGAGCCAAACTGACGCTTAACCCATTGGTGGTTTCGATCCACCTTCTGGTGAAGACTTAGAAGCAGCTCTCGGTCAGTCATCACATGAGGAGCAGTGGCTTGAGGATTTGGCTTGGATGCATTGGCAGTAGAATCATGACTGGCAGAGTCATCATTGGTGGAATAAGATGCAGCTTTGCAGAACTCACCATCCAATGGACGAATGCCTTCATTGATAACAGCTGGTGCCTTGCCCTTCTCATCAGCTGAGGAATATGTTCGCTTGAGGACTTCAATCAGGGGCAAGTAGCCGAGGTGATTCTGAAAGTCAGCTTTGTAGTTGAATGAAGACCTTGTTCTGAGGAATCTCATAATCCAAGGAGCATAAGGCTTCAGCTCAAACGGTGAAAGTGCAACATTTGCTAGAGTCCTCATCAAGAAATCATGATAATTGATAGGGATGCCATGCATGATGTTAAATAGCATATTCTTCATCATCCCAATAATTTCCTCATCGGATGAGTCATTGCCTTTGATAGGACTCATAGTCTTCGTCAGAATACGATAGATGGTTCTTGGCACATACAACAATTCCTTCACGAGGAATTTGGTCCTTGTGGCTTGACCAGGTTTCAGAGGCTTCATGAGCACTTGCATGTAATGAGCTGTGAGTTCAGGCTCATCGTACAGACAACAAGCACCATCAGGTGGAGGACTGATTGGTAGGGCATGAAGCAATTCAGAGGCTGGTGCCTTGTAGTGAGTGTTTTCGGTCATCCAATCCAACACCCAAGAGTTGATGTCATCAGCATCACCTGTGATATGCAGCGTTGCGTAGAACTGAAGAATGAGCTCTTCAATCCAGTCAACTATGTCTGAGCAAAAGTTGAGCAAGTATACATCATGAAGCATACTAAGGACTTGAGAGAAGCAAGGAATTGGTTCCATGTCCACGTGAGGAATATGCTTGTGGTCGAAGACCTTGTCCTTATTGAACAGTAGTGAAGAATAGAAGTTGGCCTACCTGGTAGTCCAGAAACGCTTCCTTCTAAGACGAGCATCGTCATAAGGGTTGAAGTCAGTGAAGAACACATGCTCGCCGAAGAAATCATGAGCCTTGAATTTTTGATTCTTTGACAAGGGATCCTTTGGCTTGGGCTGAGGAGTGTCAGTCAATTGCATGACCACTCAGGAATCACAATCTCGGGATCCACAGACTGAGGAATTTCAGGCTCTTCTTCAGCTGCAGCCTGGGTCTTCAATTTTTCATGTACAATTTCTTCAGCACTAGCGGCTGGAATTTCTTCATGGATAAACAGGGTTGCATGAGGTTCTTTAGATCCCATTTGTACTTCAGTAGCAGCTGGGGACTGAGGAATTGCTTTAAGTGGAGTGAACATTGGAGAGTCGGGGTGCTGACTTTCCCAAAAGTCATGGAGGGAGTCCTGGACTAGGGGGTGTCAGGATAGCCGAACTATCATCATCGTCCGGACTCCAAGACTATGAAGATACAAGATTGAAGACTTCGTCCCGTGTCCGGATGGGACTTTCCTTGGCGTGGAAGGCAAGCTTGGCGATACGGATATGTAGATCTCCTACCATTGTAACTGACTCTGTGTAACCCTAGCCCTCTCCGGTGTCTATATAAACCGGATGGTTTTAGTCCGTAGGACAATGACAACAATCATACCATAGGCTAGCTTCTAGGGTTTAGCCTCCTTGATCTCGTGGTAGATTTACTCTTGTAAAATCCACATCATCAATATCAATCAAGCAGGACGTAGGGTTTTACCTCCATCAAGAGGGCCCGAACCTGGGTAAAACATCGTGTCCCTTGTGTCTTGTTACCATCCGCCTAGACGCACAGTTCGGGACCCCCTACCCGAGATCCGCCGGTTTTGACACCGACATTGGTGCTTTCATTGAGAGTTCCTCTGTGTCGTCACTGATAGGCTCGATGGCTCCTTCGATCATCAACAATGACGCGGTCTGGAGTGAGACTTTTCTCCCCGGACAGATCTTCGTATTCGGCGGCTTTGCACTGCGGGCCAATTCGGTTGGCCATCTGGAGCAGATCGAAAGCTACGCCCCTGGCCGTCAGGTCAGATTTGGAAGCCTTAACTTCATGGCTGACATCCGCGGAGACTTGATCTTCAACGGATTCGAGCCACAGCCGAGCGTGCCGCACTGTCATGGTGGGCATGATTTAGCTCTGCTGCCGGACAGTGCCCTGGAGGCCGCACATGAAACCGCTCTGACCCTTGATTCGGAGCCGGCTGCGCAGATCGAGGACAGATGGTTAGACACCGCCTCGGGGGCGGCAACCTCTACGGCGATAGAGCTGAACATTGACTTTGTCCCTTCTGAAGCTCGTGACTCCAAGGAGCCGGACTCCTTGCCGGACTCCGAACCTCCCGCGCCCCCACCAATCGAATCCGACTGGGCGCCGATCATGGAGTTCGCCGCTGCAGACATCTTTCAACACTCACTTTTCGGCGACATTCCGAGCTCGCTAAAATATCTCTCGTTATCAGGAGAGCCCTGGCCGGACTGCGGTCAGGACGGTTGGGATGCGAATGATGAAGAAATTCAAGACCCACCCACCACCCACTTAGTAGACGCTGTCGACGATCTAACCGACATGCTAGACTTCGACTCCGAAGACCTCGACGGTATGGACGACGATGCTGGAGACGACCAAGAACCAGCGCCTACTGGGCACTGGAAAGCCACCTCGTCATACGACATATACATGGTGGATATCCCAAAGGATGGGAATGGCGAAGGAACAGCGGAGGAAGATCCATCCAAGAAACAGCCCAAGCGCCGGCGTCAGCGGTGCCTCTCCAAATCCCACCACAGCAAGAATGGAGATTTCGGCACCGGAGATAATAATACCCTAGACAGTGCCGAAGAAAACCCCCTCCAGCAAGATTCAGCGCAGGAGGACGGAGATGCCAGCCCTCACAAGAGGGCGGCAGACGAAGAGGTAGAGGAAGATATTTACATGCCTCCCTCTGGAGACGAGGCAAGCCTCGATGACGACGAATTTGTCGTGCCTGAGGATCCTGTCGAACAAGAGTGTTTCAAACGCAGGCTTATGGCCACGGCAAACAGCCTCAAGAAAAAGCAGCAACAACTTAGAGCTGATCAGGATCTGCTAGCCGATAGATGGACGGAAGTCCTGGCGGCCGAAGAGCATGAGCTCGAACGCCCCTCCAAAAGCTACCCCAAACGCAAGTTGCTCCCCCGATTAGAGGAGGAGGCATATAAACCTGCATCACCAGAGCACAATACGGCTGACTGGCCACCTCGTGGCCGCGACAGAGAGGCCTCTAGGCCCTTCACTAGAACCATACCCCGGCACCGCTCGAACAACACAAGGCCACAGGGGAATGCTTCGGACTTGCGAGATATATTGGAGGATAAGGCAATACAATCAAGATCGATCTACGGATCGCGTGGGCGCCCCATGATACGTGACGACAACCGTCGCGCCGGACAACGTAAGTCTGGCCAGGCCGAACACAATAGACAAAGCTCGTTGGAGCTTCGTCGCGATATAGCCCAATACAGAGGCGCCACACACCCACTATGCTTCACAGACGAAGTAATGGATCATCAAATCCCCGAAGGGTTTAAACCCATGAATATCAAATCCTATGACGGCACAACAAACCCCGCGGTTTGGATCGAAGACTATCTCCTTCATATCCACATGGCCCGTGGTGACGATCTTCACGCCATCAAATACCTCCCACTCAAGCTTAAAGGACCAGCTCGACATTGGCTTAACAGCTTGCCAGCAGAATCAATTGGATGTTGGGAGGACCTGGAAGCCGCATTCCTTGATAACTTCCAGGGCACGTATGTGCGACCACCAGTCGCTGACGACCTAAGCCACATAATTCAGCAGCCAGACGAATCAGCCAGACAATTCTGGACACGGTTCTTAACTAAGAAAAATCAAATCATCGACTGTCCGGATGCGGAGGCCCTCGCAGCCTTCAAACATAACATCCACGACGAGTGGCTTGCCCGGCACCTGGGACAGGAAAAGCCGAAATCCATGGCAGCCCTCACATCACTCATGACCCACTTTTGCGCGGGAGAGGACAGCTGGTTAGCTCGCAACAACAACCTTAGTATAAATTCCGGCAGTCCGAATACCAAGGATCGCAATGGCAGGTCACGTCGCAACAAGAATAAACGCTGCATTAACAGTGACAATAATGAGGATACGACAGTCAACGCCGGATTCAGAGGCTTGAAACTCGGTCAGCGGAAGAAGCCATTCAAAAGAACTACTACGGGTCCGTCCAATTTGGACCGAATACTCGATCGCTCGTGGCAGATACACGGCACCCCCGAAAAGCCAGCCAACCACACCAACAGGGACTGTTGGGTATTCAAGCAGGCAGGCAAGCTAATTGCCGAAAAACAATGACAAGGGGTTGCATAGCGATGACGAAGAAGAGACCCGACCACCGAACAACAGAGGACAGAAGGGTTTTCCCCCACAAGTGCGGACGGTGAATATGATATACGCAACCCACATACCCAAGAGGGAGCGGAAGCGTGCACTCAGGGACGTATACGCGATGGAGCCAGTCGCCCCGAAGTTCAACCCATGGTCCTCTTGCCCGATCACTTTTGATCGAAGGGACCACCCCACCAGCATCCGCCATGGCGGATTCGCTGCATTGGTTTTAGACCCAATCGTCGATGGGTTTCACCTCACCAGAGTCCTGATGGACGATGGCAGCAGCCTGAACCTGCTTTATCAGGACACAATGCGCAAGATGGGCATAGACCCCTCAAGGATTAAACCCACAAAGACGACCTTCAAAGGTGTCATACCAGGTGTAGAGGCCAATTGTACGGGCTCAGTCACACTGGAAGTGGTCTTCGGATCCCCGGATAACTTCCGAAGCGAGGAGTTAATCTTCGACATAGTTCCGTTCCGCGGCGGCTATCATGCTCTGCTCGAACGGACCGCGTTTGCAAAGTTCAACGCGGTGCCGCACTACGCACACCTCAAGCTCAAGATGCCAGGCCCTCGAGGAGTCATCACGGTCAACGGAAACACCGAGAGCTCCCTCCGAACGGAGGAACATACAGCGGCTCTCGCGGCAGAAGTACAATGCAGCCTCTTAAGGCAATTCTCGAGTCCGGTCGTTAAGCGACCGGACACGGCCAAGCGCGCCCAAAGTAACCTACAACAAGACCACCTGGCGCGTTCCGAGCACGCGTAGCAATGCGACCCCAACCCTAGCCCTCGCAAGATCGCAAGACTGGTCCTTCGCGTACATAATTACGCTCTGGAGATACCATAGGCATAGGGGAAGGGGCACGACCACGACAGGCCCAGAATGCGGCTCAACCACATCAGGGGCTCCCAAGTGTGTCATTTCCTTTTTCCTTTTTATTTCCTTTATTTTTCCTTTCTTACCCACAGGACTCCGTTTACCAGAGGCCCTGTCCGGCAGTAGACCGGCCGAACTCACGATGCAACAGCCAGGGAAGGAGATAGGCTGCGGCGAATATCAAGGTGGTCTCCATTACGAGCATTAAATCTGTTTTATACACCACTCCGCAGCCTACCCCTGGAGGGGGACATGTTTAATAGTCCTGTCCCTTGCTTATCACACTATTTGTATCATTCTGCATTCATAGCAGTACTTCTTAAATAAAACAATGCAGCACCTTTTTGCTTATAATTGCATTTCTTTCTTATACATATGTTCATTTGCGACATGTTGCATCCGTACACTTTGGTACGGCTAAAAACACCAGGGGCTTATGTTCCCCACATCATGGTGTGATAAGTCCGAACACTTTCACAAGTGCGGCACTCCGAACTTATAGGATTATATGCATCAGCTCCGAATCATGTCTTGGGTCAATAGTTGAGTTTGCCCGGCTCCCATGTTTTGATACCTTACATTCCGTTGTATCGGCTAAGGTAGCACTGGGAGAACCATTGTGATTGCGCCCCAGTTGAGCTGGGTTAACGCCTCAGTGGAGAAATCTAAAACTGACCGTCATGATGAGGCAAGAGCCGGTCGCTGTTCGAGAGGTTTTTTCGAGTCCCTAAAGACTTATGCCGCTTAGAGCGAGGAACCGGCTTTGTCCGGCACAGGCGTGGATAGCGCCCCGAATTCGGCCTTCCGAACACTAGGGGCTTCACCGAAATTTAAAATTATAGAATTCTATGGCTAAGTGAGATTGTTCAAGCATTATAAGTCTGGTTTCCTTGTTCGTTGTGTTGAGAGCCTCCCTAGATGGACCCAAATATGGGAACAAGAGTGCTCAAATTTATACCGAACACCCCAGCACTCGTGGCATGGGGGCTGAAGCCGACGACTTGCCATCTCTCAGATTTGATAAACAGACGCACAGAAGATAATATTTTAAATCAACAAGCATTGCTTAGTGCATATGAACAAAGTTTTCTGCACACAGGATAACAAAATGCGAGTTTACTCAAATATTACATTATTGGAGCACTCACCCGCAATAGTGCGGGCAACCTTCAGGACACTCTTATAATACATCTCGGGCGTGCGATACTCCTTGCCCGGCGGTGGCGCGTCCGTCACAAGCTTCTCAGCATCCATCTTGCCCCAGTGCACCTTACCACGAGCAAGGGCCCGACGGGAACCTTCAATACAGGCGGATCGCTTGATCACCTCAACCCGTGGACACGCATCCACCAGCTGTCGCACCAGGCCGAAGTAGTTCCCAGGCATGGCCTCATTGGGCCACAGCCGAACTATGAGGCCCTTCATGGCCTGTTCGGCCACCTTGTGGAGCTCGACCAGCTGCTTCAGCTGGTCGCTAAGGGGAACCGGATGTCCGGCCTCAGCATACTGAGACCAGAAGACCTTCTCCGTCGCGCTCCCCTCCTCGGCCCTGTAGAAAGTGGCAGCATCGGACACACTGCGGGGAAGATCTGTGAACGCTCCTAGAGAGCTCCAATTTTGGGTAAGTAACACGTAATCCACATCCACATGCTTGCTTTGCATGAAAAATGCCTTACCCGACGCTATTTTCTTCAACGCCTCGATTTCTTGGAGGGCCTTGTAGGCTTCGGCCTTAGCGGCTTTGGCACTCTCAAGAGCCGATGCAAGCTCGGACTCTCGAGTCTTCGAGTCACGCTCCAAACTCTCATGTTTTTCCACGAGAGCCTGGAGCTCTTGCCGTACCTCCGCCACCCGCACCTCCTGCTTCTCTTGCTCGGTGCGCTCCATGGCCGCATTACATTCGGCCACGGACACTGCCTCCTTCAGGGTCGCCACCTCGTTTGTGGCCCCTGCAATACCCACGTTATCCTTGTCATTCTTTTTGCAACCAAATCCTTTTCTGTAAGGTACAACTTTAATAAGGTGCTACTCACCTTCTTTGTCCTCGAGTTGCTTCTTGGCACAGGCGAGCTTGTTCTTGGACCGCTCGAGGTTTTGCTTCAAAGCATTGACCTCCGCAGTCAGTGCGGCAGAGGTCAGCATGGTAGCCTGCAATCCCATATCGACATATTTTTATGACTCCTGCGTATATCTTTTTAGATCCTCAGTCCGGCTTTTCTTTCCGAACACCGAACCGAGCATCAGGGGCTACTGTCTACACGGTACTATTTTACATATATTAATATTCTTACCTCAAAGCCTGATAGAAGGCTGCTGCAGGCTTCGGTCAGCCCGCTTTTGGCGAGCTGGACCTTCTGAATCACCGCACTCATGACAGCGCGGTGTTCCTCCTCGATGGAAGCGTCGTTGAGCGCCTGCAGCAAGTTATCCGGCGCCTCCGGTTGGACGGAGGCCGCCAGCGCCACGGTCTTGCCCTTCTTGCGAAGGGGCCGCCCGCCGGACTTGGGAACCGCTGCAGGTTCCGGTGCAGAGTCCGACACGAAGTCCGGGAGGTCGCCCTGTGCTACCTCCGGGTCCTCCTCCTCCGGATGGGTCCCGCTCTGGGATCCCACCTTGACGTCGTCAGCGTCGCGGGGAGAAGAGGCGGTTGGAAGTGAAGTGCTGTTCACATCCGACGAACCCAAGGACCCGCTCGACGAAGCGGGAAGATCGTCCTTGGGCAGACTGCAGGGTTGTATGCGGCATTAGAAAGACACCAAGTGGCAAAAATAAAAATCATGAAGTCGGGAGTCCGGATACTTACGATCTCACTAGGGGCTTGGCCCTTGGAGGCCAATCCTCGTCGTCGTCACCGGCGTTGGCGGAACAGTCTGGGGGAAGAGTCCTTCCCTTCTTGGACCCTTCGGCCTCCCTAGCTAGGGAGGCCTTCCTTTTATTCCCTCCCCCCATTGGGGGAGAGACCTTTTTCTTCTCCTCCTCGTCCTCGGGGGAGGAGTCCGCCTCGGAGTCGTCAGACACCTGAAAACGGGAACTCTTTCGAGTACCCGTGGCCTCCTTCTTGGCCTTCTTCTCCGGCACCACATGGGGTGCCGGAACCAGCAGCCCCGCCAGATGGGCATCCACTGGGTCTTCTGGCAAAGGGGCCGGACAGTTAGTCTGATCGGCGTTCTTCAGCCAGTCCTGTCAAAGGAAAGGGAGTTTAGATCCCGCATAGAGTCAAACTATGGAAAACAAGTGTCCCGTAGAGGGTAAGATTATTTACCTCGTCAGCCTAACGCTGCGAGCGGAATCCGCGATCTTCGGTAGCGGATGCGGGGGCCTCGGTGCCCTTAAAAAGCACCTTCCAGGCATCTTCGTACCTAGTGTCGAAGAGCCTGCTCAAGGTTCGGTGCTGAGCCGGATCGAACTCCCACAGTTTAAAGGCCCATTGTTGGCATGGGAGGATCCGGCGGATGAGCATGACCTGGACTACGTTGACGAGCTTGAGCTTCTTGTCCACCAGCTTCTGTATACAGGCTTGGAGTCCGGTCAGCTCCTCCGAATCGCCCCAAGTCAGGCCACTCTCCTTCCAAGAGGTGAGCCGTGTGGGGATGCCAGATCTGAATTCGGGGGCCGCTGCCCATTTAGGGTCACGCGGCTCGGTGATGTAGAACCACTCCGATTGCCACCCCTTGATGGTTTCCACGAAGGCACCCTCGAGCCAAGTAACGCTGGGTATCTTGCCCACCATGGCGCCTCCGCATTCCGCTTGATTCCCCTTCACGACCTTCGGCTTGACATTGAAGATCTTGAGCCACAAGCCGAAGGGGGGCTGGATGCAGAGGAAAGCCTCGCACACGACGATAAACACCGAAATGTTGAGGATGAAATTCGGGGCCAGATCATGGAAATCCAGGCCGTAGTAGAACATGAGCCCCCGGACAAAGGGGTGAAGTGGGAAGCCCAGTCCGCGGAGGAAATGGGGAAGGAATACCACCCTCTCATGGGGCCTGGGGGTGGGGATGAGCTGCCCCTTGTTGGGGAGCCGGTGCACGATGTCGCTGGACAGGTATCCGGCGCCGCGCAGCCTCTTGATGTGCCCCTCCGTAACGGAGGAGTCCATCCATTTGCCTCCCGCTCCGGACATGGCTGGAGAAGGTCGAGGCGATATGTGCGGACTTGGGCGCTGGAGCTTGAGTGCGCGGAGATGGATAAGCAAAGGAGGAAGAAGGCGCAGGTAAAAAGGTGGATCCTTATCCCCTTATATATGGGAAGACGAAACTATGCGTCCCCACCGGCCTGGTAAAACTCGCTTTTCTCCCAAGCGCCGCAATCAATGGCGCGGTTGGGTTACCCACTTCCGTATTGATGAGAATCCCGGAATAAGGGCAGCACAATCTCTGCTTCGACAAGACGTGCCAAGGAAACCGCTTCGCTAAATGCGCTGAGGCGGTATAATAAAAACGATTCGAATAAAGGCTTGGTTGTGGTGTAACGTCGCGCCACAAAATACGTCAGCGGATTGAACTTGTGTAAATATTATTCTCTCTATGGTGGAATGTGGAATTTACTTTGCAGAGCCGGACACTATCCTGGTGTTCACAATCTTCTACAAATTATTCGGAGAAGGAACCCGCCTAGCAATGCCGAAGACAATATTCGCGCCGGACTCCTCGTCATTGAAGCCTGGTTCAGGGGCTACTGAGGGAGTCCTGGACTAGGGGGTGTCCGGATAGCCGAACTATCATCATCGGCCGGACTCCAAGACTATGAAGATACAAGATTGAAGACTTCGTCCCGTTTCCGGATGGGACTTTCCTTGGCGTGGAAGGCAAGCTTGGCGATACGGATATGTAGATCTCCTACCATTGTAACCGACTCTGTGTAACCCTAGCCCTCTCCGGTGTCTATATAAACCGGATGGTTTTAGTCCGTAGGACAATAACAACAATCATACCATAGGCTAGCTTCTAGGGTTTAGCCTCCTTGATCTCGTGGTAGATCTACTCTTGTAACATCCACATCATCAATATTAATCAAGCAGGACGTAGGGTTTTACCTCCATCAAGAGGGCCCGAACCTGGGTAAAACATTGTGTCCCTTGTCTCCTGTTACCATCCGCCTAGACGCACAGTTCGGGACCCCGTACCCGAGATCCGCCGGTTTTGACACCGACAGTCATCATTTAGCACAGGTGTGGTACAGCCAATGTCCACATCCTCATCTTCCATTTCTTCAACACCGGCCTCTTCAGCAGTGAACTGAGGCATAGGCGAGGAGACAACTGGTGTTGAAGGTATTTTATCCACTTCAATTTCTTCATCCAACTGCTCTGACGAAGCAGCAGAAGGATTCTCTTCATCGGACTCGCTTGGAATCACATAATCTTCACCAAAAGGAACAAGGTCCTTTGATGGCATGAATGAGACAGGAACGGCATCAACTGGGTTGTGAAATGAGCTTGTCAAAGGCTTCATCTTCTTCAGAGCTGAAGAATCTGATGAAGTTGATGCCTTCCTTTTCTTCACTGCATGCTCTGCAGCCTTGGTCTTCTTCGCATCTGATGCAGATGGAAGGGTCGGAGTTGGTGTAGGCGCAGGAGGTGTAGAGGACTTAGGTTCATTTTCTTCAGGCGCAATTGATGTAGTTGCCCTGACTTCTTCATTTTCTTCAGGCGCACCACTAGTGGATGCCCTGGCAATTTCTTCAGCGGCTGGAATGGAGTCATCAGCCCTAGTACTTCCATTTTCTTCAGCAGCCTGAATGTCATCAGCGGTGCTGGCATGTTCTTCAGTGGGCTGAGCAGATGCTTCAGCCGGAGTAACTTCAATGTGCACAGGAGGAGCATCACTTGAAGTGAAAGTCTTCGTCAACTTGATGAACCGGACCTTGGTGCCCATTCATCAGCATAGTCCTCACCGCACTTGAGGCTTGCCAATTGTCCTGGTGCCAATGGAGGTCTTGAGCATGGAGGGTTGAGTGCGAATTTCTTCATATACTTGGGAGTAACATATCTGTACTCCCTCCATTCCTGTGCCCATCTCCTCTCTATCCTTTGTATGTGCACCTTGCGCTGATTTTTTCCTCCTTGCCAAATTTGGCCTCATCAGGAGTGAAGTATCCAGCATAAATGTCCTTAGGGATTTCGAAAGCAGTATTGACCTCAGGCCTCTTTCCATCCTTCTGTGGCTTCTTACCTTTAGCCATTTTCTTCAGCTAAGGAATATGAACAACTGAAGTTTCTGAAGAGGTGTGCAACTTTTCTTTGAGGAACGCTGCAAATGAGTTAAGTTGATGAGAACCTAGTGATTTAGCAGCGGACATTTGTACCTGTGATTAGAGTATGGTTGCGAGGAATTTGGAGCGGTCATATGCGTTCTCAGTAGGTTTTTCAAAAAGAATAGGTTTGGGGAATTTGACTAGATGAGTCTTGAGGAATTTCACTAAGCGTTCTTTGTCTTAGGTTCCAGAGTTGTATAGATTGAAAATCCACAGAATTGAGGAATCTTGAAGAAAATCATTGCTTAGAGAAATGAATCAAGAGCAGATGACATGTGAGGTGTTGATGTGTGTGAAGATTTGAAGAATAAACACCTTTGAAGATTTTCAAGAAAAACATATGAATCAAAGAGGGTAGCAAAAGTAACTTTTAATTACCCGAGTTGAAGAACACGACGAACTGGGAAGTGTAGATGTGAAGTTTGTCAGTTTAGATCTTCCACGCCCTAACTCGGTAGAGGAAGACAGCTACGGCGGCGGCGGAGTGAAGAAATCCGCAACCGGCGCGAGTATGACGGTGACGTGGTCGAGGCAGTGAAGCTCTTCCTCACCGGCGACGATGAAGTAGCGGCGGTGCTAGGGTTTAGGGAGCTCGAGTGGGAGTGAGAGCGAGCGGACTAAAAACGAAGTGAGGAAGAGGCAGGGGTATTTATAGTGGGAGTGAAAAACTATACGCCCGAGGAAATCGGACGAGCGTGCCCCTGGCCCTTCTCATTCGCTTGACATGTGTCACCCACGTACTGAGAGGTGGCGATCGTGTACGATTGTGGGTGAATAGATAAGTATTGTCGTGGGATTCGGAATGGTTTGAGCGGCAAAGCCGACAATTCAGATAAGATAAGTTAAAAGTTCCATTCGGAATTTCTTCAGCTGTCAAGGACATAGTGAAGATTTTGAACGAGTTTCAAATAGAACGCACTTGAAGAATTTGTGAACATACTGGGTTGAGTTTAGCATAGAAGGGGAAGGGTCCGATCACATTCACTTAGCAGAAGAAATCAACTTGAAGAATTAGCAATAAGTGAATGCTGTAGAGGACATAAACTTATATATATATATATATATATATATATATATATATATATATATATATATATATATATATATATATATTCAAATGAAGAACAACCATGGAAAGAGTGAAGACTATGCAAAGTGAAGAGCTTGAAAAACTGAGGAATTTCAAAAACAAAAAAAACTTAGATTGAAGATTTTCAACTTTGGTTGGTGGTGTAACCCACCATATAAGAAAGATGATTTCAGACACCGCGTACAACTGTCGTAGGGCTCTGAGAATCAATTTCTTCATTAATTTCTTCACACTTAGAGGGTTAGTCATCATTGATTGAAGAAAACCGTTACTTCGTGTGTTGTGCATCTAAGTCATCAAGTCAGCATAGGTGTTAGGATGTGTGTCCATTTCAGAGAATATTCGAAGATTCTAGGATATTTAGCTCACAGCGCAACTTGCTAAATCTCTTCTCATCCAAGGGCTTAGTGAAGATATCGGCCAGCTGGTCTTCAGTGCTAACATGGTCGATGGAGATGTCGCCCTTCAACACATGATCACGAAGAAAATGATGACGAATCTGGATGTGCTTGGTCTTCGAGTGCTGAACTGGGTTATGAGCAATCTTGATAGCACTCTAATCGTCGCAGTAGAGAGGCACATTCTTCACGTTGACGCCATAGTCCTTGAGTGTTTGCTTCATCCATAGTAATTGAGCACAGCACGATCCAGCAGCAATGTACTCAGCTTCTGCAATGGAGAGTGGTACGCAGTTCTGTTTCTTCGAGGACCAACAGACCAAAGATCGTCTGAGGAAATGGCATGTGCCTGAAGTTGACTTGCGGTCCACACGATCGCCAGCATAGTCAGAGTCTAAATATCCAATGAGATCTAACGAAGAGCCCTTGGGATACCATAATCCAAGTGTTGGTGTGTGAGCTAGATATCGAAGAATATGCTTCACAGCCTTATGGTGTGATTCCTTCGGTGTAGCTTGAAATCGGACACACATGCAAACACTAAGCATAATATCCGGCCTAGATGCACATAGGTACAATAAAGAGCCAATCATGGAGCGGTATAACTTTTGATCGAAGTCTTTACCATTTTCATCAGTGCATAGATGGCCATTTGTGGGCATTGGAATTTTGACCCCTTTGCAATCTTTCATGCCGAATTTCCTCAATACGTCCTTGAGGTATTTCTCCTGAGATATGAATATGTCATTGCGTTATTGACGAATTTGAAGACCTAAAAAGAATTTCAATTCTCCCATCATAGACATTTTATATTCTTCACTCATCATATAGGCAAATTCATGACTGTATCGTTGGTCAGTACAGCCAAAAATGATATCATCAACATAAATTTGGCACACAAACAATTCACCATCATAAGATTTAGTGAAAAGAGTTGGGTCGAGTGAACTGGGTTTGAAGCCTTTCTTCATGAGGAATTCCTTCAAAGTATCATACCACGCCCGAGGGGCCTGCTTGAGGCCATACAGGGCCTTATTGAGTCTGAAGACTTTGTCAGGATGCTTTGGATCTTCAAAACCTGGGGGTTGAGCAACATATACTTCTTCCTCAAGCTTACCATTGAGGAATGCACTTTTCACATCCATTTGTTGTAAGATAATATCATGATGGTTAGCATAAGCAAGTAATATGTGAATAGCCTCAAGTCTAGCAACAGGTGCAAAAGTTTCATCGAAGTCAATTCCTTCAACCTGTGTAGCCTTGAGCTACAAGCCGTGCCTTATTACTCACCACAAGGCCATTTTCATCTTGCTTGTTGCGGTAGATCCACTTTGTGCCAATAATGTTGTGCATGTGAGGATCTGGACGTTTGACCAGTTCCCAGACGTTGTTGAGCTCGAACTGATGTAATTCTTCTTGCATCGCTTGAATCCACTCAGGCTCCGGAAATGCTTCATCTACCTTAGTGGGCTCTGTGATAGAGACAAAAGCAAAGTGCCCACAAAAGTTAGACAAATGTGAAGCTTTTGAGCGTGTGAGAGGACCTGGTGCTTCAATGTCATCGATGATCTTCTCGATTTGCACTTCGTTTGCAATGCGAGGATGAGCGGGTTGTCTTCGAGGAATTTGATCTTCATTTTCTTCAAGAGCATTTTCCTCAGCACCATTTTCTTCAGGTGTGCCAGCTCGACGTTCATCATATTCTGGAATGAATTCTTCAGCAGATTCTTCGGTGGGAATGACATCCTCAGTAGCCTTGAACTTGATAGATTCCTCAGGTGCTGGTTCATCTAACACAGAAGGTAGGTGCTCTCTTTGAGAGCAATTAGTTTCATCGAACCGCACATCTACAAATTCAACAACCTTGTGAAGAACGTTGTTGAAGACTTTGTAGGTGTGCGAGTCCTTTCCGTAACCAAGCATAAAACCCTCATGTGCTTTCGGTGCAAATTTAGAATTGTGATCAGGATCTCTAATCCAACATTTAGCACCGAAGACTTTGAAGTAACTCACATTGGGTTTCTTGTCAGTGAGGAGTTCATAAGCAGTCTTCTTGAAGAATTTGTGAAGATATACTCTGTTGATGATGTGGCACGCAGTATCAATAGCCTCAATCCAGAAACGACGAGGTGTCTTGTATTCATCAAGCATAGTGTGAGCCATCTCAACAAGAGTTCTATTCTTGCGCTCCAAGACGCCATTCTGCTGAGGAGTATAAGGAGCAGATAACTCATGAGTAATACCAAGTTCATCAAGATAGTCATTAAGACCAGAATTATTGAACTCAGTCCCATTGTCACTTCTGATGTGCTTCATCTTCACACCGAAGTTGGTTGAAGCCCTCGAGGAAAATCATTTGAAGACTTCCTGCACCTCATGTTTGTAAGTGACAATGTGCACCCATGGGTAACGAGAATAATCATCAAAAATAACAAAGCCATATAGAGATGCATCATTTGTAACGGCAGAATAATGATTAGGACCGAAGAGATCCATGTAAAGCAATTCAAATGGTCTTGTGGTGGTCATGATAGTCTTCGCTGGATGCTTGGCCTTTGTCATCTTTCCAGCTTCACAGGCTCCGCATAAGTGATCCTTGAGGAATTTGACATTCTCAGTGCCAATGACATGCTTCTTCTTCGCAAGCGTGTGCAGATTGCTCATGCCAGCATGACCAAGTCGTCGATGTCATAGCCAACCTTCTGAAGCTTTTGCAAGTAGACATACGGCCGGTTGTGGTCCTGTAGAGAAATCAACAATGTACAAGTCTCCTCTCCTAAAGCCTTCGAGGACTTTGGAATTGTCAGCTTCCATGATCACAACGCAATGATATTTTCCAAAGACAACAACCATATCAAGATCACAAAGCATTGAGATAGATATGAGGTTGTATCCTAAGGATTCGACAAGCATGACTTTGTCCATGTGTCGATCCTTCGAGATTGCAACCTTACCTAGACCCAATACCTGACTTTTGCCTTTGTCAGCGAAGATGATATGCTTCAGATGCGATGGTGATAAAGGAGCATACATCAATACATTCTTGTCACCAGTCATGTGATTTGTACATCCACTATCGTGGACCCACTCATTGGCTTTGGGTTGATCATCCTGCAGATGAATTAGTGCAACTTACAAACTCATATACTTGATCAGTGAAGAATATGACATCAATATCATCAGATCAATTTCATCAAGCAATAGAACAAATAAAATAGTATTAGGACGTGAGAAATGAAGGTTCATTTCTTCATGATTAGCATGCGTCCTTTCAGGCACTGTTCAGGTCTCCAGCAAATTCTTCAGACGTTTTAAGCACGTATGGAGACCTGACCCTGCATAAGAGATTAGTTCATTTTCTTCACCACCCACATCTGAAGGGGTGGCAAAGAATTCATCACTCTGTGAGCACGATATGAGAAAGCTGGCATAGAAGCCAGTCCACTTTGTTTCACATAAGAGGGGTTAGGGTAAGCATATGAATAAGTGGAGAAATTCTTCTAGGACTTATGAACATAATGATTAGAAGAATAATGCTCATATTCATATCCCTTAGCTCTACCCTACGAAACAGAGGGATTAGCATGATGATGATCATATGAGGACTTTGATCCTTTTGAGGAATTTGATCCACGTGAGGAATTTGGTCCATATGAAGAATTTGATCTGGAGTTCCTATTCTTCACAGGTGGTGTCATGAGGGCATTCACCTGAAGACTTTCATAGCAACTTTTGGGAACCCAGATTTTCTTCTTAGGGGAACCGTTCCTGCAGTTAGTGCCAACATATCTAGCAAATACTTCACCATTCTTATTTTTGAACAATTTATAGTTGGAGTCAAATGACTCATCAGAAGAATGAGGAGATTCACATGTAAAGCCAGATAAATTAGATGGATCAACTGGAGGTCCCTTTGCAGCAACCCATGAGGTTTTGGGGTACTACTCAAGCTTCCAGTATGTTCCATCAGCATTGAGTTTCCTCTCAAAGTCAATAACATGTTTCCTAGGGTTCCTGTTGAGGATCTGCTTTTTGAGCACATCACAAAGAGTCTGATGCCCTTTGAGGCTTTTGTACATGCCTGTCATGTACAATTCCGTCAGCCCAGCATCATCAGTGATACTAGCAGTGTCCTCAGATGAGGAATTAGTGACAGCAGAGACAGATGAAGAATTTGTAGCATTAGAAGCATTTGAACATTCAGGTGAAGAATTAGCAGTTTCACGTTCAATGCACTTCAGACATGGAGGAACAAATTCTTCCTGAGTAGCGCTGATTTGTTGAGCAAGTAATAAATCGCGCTCCTTCTGAAGATCTTCATAATCCACTCTTAGCTTTTCAAGATCTTGCTCTCTTTCAAGAAATTCATAAGAAAGCTTCGCATGATCAGATAAGAGAGTGTTATGATGACCTTGAAGGGTGTCAAACTTGGACTAAAGTCTCTAAAGACTCAGCCAAAGCTTTTGACTAATCCATTTCTTCACCCAACATATCATCGCTCTTATTTAGCATGTATTGAACTTTTACTAAATCTCTTTGTTGTTTAGTGGCAAGGGAAGCAAGTTTGACATAGATGGGGCCAAATTCATCACCTGATTCATCATCACCAGATTCAGAAAGGTAGCATTCAGTTACCTTGGCACCCTCAGCCATAAGGCATGGTGAAGAGGATGACGATTCAGGCGCGAATGTCATCTCCTTGAGAGAATCCTTGTAATCCTCAAACCAAGGATCATGACCAGTATGATGACCTTCGTAGACCTCAGAGAGCCGGTCCCAGATTAGCTTCACGTGATTGAGATGCATGACGTTCCTGAACTAATTTCGGGACAAACAGGAGCAGATGACATCGTTCGCTATGAGATCTTCAGAGAGCCGGTGTCAAAACTGGTGGATCTTCGCTATGGTCCCGAACTATGTGTCTAGGCGGATGGTAACAGGAGACAAGGGACACGATGTTTTTACCCAGGTTCGGGCCCTCACGGTGGAGGTAAAACCCTACTCCTACTTGATTTATATTGATGATATGGGTAGTACAAGAGTAGATCTACCACGAGATCAAGGAGGCTAAACCCTAGAAGCTAGCCTATGGTATGATTGTTGTTCGTCCTACGGCTAAAACCCTCCGGTTTATATAGACACCGGAGAGGGCTAGGGTTACACAGAGTCGGTTACAATGGTAGGAGATCTACATATCTGTATCGCCAAGCTTGCCTTCCACGCCAAGGAAAGTCCCATCCGGACACGGGATGAAGTCTTCAATCTTGTATCTTCATAGTCTTGGAGTCCGGCCAATGATGATAGTTTGGCTATCGGGACACCCCCTAGTCTAGGACTCCCTCAGTAGCCCCTGAACCAGGCTTCAATGACAATGAGTCTGGCGCGCATATTGTCTTCGGCATTGCAAGGCGGGTTCCTCCTACGAATAATTCATAGAAGATTTTGAACACCAGGATAGTGTCCGGCTCTGCAAAATAAATTCCACATACCACCGTAGAGAGAATAATATTTACACAAATTCAATCTGCTGACGTATTTCGTGGCGTGACGTCACACCACGGCCAAGCCTTTACTCAAATTGTTTTTATTGTTCCGCCTCAGCGCGTTTAGCGAAGCGGTTTCCTTGGCACGTCTTGTCACAGCAGAGATCGTGTCCCCTTATTCCGGGATCCTCATCAATACGGACGTGGGTAACCCAACCGCGCCCGTTGGTACACCCCCTCCAGCGAAGGCGAGTCCCAAACGGTTACGGGGACGGCTCGTGCTATTCAACCCCTTTATAACGAGACCAAGGCCTGTTCCCTTTCTTCAATCCTCAATCGAGTCCGCCCCTCGCCCCGAGTTCCAACACCCAAGGCTCCAGATTCAGGCGCTTTGGACCTTCGACAATGTCCGGCTCTGACCTACGAGGCCGGTGGATGCCTTCTTCCGCCATGGAAGAAGATGTGCTAAAGCTGAGGGACGCCAGGTATCTAGCCGTCGAGATTTCGCATAGGCTGTCCGCCCAAGGGCAAGTCATTCCCACTCCCGAGCCTGGTGAGAGCGTGGTGTTCGTGTCTCACTTCCGTCGGGGTTTAGGCTTCCCGATGGATCCCTTCGTGAGGGGGCTCATGTTTTATTATGGGCTGGAATTCCATGACTTGGATCCGGAGTCCATCCTCCACATCTCATCGTTCATTGTTGTATGCGAAGCCTTCCTCCGCACTACCCCTCACTTCGGATTGTGGCTCAAGACCTTTAAACGTGGAGCCGAAGATGATCGAGGGGTGGCAGGCAGAGTGTGGAGGGGCAGTTATAAGCAAGAGGGCTGACGCTCCATGGCCCGAGGGCTCTTTCCAAAAGGAGCTAGGTTTGTGGCAACGGGAGTGGTTCTATATCACCGCTCCCAGGGGCACCAGATGGGTGGTGCCGCCTGCCTTTCGCTCGGGCTCTCCACAACGGTTGGCGTCATGGGTCAGCAAAGGGCTTGACTGGGGGCCGTCCAAGGACGTACCACTGTTGCAGGGCCGTATCCGAGACCTCCAAGAGAGGGAGATCAATCTTGTTGTAGTGGCGCAGGTCATGCTGATTCGGCGCCTTCTGCCCTGCAAGCGTCGCCTCCTCCGCCTGTGGGAATTCAATCCGGAGGGACCGCGAGCTCTCCAGCACTTTATGGGCGCGACGCCTGTGGAGTTGTATAAACTGTTCTTCGGATCACAAGAGATGTGTCCGGTCTTGACCGAGGACGCAGGTCTGAGCTGCAATCGCCCGAAAACTCAAGTAAGTAGTCCTGTGCCCGGACATGCTATCCGTACATTTATCGTAAACTTGCCCTTTGAAGAGCTGTTCCTTGAACAGGAATGGATAGCCAAAGAAAAACTGATAAGGTGTCCGGCCCCCCTCCCTGAGACCACGTCAGATCCCGTGTCAACCAAGATGCCGGAGGTTGCACCTTTGGAAGAGGGCGAAGGGGGGAACAGGAAAGCTACCGCCTCCGCTAAGGAGGCTTTTAAGGAAGGGGGGATCGAGAATCCCCCCCTCCAAGGGGAGAAAAGGACCGCTTCTGAAGATCCAGAGGTCAAGGCCTCAAAGCGGGGGAAGAAATCTTCACCAGAGGGTCCTGCGCCAGGAGAGGCCCCGGCCGCACTATTTCCCCAAGGGAATCAGCCCTCGAGCAAGCCGTAAGTAGAAGGGGGAGTTTTGTAATAAGGGACATCCCTGTTTTTATTTCTGAAGATAACCAAAGTTTTACCTTGTAGTTCGGATCTCAGCCCTTCTCAGCAGAGCTCATCTTCAGGGGATCTTCGTCCGGAGATGATGGAGAGCGAAACGCCTCCATCTGCCGTGCCATCAGGCAGGGCGGACGACCCTGAGGTGTCGTCGCGGAGGGTTTCCCCGAGTCCGGTGGGGCCGGGTGGTCCGGCACCAACTGGTGTATGGTCGGAGGAGCTGAAGGATCTGCTCGGGCGAGCATCTATCTCAGAAGATCACCGTGCGTTAATGGGTACGGTGATTGAAAGGATTTCATCCGCTAAGAGCGGATTGCATGAAGCCGTCAGAAGTTTACTGACGGGGTTTGAGGTACGCGAAAATGATATACCTTCTGACAGTTTTCCATATAGAATGCGCCCTGTATAGATAGTAGCCCCTGAGACTCGGTACTTTGTCAAAAGTGACGGCATGCCGAGGATCATAATCTCAGTGTTAAGATGTCGCCCTTCCTATTCAGGGGGCGGAGCGTTCGGTGGCCAGCCGGACTGATAGAGTTGCCTAACTGAAGCGGCAACTTGACATTGCGGACGGCGGACATCGCGCTGGTCAATAAGCGACTTGACGAGTCGCAAGGTATGTGGCTTCCCCATGGACACTTGGTAAGGGAGCTTGACACTTGTGCCTTACTACATGTATGCTTAATGCAGATGGTGCCGCTGCTATGGAGGATCTACGGGCAGAGCTTGCCCGAGCCAAGGAGCAAGCCAGAAAAAGTGATGCGGCTGCCTTGAAGGCGGCCGAAGAGCTGAAAGCCGAACAGGCTGCTCACTGCCAAAGCAGGGAGGAAATGGCCAAGATGGCCGTGGAGCTGAAGAATGCTACTGACCGCTGCGAGCTTCTTAAAAGGGAACACCGAGCAGAGCAAGAGGACCTGAAGAAGGCCACCGCCGAAGCCAAGGATGCCCGCTCCGCGATGAGAGCTATAAAGGAGGAGCTGCGTCAGGCCGGAGATATTGCGGCTGGAAAGCCCTTTCTGCTGCGTAGGAAGTTCACGGATCTGAAGTATGCTCAGTTGGGCCAGTTATGGGGTGCGGAGGATGCTTATCTGAATTTGGCGGCTAGTGCCGCAGACGCAGTCGCACACTTCCGGGGCCAGAAGGATCACGGAATGGAAGAGCTTTTCTGGTGGCAATTCCATAGTCCGGAGCGTCCACTCCCATTGACCGATCGGTTAGCCGAATGGGCTGAGCTGAATAGGTTGTCCGAACTTGACATGAAGGATGTCGTGGCTCATTTGTGGCCGAAAAGGCCCGAGCCGAAGAGTTATTTTGGCTTGGTGCAGCAGTTCCTTCATGCGGTGCCGCATATCAAGGCAATGAAGCAGTCGGCATGCATAGAGGGTGCACGGATGGCACTCGCCCGTGTCAAGACATACTGGGCAGAGATGGAGGCCACCGATGTTGCATCCCAGGATTCGGACAGAAGCCGATTACCAGCCGAACACTATTTTGAGGAAGTCCTGCAGGGCGCTCATTTAATAGAGACGCAGTGCTCGAAAGATGTTATGTTCAAATGACATGTATGATTTGTGAAACCATGTTTCAAATATAATATAAGGGCTTTTTATACTTGTGCGTTCAAGTGTTGAAATTCCTCCTGCGCGGCCGTTAACGTATATGTGTATATAACCTGAAAGATGGCAGTCTTCGGCTTCAGCCCCCACGCACATAGTGCGGGGGTGTTTGCAAAAAAAGAGAGCGCATTTTCACACTTAATCTAACGTCTTGGTCCTGTGAAGGAGGTGATAGCGTAGAAAACTAGGCAACCAGACTATAATGCTTTATCACTTTCACTTAGCCATAGGAGTTCAATGGTGGGGCTACTATATAGCCCCTAGGGGCACTGCGCTCTTCGAATTTCAGGGCGCGTATGTGCCTGACTGGGAAACGGTCCTTCGTTAAAGCGGAGGAATTCTAAACATTCCGGTGGTCGATCGAGTGGTTGACCAGTCTCTCGCTATATCATGACAGTCAGTTTTCGGCTTTCTTTACTGAGGTCCTCACCTGGACGAACCGGGGCACAATCGCAGTAGTTCTCTTGGTGTCGCGTTAGCCGATAGAGCGGAACGTAAGGCAGCAAAACACAGGAGCCGGGCAAACCCAACATTTGACCAAAGACATGATTCGGAGCTGATGCATATAAGGCCTAACTCGAGACGCCGAACACTCCCTAAGGTATTCAGTCTTTATGAAAACGGGCAGAACAATGCCCTAAGCCCCTAGTGTCCAGGTACGTGCAAAGATTTCTGACGCGGCCGATGCCAAAACGCCAGCCTCCTCCTGGGTTATAGTGAGGAACCGGGGGATGTGTATCAACAAGAGACAGTAAGAAAGGTTTACGCAGGGTCTTAATCTGAAAAGAATCCTTGTAACGGGTCCCTACTGCACGTCTGCGCCTGTGTCTCCGTTGTGCCGTTTCCTGGACGGGCGTAGCACGGTATTCATTTGTAAAACAGAAGAACTTAGTTTGAAAAAACGGGTCGTGCGAAAAATGTATAGATAGAATGTAAGTCAAAAAAACGAATAAAATTGAGCTTTATTGTCTCTTATTGTTCATGCGTGCAGCCCCTTGTAAGGGGGGACGCGGCTAGTAAGCCCCTTGTTTATTTGCGCCGGACTCGCCTAACCGTGTCCGAGGTCTGGATGACCTGTTTGGGAGCTTTGATCGGTGAAGCCGGATTAATGTGTGGCTGTCAATGCAGTCTCACTTTCTTCCTTATTCGAGGAACACTCGAGGTTTCCCTTTAATGAGATTATGCCGCGTGGACTGGGCATTTTAATTGTAAGAGATGCATAATGCGGTATTGCGTTAAAGCGGGCAAAAGCTTCGCGTCCCAATAGTGCTTGATAGCTACTTTTAAATGGGGCGATGTGGAAGACTAGCTTTTGCGACGGGAGTTGTCGGATGAACCGAACACAACTTCTAGTGGTAGAGAGCCCGTACAATGGGCATATGGGCCTGGCATCACTCCTTTAAAGGAAGTGTTGCTATGGCGTATTTTGGTTGGGTCTATCCCCATTCTGCGGATTGTGTCCTGATATAGTAGGTTTAGATCACTGTCGCCGTCCATTAGGACTTGTGTAAATTGCAGTCTATCGATTATAGGATCTAATCTCAGGGCAGTCCATCCTGCGTTCCAGATACTTCCGGAGTAATCCTGATGGTCGAAAGTGGTTGGTTTTGACATCCAGTGTCTGGACTCCACTGGGGTGGACCGTGCGGCGCGCTTTTTAATGGGTGTCGCTCTAATTTTGCCTGTTGTCACATGAAGTGAGTTTACTGTTTTGACCTCTTGTGGGAAATTCCTTTGTTTGCCGTTGCTCTGCTTGAGGAGTTCGTCATCGTCCTCACTTGGTGTTTCGAGCCCCTTGTGTTCGGCGTTAAGTCGGCCGGACTGTTTGAAGACCCAACAATCTCTGTGGGTATGGTTTGCACGCTTCCCGGAGGTGCTGTGGATTTGGCATATTTTGTCCAAGATTTTATTTAGGTTGGATAGCTCGTCGATGTTGTCCTTAAGAGGCAGTGTTTTGTTGTTCTGCCGAGAGCTTTTGAATCTGGCGTTGACTGCCGTGCTCTTTGGGCCATTTTCCTTAGTCCGGCGCTGGTCCTTTCTGCGTCATGGTTTCTCCATCCCTGACCTCGGATGTACTTGGGTCGCTGGTGCTGCATCTTGCCAGCCATTATCTTCTCCCGCGCAAAAGCGGGTCATGAGGCTTGTTAGTGCGGCCATTGTCCTTGGCTTTTCCTGGCCCAGGTGTCTGGTGAGCCATTCGTCCCGGATGTTATGTTTGAAGGCTGCTAAGGCTTCAGCGTCCGGACAGTCGACTATCTGGTTCTTTTTGGTGAGGAACCTGTTCCAGAACTTGCAGGCTGACTCTCCGGACTGTTGAGTTATGTGACTTAAATCGTCTGCATCTGGAGGGCGGACATAAGTCCCCTGAAAATTTGCCCGAAACGCGTCCTCGAGCTCTTCCCAACTTCCAATGGTATTTTCTAGGAGGCTTTTGAGCCAATGCCGAGCTGGCCCTTTGAGCTTGAGGGGTAAGTATTTTATGGCGTGGAGGTCATCTCCGCTAGCCATATGTATGTGTAGGATGTAATCCTCGATCCAGACTCCGGGGTCTATTGTTTCGTCGTATGCCTCTATGTTTACGGGCTTGAATCCCGCTGGAAATTCGTGATCCAGTACCTCATCGGTGAAACATAGGGGGTGTGCGGCGCCCCTGTATTTGGGTGTGCCGTGATTTTCGAATACTCGACGTGTTGTGTTGCTTTCTGGAACTTGCTTTCTTGGCCCATAAATGGATCTGACCGGGCCATCCTTTTTGCGAGGATCCTTATGTGGATCACGTGCCGGCTTGTGTGCGGCGCCGCTTGCCGCTCTTTGTTTGTCATGTGGTCGTCTATCCGACCGGGCGGCCCCTTTGTTTTTTGATTGTGGGGGCTCTACGGCCTCCTCGTCAAATTCGGGCAACAGTTTGCGCTTCGGGTAGCTCTTTGCTTGGTGACTATCACCGTATTTGTCTGCGGTATTGAGTACTTTGCTCCATCTCATTCTGAGTACGTCTTCCACTGTTTTGAGCTTCCGCTTCTGCTTCTTCAGACTTCATGGAGTGGCGACATGCCTTTTGTGGAGGTTCTTCTGCTCCGACGATGTGTCCGGCGTGAGATCATCCGGACTGTTGTTTTCGTCGGGGATGGGTTGTTTATCCAATTTATCCTGTTCGGATGGTTGCTCGGGGGCATGTTCGTCGTCCACCGGTTCGCCCTGCCCTATGGTTGGGTCCGTATGGGTACTGTCGTTGTCGAGGCGGGACTTTGGGCGTCGCTTGCGTCGCCGTTTCGGCTGTTTTTCGAGGGAGTTATCCTTCGCAGCGTCTCGTTATTCCTTGTTATCGCTTCCTTTAGGTGTGTCCACCATATAAACATCGTGAGTTGAGGTGGCCTTCCAGTGCCCTATAGGCGCTGGTTCTTGGTCGTTTCCGGCATCGTCGTCCATATCGTCGATATCTTCGGAGTCGAAGTCTAGCATGTCGGTTAAATCATCGATGGTGGCTACGAAGTGGGTGGTGGGTGGGCTTTGAATTTCTTTGTCGTCCGCATCCCAACCGTTCTGACCATAATCCGGCCAGGGCTCTCTTGATAAAGAGAGATACTTTAACGAATTCAGGATGTCGCCAAAAGGCGAGTGCTGAAAGATGTCCGCAGCGGTGAACTCCATGATCGGCGCCCAATGGATTCGATTGGCAGGGGCGCGGAAGGTTTGGGGTCCGGAGTGGAGTCCGACACCTTGGAGTCACGAGCTTCACAAGGGACAGGGTCGACATTCGGCTCTATCGCCATAGAGGCAGCATCCCCCGAGGTGGTGTCTAGCCACCCATCCTCAATCGGCGCCGTCGGCTCCGAGCTAAGGGTCGGAGCGGACTCTTGTGCGGCCTCCAGGGCACTGTCCGGCAGCAGAGCTAAATCATGCCCATCGTGACAGTGCGGTGCGCTCGGCTGTGGCTCGAATCCGTCGAAGATCAAGTCTCCGCGGATGTCGGCCGTATAGTTCAAACTTCCAAATCTGACCTGATGGCCAGGGGCGTAGATTTCGATCTGCTCCAGATGGCCAAGCGAATTGGCCCGCAGTGCAAAGCCGCCGAATACGAAGATCTGTCCGGGGAGAAAAGTCTCACCCTGGACCGCGTTGTTGTTGATGATCGAAGGATCCATCGGGCCTATGAGCGACGACACAGAGGAACTCTCAATGAAAGCACCAATGTCGGTGTCAAAACCGGCGGATCTCGGGTAGGGGGTCCCGAACTGTGCGTCTAGGCGGATGGTAATAGAAGACAAGGGACACGATGTTTTTACCCAGGTTCGGGCCCTCACGGTGGAGGTAAAACCCTACTCCTGCTTGATTGATATTGATGATATGGGTAGTACAAGAGTAGATCTACCACCAGATCAAGGAGGCTAAACCCTAGAAGCTAGCCTATGGTATGATTGTTGTTCGTCCTACGGACTAAAACCCTCCGGTTTATATAGACACCGGAGAGGGCTAGGGTTACACAGAGTCGGTTACAATGGTAGAAGATCTACATATCCGTATCGCCAAGCTTGCCTTCCACGCCAAGGAAAGTCCCATCCGGACACGGGACGAAGTCTTCAATCTTGTATCTTCATAGTCTTGGAGTCCGGCCAATGAAGATAGTTCGGCTATCCGGACACCCCCTAGTCCAGGACTCCCTCACATGGTGAAGAGGATGACGATTCAGGCGCAAATGTCATCTCCTTGAGAGAATCCTTGTAATCCTCAAACCAAGGATCATGACCAGTACGATGACCTTCGTAGACCTCAGAGAACCGGTCCCAGATTAGCTTCGCGTGATTGAGATGCATGACGTTCCTGAACTGATTTCGGGACAAACAGGAGCAGATTACATCCTTTGCTGTGAGGTTGAGTAGAGTATACTTGTGAATGTCATCAGCCTCCGCCATCATGCATAGATCAGTAAGACCAATCTCAGTGACGGTCCACAGTTCGCTGTCCATAACCATGAGTCACTTCTTCAACATGGCCTTCCACCGAGGATACTCATGACCATCAAAGATGGGGCAGGATACGTTCCTCAATCCTGCAGTCAACATAACTAAAACTCCAGGCTGTTAAACCAAAATCACACAGAACAAGGGAGTACCTTGCTCTGATACCAATTGAAAGTGCGTTATATCGACTAGAGGGGGGTGAATAGGCGATTTTTATGAATTCTTCACTGAGGAATTTGCTGGTGAGGAAATTCCTAAATGAAGAAGTAATTGCAGCGGAATAAGTACTCAAAAGTAAACACAGCAGAATACAAACACGGTCATCATGATGAAATGAAGAAAAGCACAGAGTACAGAAAGCGTAAGCATAGGATAACATGGAAAGAAGACAGACAGACTGAAGAAATTGAATTGAGCAAATTGAGAAAGTCTTCAGTCAAAGTCTTCAAACAGATATGAACAAGCACACAACAACAGAATTGAGGAAATGAAAGAGTTGAGGTACTAGAACCAGTAAGCTTGGTGAAGACAATGATTTCGTTGACTAGTTCCAACTGCTGTCTCAGTTGTACGTCTGGTTGGAGCAGCTGAGTATTTAAACTCGAGGACACACAGTCCCAGACACCCAGTCCTCACCGTATTCTCCTTGAGCTAAGGTCACACAGACCTCGCCAAATCACTCGTGGTAAGTCTTCAGGTGACTTCCAAACCTTCACAGACTTGGTCACTCGGCGATCCACAATTCCTCTTGGATGCTCTAGACCATGACGCCTAACCGCCTGGAAGAAGCACAGTCTTCAAAGGTAACAAGCATTGGATCCACGCAAGATCAATCTCTTCAGTGATTCTCAATCACTTTGGGTTTGTAGGTGTTGGGTTTGGGTTTTCCTCACTTGATGATTTTCGCTCAAAGTCCTCGGAGGATGGGATGCTCTCAAATGACAAGTGTTAGTTTCTCCGGAGCAGCCAACCAGCTAGTGGTTGTGGGGGCGGCTATTTATAGCCTAGGGAGCAGCCCGACATGATAAGACATAAATGCCCTTCAATGATATGACCGTTAGGTGGGTAGATATTTTGGGACAGCTGGTGCATACCACAGCAACGGTCGTAATTTTGGCTCTCAAATTTCTCAGGGCTATCATGTTCCTCACTGTGTAGGTAATCTGCACTGGCGAATTCCTAACTCCTCAGTCAGAACAAATTCCTCACCAACCAGAAGAACTTCATCTCTGTTACTGAAGAAATTGACTGAACTGTATGAGATTTCCAATGGCTTCACTCGAAGGGATTGGTAGGTGTAGGATTTTGAGTTGAGCATCACATTGAAATTTTTCCTTAGTATTTCCTCGCCCCCCTTTAACAGTACGATGTTTCCTATGTATCAAGAAAGAGAAAATGAAACTACAAAAACAAAAGTCTTCACACTTCATGTTCCTTGAATGATTGCCAAGTCTGCAAGGTCACACCAATTTCTTCACTTTCAAAGTCTTTAGAAAGTCGTCAGAAATCCAAAGTCTTCAGTCAAAGAACTTCATTTTTAGGGGTCGACTTTCTCTGTAAATATCAAACTCCTCATAGACTTATAGACGTGTATGCACTCACAAACACATCAGTCCCTTAACCTATAAGTATTCAATACTCCAAAATCACTAAGGGGCACTAGATGCACTTACAGCCTCAGACCTCGCCAACATCACAAGGGAGGCGCTCGGGCACCACTTGGAGGCATGCTTCGCGGCACGTTTCCCTCAGGAAGGCACGAGGCATGGAGAGCCCAACGTTCAGGAGTTCATTGCCAAGACCACTCAGGAGCTTCAGGAAGCAAGGGCCATGCGCGGCAACCGCCGCCTACCCGGCACGGCTCCCCATTTAGGCGTGGATGGTGGGTGCACGTCTGCGTCGACATCCCAGGGCTCAACCGAGCCGCATCTCAGGAGCGCCTCTGGCCTTCATTCATGGGTTGCCGCAAGGGTCCACCGCACAGCTACATTCGCATGCCTTTTGGCCCACCGAACGTGGCTGCCACCTACCAGCGTCACCTGCGGAGCATCCTGGCGGCTCAGGAGGCCAGGCACCATGCGGTCCTAGCAGATATGGAGACGGTCCTCGAGGAACCGCCTGGGCCCTTAGAGCCTCCTGAGGCTCAGAGCCCCGGTGGCTCGTGAGGGACGACCTCTTCACCGTGCATCTTCAGCTACTCCATGACCCCCTCTACAATGGAACCAGGTGACATCCCCCAAGTTCATTTCAGCTGGGAGCACCCTCAGGGCTGCATTATTCCCAAGCTGCGTGGGTCCTTCCCCGCGGCATGTATCTCGGTTTTATGTTTTTAGCTTACCTCGCAGGTGGCGCCCCTCGGGCTGCATCATCCCGAAGCCGCTTGGGTCTGACCCAGTGGCATGTATCCATTCTGCATTTACCTGAGCTGATCTGTCTTTCATGCCTAATCTAGCTGTGATTATCACCTCTTCGATTGCCACATACCACGGGAGCCGCTCGCGCTGGCACGACGCTTGCGCACGGGTCCGTACCTGCAACATCGACAAAACTGAGCGGCCAAGCTCTGGCCCACGGCAGCCCAACGGGCATCACCTCACCAAGCCCTCAGTGCCCTCACCTTTCTCTTGGAGCAACCAATGGCCGGACGGCAATCATAATGGCAACTCGTGGCTTCCTCATGTTGATTTGCAGGAACCTCTTGAGGACTACAGCGGGCGGCACCACGAGCTCCCTCTCTTTCCCATGCGATCCGCTTGCATGTTAAAAGGGGGGCTCCTGAGCATCGCGACTCAGGAGCTCTTACTGGCTCTCCAGCCCTCACCACCTGGCCTTGACCACAGCATCATGACCTGGCATGCCAGCGGCGGCTGAGCCCGCTCGAGGGCCGGGACTTGAGGACGTAGAGCACGAAGGAGAGTGCGGAGAAGAAAGGGGAGGCTCGCATGAGCCTAACCTAGCTGCACCACGGCTGCCGACACACAAGTCTGGCGCAACACAGGGAAACGACTCTAGATCACTAAGATAAGTTTCACGCTTGAAAGAACTAATCGCTACGACGTGGAATTCCCACTTGATGCGGCTCTGTGTTTCCTTCCTTTCTTTCTCTTCTCTCGGCGGCTGCTTGCATGCTAAAGGGGACCTCCTGAGCATCGTGCCTCAGGGGCTCTTACTAGACCTCGGGCCGCTCACCTCCTGGCCTTGATCACGGCATAGCAATCTGGCATACCAGTGACGGCTGCAGCCTGCCTGGGGACCGGGACCTGTCAGCATAGAGCGCCAAGTCATCGCGAGGTTAGAAAGGGGGAACCAAGCCGGGATAGGACGAGCACTCACACGATTTCATAATAAGAATAACATCAACCAAGGACACCATAGACCCTTTACACGCCCCCGCGGGTTGTTTTTCGATTCCTCGCAGGGAACAAAAGAAGGGAACTTTGAGGAGCCCTAACTACACGCACCTTCATCGCCGACGCCATCATCAACAGTGGGCCACGGGAGACCGGCGCCAACCCCATCCAGATCAGCGGCGACGCGGGCTGATGCTGCCACCTTGCTCCGGGCGCGGCGAGAGCTCATTGGTACATAGCTATCGTCGCTTGTCACTGGAGTCTCAAAGAGTTCGGGGGGGTCGCTGGACCCCTGAGCATCGCTGCTGCTGCTGGAGGAGCCGCTAGAGGAGTGGACGGCAGGCCCAGCCCCTGCCGCGTCGACGTCTTGACTACCCCCTCTGGGGCAGCACTCCAAGCAGCGGCCTTCCGCGTCGAAGACCTTGAAGGACAACATGGAGGCGCCATCGTATTCAAAATGGATCACGAGGGTGCCCCCTGTTCGGCAGACTCGGGCGACCACGCCCCAGCCTCGGGTCATGAAGATCTTGCCTGGGGAAACGACTTCGACCTCCGCTCCGGTCGCCGGGGCACCACAGTCGGCATGATGCAGCCAAAGCTCGAGAGGCCCCCTCGGTGGCAACTTGGTGGAGAAAAACAAAGGGAAGCGGATCCATGTGCTCGGAGGCATCACCACATGCAGCACAAGCTCACAGGAAGAGTCCGCGACATGGATTCCAGGAGCGATAGTGCGCGCCACCACAGTGCACCGACCGCGGATGTGGCGCGAGCGGCGCCGCTCGCCATCCCTTTCTCCGGAGCCCATGGGTGGGGCACACTGGAGTAGTGGGTACCCAGGAGGTGGCCGCTCGCACCAAGGCCTTGTCATCTCCAGCCTCACGTCCTCGCCACAGCGGTGGACCAGCCTCTTCTTCGGCGGGAGCGGATCAGGTCCATCCCGGGGAGCCTTCCCCTTCTCTTCGACCGAGAATCTATGAATCGGCGCCATAGGTGGAGGCGGAGCAGTGGAGAGAAGCAGGCGGAGCAAGAAGAGATGGGCGACAGAGGCTTTCACCCCTCCTTATTTATAACCCAAGGGAGGCCAGCCATCGACCTCCACGATGGCAGGTAATGACGACCCTTTTTGCATGCAGCAGGGACTCGTCAAGTCGGGCAGTTGCCGAGGCAGCGTGGGGAAGCGGAGATGCCCACGTCCAATCAGTCGCCATGCATCGACCAAGGCCGCAGGCTGTTGCAGCCCACGGCGCTCTGCACTTGCCCTTTGGCTTCGCCACTAAGCCAAGTCCGAGCGCGCCTTGGGCCTGGGGGCTACTATCGGCGTTCTGGGAATGGGGGTCCCCAGACTTGCCTGCCTGCGGCCCGCAGCGTGGATCCACCAGTGGCCCAGGAGTGTCCCGTCTTCATCAACCAACACTCAAGACCCTCGCGAGGGGCCAAGCCTCGCGGGGCAGACGATGCAAGGCCTCCTCAGGAGCGGCCTCACCAGGCAGGCTCGCGAGGGGGCGGAGAGATCAAGGCAAGGGGTACCTCATGAGGTTCCTGTGATGCAAGCCATGACGACCAAGGCCAGGCGGGTGCCAGCCCGTGCAGTGTAATCGTTTCCTCTTCGGTGCTAAGGGGGCAAGCACAGGCGCGGAGTACTGAGGCATCACGCAATGGTTTCCATTCGGTGCAACAAGAACAAGACCAGCAGGATGGTAGGACGGAGGTCATCATGGAGCCCTGGACGGCGTCATCACCCGCGCCTTTGCCAGGCAAAGACCACCTTTAGTCCGGATTGCTCACACTAGTTTTCCCCTTTAAATAGGCCATTGTGCAATCCCTTCCCACTCAATATTTGGGAAGAGGACCTGGGCCTCTATAAATAGTGCTAGCCACCACAGTAGAAGAGGCAACTGATCGAAGATCGAATCCTTCCCAAGCAGAATATCGACCAAGGACAAGAACACCTCTCCTCCGGAGGCTGTTCTTCCCTTGAACTACTCATCACCAGCCCAAGAGGCAATCCACCACCACCACAGAGGAGTAGGGTATTACACCACAATGGTGGCCCGAACCTGCATAAGTCTTGTGTCTCTTGTGTTGTGAGTTCATCAAGCTAAGCTTAGGGATCGCGGCGAGGCTGAGAGCGAGATTTGGTAGGGGGAAATCTTTGTGCACACCCCAGTATTCGAACCTCAAGGGTTTTGCCTGAACCTGATCTCCGACAAAGTGTTTTCGGAAACTAGGAGTAAACTTGCCAAGGGGGACACAACTAAGGGCACAGAATTAATTATCCCTTATGTTTATGGATGATTATACAAAATTTCTATGCTGGACTAAAAACTGTTTCTAGAAATCTTTTAGACTCTACTGCAGGTGGAACCTTTATGGAAATCACATTACGAGAAGCTAGAAAAATCCTTGATAATATTATGGAAAATTACTCTCAATATCACACAAAAAGAGCTCGTAAGAAGGTAAATTCTGTTGAAGAAATTACTACATTGAGTGATAAAATGGATGCTCTTATGAAATTGATTGTTAACAAAAATGCTCATGTTGATCCTAATGATGCGCCATTATCTACTTTTATTGAGAAAAATAATGATGTCGTTGATGTGAATTCTGTCTCTAGAAATAATTTCAATAACAATGCTTATAGAGGCAATTTTAATCTAGACTATATCTCGGAAATTCCTCCAATAAGTATGGTAATACCTATGGAAATTCTGATAATAATAATAATATGATACCTAATGATCTTGAAATTAATATTAAATCATTCATTAATTCCCAAAAGTTTTTTTAAGCCATGATAGAGGAAAAATTGAAGAAAGTTGATGATATGGCTAGGAACATTGATAGAATTGCTCATGATGTTGAAAATCTCAAATCAAAAATTTTGCTGCCTAAGCATGATATTAATGATTCCATTAAATATGTCTCTGTCTCCATTAATGAAAGTAAAGAAAGAACCGCTAGGTTGAGAGCTAAGCGAGAATTCCTAGAAAAGGCTATTCCGCCTGATTTTTACCGTAGTCAAGTTTATCTAGAAGGCATCCCAATTGTTCGGACGGTGATGATCTCAATGATAAAAATAATAAAAGTTGGTTTGGAGAGGTCAAGACTTTAATTAGTGATGTGCCCACTACTTTGGATTGCAAGGACTTTAATTATGATAGTTTTTCTTTAATTAAGTGTATTTCCTTGTTTCAATGCATGATAAATTCAACCAATGTTTATGAACAAAATAAAGCTTTTACTAAACATATCATAGAAGCTAGGATGAAAGCTCATGAACAAAAGCTAGAGTTGGAGGTTTCAATACCTAGAAAATTGCATGATGAATGGGAACCTACTACTAAAGTAAAGATTAAAGATTATGAATGTAATGCTTTATGTGATTTGGGTGCTAGCATTTCCACTATGCCAAAATCTTTATGTGGTGTGCTAGGCTTTGTTGATTTGGATGAATGTTCCCTTAATTTGCACTTAGCGGATTCATCTATTAAGAAACCATTGGGTAGAATAAATGATGTGCTTATTATTGCTAATAGAAATTATGTGCCCATTGATTTCATTGTGCTTGATATTGAATGCAATCCTTCTTGTCCTATAATACTTGGTAGGCCTTTCCTATGAACCATAGGTGCTATTATTGATATGAAAGAAGGAAACTTAAGGTTCAAATTTCCATTAAAGAAAGGGATGGAAAACTTACCTAGAAAGAGAATTAAGACATCATATAAATCTATTATGAGGGCCACCTATGGGATGAAAACTAAATATGACAATACTTGAAACTATGCATTACGCCCAGCTAGAGGCGTAAAACAATAACGCATGTTGGGAGGCAACCCAATAGTTATCTTATTTTTCTTGCTTCCTTTCCTATTTATGTGTGTCCACATAATGATGCTACTGTTATGATTGTATTTTTATGTTTAATTTAGTGTTTGTGCCAAGTCAATTCATTGGAAAGATTTAGTTGATAGTTGACTTGATTTTGTGCAAAAAACAGAAATTTTTGCGCCCAATACTAGAATTCTTTAAATTCACTAGAACGTGTTAAAATTCTGAGTTTTTTAGACACATTTGGAATTCAAATTTCCCAGGTTTTTCTATTTTTTATATTTGTTGGAGTTACAGAAGTATTTCATTTCTTCAGATCATTACAGACTATTCTGTTTTGGATAGATTCTATTTTCGTTGCATAGTTTGATTGTTGTAATGATTCTATGGGTTATATCGGGGGGTATAAGTCATGGAGAAGTTATAATATATTAGGTATTATGCAATAATAAAATATGAATGGGTTTACAATAGTACCTAAAGTTTATGATTTGCTTGTTATATAACGGATCCAACGAGGTTTCTGTTGAGTTTTGTGTGCTGAAGTTTTCAAGTTTTGAGTGAGGTCACGATGGATGAACGAATAAGGAGCGGCAAGACCCTAAGCATGGGGATGCCAAAGGGACCCCAAGGTAATATTCAAGGACCACCAAGCATCTAAGATTGCGATGCCCCGGAAGGAATCTTTCGTATACAATCCATTGGTATATTACTTGGAGCTGTATTTTATTCATCACATGATATGAGTTTTGCTTGGAGCGTCAAGTATTATAAGTGGCTTTGCTTTGATTACTTTTTGTTTGCCCCAGTCATTGTTTTCTGCACACACCTTTTGAGAGGGACCCTCAATTATTCACGATTTGCTAGAATACTATATGTGCTTCACTTATATCTTTTGAGCTAGGCAGTTGCTCTAGTGCTTCACTTATATCTTTTAGAGCACGACGGTGGTTATATTTTAAAGAAAAAGTTGCACTCTATGCTTCACTTATATCTTTCTGAGAGTCTAATAAATAGTAATGACAATATGCATGGGTTATGAAATTGGTCGTGATATGATAGGTATTCAACAGGAATATAATAAAAACTTTCATGTAGATCACTAAATATGATAAGTTTGATTCCTTCCAATAGTTTTGAGATATTGAGATGGTGATATGTGGGTTGTACTAGTGAATAATTGTGGTTTAGTAAGAATATTGGTGTTAAGGTTTGTGATTCCCGAAGCTTGCACGTATAGTCTCTCGTTATGCTAAGAAGTTGGAGCACGATTTATTATTGAGTGCCTTCCTCTGCGTGAAGGTCGGGAACGCGGGATGGTTAACTCCTACCAACCTCCCTCCTAGGGGCATGCGTAGTATTACTTTTCTTTGAGGGCTAATAGAATTTCACAATAAGTATGTGAGTTCTTTATGACTAATGTGAGTCCATGAATTATACGCACTCTCACCATTCCGCAATTTCCTAGCCTCTTCGGTACTGTGCATTGCCCTTTCTCACCTCGAAAGTCGATGCAAACTAGGCCGATGCATCCAAACCCCGTGATATGATGCACTCTATCACACATAAGCCTCCTTATATCTTCCTCAAACACCCACCATACCTAGCTATGATGGCACTTCCATAGACATTCTAAGATATTTCCATGCAACTTCCATTGTTCCGTTATTATGACATGCATCTTCATTGTCTATTGCTTAGCATGACCATAGAGCTGACATAGTATTTATGGCTCAACCACCGTTCATCATTATCATACATGTTATGCTAGTATCATTCCACGTCCTAGTACACTACCAGAGGCATTCATATAGAGTCATATGTTTCAGTTTTATCGAGTTGTAATATTGACTTGTAAGTAAATAAAAGTGTGATCATCATCATTATTAGAGCATTGTACAAATGAGGAAATAAAAAATAAAAAAGAGGCCCAAAAGCGCCCAACAAAAAATGAGAGAAAAAGATAGAAGGGGTAATGTTACTATCCTTTTCAGCACTTGTGCTTCAAAGTAGCACCATTTTTTTTCATATAGAGTGTCTCCTATGTTGTCACTTTCATATACTAGTGGGAATTTCTCATTATAGAACTTGGCTTGTATATTCCAATGATGGGCTTCCTCAAATGCCCTAGGTCTTCATGAGCTAGTAAGTTGGATGCACACCCACTTAGTTTTCAGTTTGAGCTTTCATACACTTATAGCTCTTAGTGCATCCATTGCATGGAAATCCCTACTCCTCTCATTGACATCAATTGATGGGCATCTCCAGAGCCTATTGATTAGCCGCGTCAATGTGAGACTATCTTCCTTTTTGTCTTCTCCTTTTAATCTCTACCACCGCATTCTATTTCACCCATAGTGCAATGTCCATGGCTTATGCTCATGTATTGTGTGGGGGTTGAAAAAGCTGAAGCGCGTTAAAAAGTATGAACCAATTGCTTGGCTGATATCGGGGTAGTACATGATTTTGTTTTGTGTTAATAAGATGGGGCATCACAAGGCGATATGATTTTGTAGGGATAGCGCTCTTTAGCATTTATATTTTGAGAGGCATGATTGTTTGTTGGTATGCCTGAGTATTGATGTCTTTATATAAATTGTAGACTATTGCTTTGAATCATTTGGATCTTTATATTCATACCCTAAAAGAAATATTGCATGATAAACATGTTAGGGAGCATTCCACATCAAAACTTCTGTTTTTATCATTTACCTACTCGAGGACAAGCAGGAATTAAGCTTGGGGATGCTGATATGTCTCTAACGTATCCATAATTTTAGATTGTTCCATGAAATTACAGTATCAATCTTGGATGTTTTACATAAATTTGTGTGGTATTTTATATCATTTTTTGGGACTAACCTTGCCAAGTGCCAGTTGCTGTTTTCTGCTTGTTTTTGGCTTTCCAGGAAACCAGTACGAAACGGAGACCAAACGGTAGAAACTTTTTCATAATTTTCTTAAAATATATGTATTAATTTTATATTGAATTCAAATATATGTATTCATTTTATGTTGAATTCAAATCATAGTACATGTATGCTCTAGCTAGATGTTTGGAATCTAAATCATGTTTGATGTGTATAATGTGTTTAAATGTTAGCTGCGAAAGCCGCCCATTATCTCCAATTTGAATAGTTATGTCCATGCAATGATGCAATGTGGTCAAACGATGTCTGCCATCGGTATCTCAAATTCAAATCAATTTGGCCTTGTTTGATCTGTATATAGAATAGGATGCTCGATTAAATACCACACCACACATATCTCCATTATATTTCATGCATGCATGGGTTTCAAACATACTGATCTCTTATTCAAATATTTGAATTCACTTTTAAATTGATTATGATCTCACCAGGCACTACAAAAAAAGACACATCTATTACATTTTGGGTCGAACAATTTTTTTCCTATCATGCTTATGACACTTCTATGATGATAATTGTGACAAAACCCGGTATCATCATAGATGTGGTGGGCATCTACTTCTATGACAATAAAACATGACAGAAAATGTGTCGACATTCTGGGAACGGAGGTCCCCAAACTTGCATGCCTGCGGCCTGCAGTATGGCTCAACCAGTGGTCCAGTACGGCCCGTCTTCATCAACCAACACTCAAGACCCTCACGAGGGGCCATGCCTCGCGGGGCGGACGACACAAGACCTCCTCAGGAGTGGCCTCGCCAGGCAGGCTCGCGAGGAGGCGGAGAGATCAATGCAAGGGGTACCTCGCGAGGTTCCCGTGACGCAAGCCATGACGATCAAGACCAGGCAGGCGCCAGGCGGGCGCTAGCCCGCGTAGTGTCCTTGTTTCCTCTTTGGTGCAAAGGGGGCAAGCGTAGGCGCGGAGTACCGAGGCATCAGGCAAAGGTTTCCATATCGGTGCAACGAGACCAAGACCAGCAGGACGGCAGGACGGAGGTCACCGTGGAGCCCAAGACAGCGTCATCACCAGCACCTTTGGCAGGCGAAGACCACCTTTAGTCGGGATAGCTTGTACTTGTTGTCCCCTTTCAAAATGGTCGTTGTTGGATCCCTTCCCGCTTAATATTTGGGAACAGGACTAGGGCCTCTATAAATAGAGCTGGCCACCACATTAGGAGGGCATCTGATCCACAGATGGATCCATACCTCTCCAAGCACACCACCAAGCACAAGTACACCTCTCCTCGCGAGGTTGTTCTTCCCTTGTACTGTTCATCATCAGCCCAAGAGGCAATCCACCACACCACACACAGGAGTAGGGTATTACACCACAACAGTGGACCGAACCTGTATAAATCTTGTGTCTCTTGTGTTGTTCATCGATCTTGCTTAGGGATCACGGCGAGGCTGAGAGCGAGATTCGGTAGAAGGAGATCTTCGTGCGCACCCCAGTGTTCGAACCTTAAGGGGTTTGCTAGAACCCGATATACAACATTTGGCGCGCCGGGTAGGGGTGCGCCGGAATCTTCCTTCCGCTGATCTACGTCCCATCGCTTCATCGCATCCATGGCTGACGTTGCCGAGCCCGTGCCGAGCGCCGGGCTGCTCTCGCTGCTCGTGTCACCCAGACGGCTCCTGTCAGCGGGCCTCCTCGTTGTTCTCCGTCGCCTGCAGCCAACGCCACCATCGACCCAACGGGGAACGAGCAGCAAGAATCTTCACTGCACCCCTCGGTGCGGCAGGAAGGCCGCATCGTCACTCCGTCACTGACCCCAGCTGGTTCGTCGTCTCACGCTCGTCGCGCCCCCACGGACGCGTAGGCCACGTTCCTCCTGGCACACGAGCTCCTGCACTACCGCCCCGTAGACAACCTCTATGAAGAATGGCTCGCTCATATCACCGAGCTCGTCAGCACCACAGGGGGCTCTCCCGTGCTGTCCCTCTCGCTGTCTCGCCCTCCGTTGGGCATGGGCGACGCGGCTCAGGAATCATCTCCGCCACAACTCCCCCAAGATGGTGCCCTGGCTCCAAGGCGCGTCGCTCCTGGACATGACCAACCACATCCAATGCCCGCGCGATAAGAAAGAAGCTACCAAGAAATCCCTCGACCTCAAGAAGGCGCTCCCATGCTTCCTGCAGTAGCACGACAAGACCGCGACCTTGCACCGACAAGCCAAGACCTCGTGCTGCCCTTGGCAGCAGTATGCGGGTACCACCAAGAGCAAGCCCCGCGTCAGCAAAGGGCTCCAGTGACCACAGCAAGTTGTCGTGCCTTCACCACCGAGCTGCGTAGCGTCGCCTGGTCAGGCAAGTTCAAGCTGGACCTGCCTCCTCGCTACGACGGCACCGCCGACCCTGCGGAGTTCTTGCAGTTGTACGAGCTGGGCATCGAGGCGTCCAACGGACACAAGAAGGTCATGGAAAACTGGTTTCCCATGGCGCTCAAGGATGGCGCCCGCACCTAGCTCCTGAACCTGCCTCCCGGCTCGATCTCCACCTGGGACGAGATGTGCAACCGTTTCATCGCCAACTTCCAGGGCACTCGCGACTGCTCCCTGGCTGCGGGTGACCTGCGCTGCATTGATAGGTCCATTTTGCATCATGCTTTTATATCAATATTTATTGCATTATGGGCTGTTATTACACATTATATCTCAATACTTATGGCTATTCTCTCTTATTTTACAAGGTTTACCATGAAGAGGGGGAATGCCGGCAGCTGGAATTCTGGCTGGAAAAGGAGAAAACATTGGAAACCTATTCTGCACAACTCCAAAAGTCCGGAAACTCCACGAAACAACTTTTTGGATTTAATAAGAATGTATGAGCGAAAGAAATAGGCCAGGGGGCCAACACCCTGTCCAGGAGACAGGGGGGCGCGCCCCCCTGTAGGGCGCGGCCTCTATCTCTTGGGCCCCCTGGTGGGCCTCCGCGTCCATCTTCTGCTATATCATCACTTTTACCCTGGAAAAAATCGTGGGCAAGCTTACGGAATGAAACTCCGCCGCCACGAGGTGGAACCTTGGCAGAATCAATCTAGGGCTCTAGCGGAGCTGTTCTGCCGGGGACACTTCCCTCTGGGAGGGGGAAATCATCACCAACGTCATCACCAACGATCCTCTCATCGGGAGGGGGTGAATCTCCATCAACATCTTCACCAGCACCATCTCCTCTCAAAACCCTAGTTCATCTCTTGTATCCAATGTTGTATCAAAACCACAAATTGGTACCTGTGGGTTGCTAGTAGTGTTGATTACTCCTTGTAGTTGATGCTAATTGGTTTACTTGGTGGAAGATCATATGTTCAGATCCTTTATGCATATTATTACTCCTATGATTATGAACATGAATATGCTTTGTGAGTAGTTGCATTTGTTCCTGAGGACATGGGTGAAGTCTTGCTATTAGTAGTCATGTGAATTTGGTATTCGTTCGATATTTTGATGAGATGTATGTTGTCTTTCCTATAGTGATGTTATGTGAACGTCGACTACATGACACTTCACCATTATTTGGGCCTAGAGGAAGGCATAGGGAAGTAATAAGTAGACGATGGGTTGCTAGAGTGACAGAAGCTTAAACCCTAGTTTATGTGTTGCTTCGTTAGGGGTTGATATGGACCCATATGTTTAATGTTGTGGTTAGGTTTACCTTAATACTCCTTTTTGTAGTTGTGGATGCTTGTAATAGGGGTTAATCATAAGTGGGATGCTTGTCCATGTTAGGGCAGTACCCAAGTACTGGTCCACCCACATATCAAATTATCAAAGTACCGAACGCGAATCTTACGAACGTGATGAAAACTAGCTTGACGATAATTCCCAATGTGTCCTCGGGAGCTCCTTCTTCATTATTAGGATTTGTCCAGGCTTATCCTTTGCTACATAAATGATTTGGCCACCTTGCTGCACTTTATTTACTTATTTACTTTTTGCTTGTTACTATTTATCTTATCACAAAACTATCTATCACCTACTATTTTAGTGCTTGCAGAGAAAACCTTACTGAAAACCGCTTATCATTTCCTTCTGCTCCTAGTTGGGTTCGACTCTTACTTATCAAAAGGACTAGATAGATCCCCTATACTTGTGGGTCATCAAGACTCTTTTCTGGCGTCGTTGCCTGGGAGCGTAGCGCTTTTGGTGAGTGGAACTTGGTAAGGAAACATTTATATTGTGTGCTAAAATTTTCTGTTACTTGTCACTATGGAAACTAATCCCTTGAGGGGCTTGTTTGGGGTATCTTCACCCCAACCAGAAGAGCAAAGAGATGCTCCTCAACCTACTAAACTTTATGAAAATATTCACTTTGAGATTCCTTCGGGTATGATAGAAAAACTGCTAGCTAATCCTTTTGCAGGAGAAGGAACATTGCATCCCGATTTACACCTTATCTTTGTGGATGAAGTTTGTGGATTATTTAAGCTTGCAGCTATTCTCGATGATGTTGTCAAAAGGAAGGTCTTCCCTTTATCTTTGAAGGGAGATGCAATGACATGGTATAGGCTATGTGATGATACGAGATATTTGAATTATAAGCGATTGAAGTTGGAATTTCACCAGAAGTTCTATCCTATGCATCTTGTTCATCATGATCATAATTACAGATATAATTTCTGGCCTCACGAAGGAGAAAGCATCCCCCAAGCTTAGGGGAGGCTTAAGTCAATGTTGTATTCATGCCCCAATCATGAGCTCTCTCGGGAAATGATTATTCAGAATTTTTATGCTCGTCTTTCTCTTGATAATCGCAACTTGCTTGATACTTCCTGTGCTGGTTCCTATATGCTGAAGACTATTGATTTCAAACGGGACTTATTAGAAAGAATTAAATGCAACTCTGAAGATTGGGGTTCCGACGATGGTAAGGAGTCAGGTATGACACCTAAGTTCGATTGTGTTAAATCTTTTATCGATACCAATGCTTTCCGTGGATTTAGCTCTAAGTATGGACTTGACTCTGAGATAGTAGCTACTTTTTGTGAAACTTTTGCTACTCACGTTGATCTCCCTAAAGAGAAGTGGTTTAAATATAATCCTCCTGTTGAAGTGAAAGTAGTTGCACCTATTACATTTGAAGAAAAGACTATTACATATAGTGATCCTATTATTCCTACTGCTTATGTCGAAAAACCTCCTTTTCCTGTTAGGATAAAAGATCATGTTAAAGCTTCGACTGTTGTTCGTAAGAGTAATACTAGGACCTATACACCTCCTGAGCAAATTAATGTTGAACCTGGTATTGCTATGATTAATGATCTCTTGGATGAGGACTTAGATGGGCATGTTATCTCTTTCTTGGGTGAAACTGCTAATATTGCTAGACCCGATACTAAGACACGTAGACCTGTTGTAGGCACGCCTGTTATTTCTGTTAAAATAGGAGATCATTGTTTTCATGGCTTATGTGATATGGGTGCTAGTGCTAGTGCGATACCTTATGATCTTTATAAAGAAATTATGCACGATATTGCACCTATTGAATTAGAAGACATTGATGTTACTATTAAGCTTGCTAATAGGGACACCATTAAACCTATTGGGATTGTTAGAGATGTTGAAGTCTTGTGTGGAAGATTAAATACCCTGCTGATTTTCTTGTTCTTTCTTCCCCACAAGATGATTTTTTCCCATTATTTTTTGTAGACCCTTCTTGAATACTGCTAGTGCTAAGATCAATTGTAAAAGGAAGGTCGTCACTGTTGGCATAGATGGTATGTCTCATGAATTCAATTTTGCTAAGTTTAGTAGACAACCTCGTGAAAGGGAACCACCTAGTAAGGATGAGATTATTGGTCTCGCTTCCATTGTTGTTCCTCCAACTGATCCGTTAGAACATTATTTGTTAGACCATGAAAACAATATGTTTATGAAGGAAAGGGAAGAAATAGATGAAGTTCCTTAAACAAGAACCTATGCTAAAACATAACCTTCCCGTTGAAATTCTTGGGGATCCCCCTCCACCCAAGGGTGATCCCGTGTTTGAACTCAAACCCTTACCTGAGAATCTTAAATATGCTTATCTTGATGAAAAAGAAATATATCCTGTTATTATTAGTGCTAACCTTTCAGAGAAAGAAGAAGAAAGATTATTGAAAACTCTAAAGAAGCACCGAGCTGCTATTGGATATACTCTGGATGATCTTAAGGGCATTAGTCCCACATTATGTCAACACAAAATTTCAGTGGAGAAAGATGCCAAACCAGTTAGAGATCCTCTAAGACGATTAAATCCCAAAATGAAGGAAGTGGTAAGAAAGGAGATACTAAAGCTCCTTGAGACAGGTATTATTTATCCTGTTGCTGATAGGGAATGGTAAGCCCTGTCCATTATGTCCCTAAAAAGGGAGGTATTACCGTTGTTCCTAATGATAAAGATGAATTGATCCCGCTAAGAATTATTACAGGCTATAGGATGGTAATTGATTCCTGTAAGTTAAATAAAGCTACTAAGAAAGATCATTACCCTTTACCTTTTATTCATCAAATGCTAGAAAGGCTATCCAAACACACACATTTTTGCTTTCTAGATGGTTATTCTGGTTTCTCTCAAATACCTGTGTCCGCGAAGGATCAATCTAAAACTACTTTTACTTGCCCTTTTGGTACTTTTGCTTATAGACGTATGCCTTTTGGTTTATGTAATGCACCTACTACCTTTCAAAGATGCATGATGGCTATATTTTATGATTTTTGTGAAAAGATTTGTGAGGTATTCATGGATGACTTCTCCCTCTATGGATCCTCCTTTGATGATTGTTTGAGCAACCTTGATCGAGTTTTGCAAAGATGCGAAGACACTAGTCTCGTCCTGAATTGGGAAAAGTGTCACTTTATGGTTAATGAAGGCATTGTCTTGGGGCACAAGATCTCCGAGAGAGGTATTGAAGTTGATAAAGCCAAAGCTGATGCTATTGAAAAGATGCCATGTCCCAAGGACATAAAAGGTATAAGAAGTTCCCTTGGTCACACCGGTTTTTATAGGAGGTTCATTAAGGACTTCTCTAAAATCTCTAGGCCTCTGACTAATTTATTGAAAAAATATATTCCTTTTGTCTTTGATAATGATTGTGTAGAAGCATTTGAAACACTTAAGAAAGCTTTGATCACTGCACCTATTGTTCAGCCACCTGATTGGAATTTACCTTTTGAAATTATGTGCGATGCTAGTGATTTTGCTGTAGGTGCTATTTTAGGGCAAAGAGTCGATAAGAAATTGAATGTTATCCAGTATGCTAGTAATTCTCTTGATACTGCCCAGAGAAATTATGCTACTAGTGAAAAAGAGTTCTTAGTAGTTGTGTTTGCATGTGATAAGTTTAGACCTTATATTGTTGATTCCAAAGTTACTATTCACACTAATCATGCTGCTATTAAATATCTTATGGAAAAGAAAGATGCTAAGCCTAGACTCATTAGGTGGGTTCTCTTGCTCCAAGAATTTGACTTGCGTATTATTGATAGAAAGGGAGCTAAAAACCCCGTTGTAGAAAACTTGTCTAGGTTAGAGAATGTTCTTGATGACCCACTGCCTATTAGTGATAGTTTTCCTAATGAACAATTAGCGGTTGTCAATGCTTCTCGTACTGCTCCTTAGTATGCTAATTATGCTAATTACATTGTTGCTAAATATATATCGCCTAGTTTCACATACCAGCAAAAGAAAAGGTTCTTTTATGATTTAAGACATTACTTCTGGGATGATCCACACCTTTATGAAGGAGTAGATGGTATTATTAGACGTTGTGTGCCTGAGCATGAACAGGAACAAATCCTATGCAAGTGTCACTCTGAATCCTATGGAGGACACCACGCTGGAGATAGAACTGCACACAAGGTATTACAATCTGGTTTTTATTGGCCTACTCTCTTCAAAGATGCTCGTAAGTTTGTCTTATCTTGTGATGAATGTCAAAGAATAGGTAACATCAGTAGACGTCAAGAAATGCCTATGAACTATTCTCTTGTTATTGAACCGTTTGATGTTTAGTGCTTTGATTATATGGGACCTTTTCCTGCCTCCAATGGTTATACACCTATTCTAGTTGCTGTTGATTACATTACTAAGTGGGTAGAAGCTATTCCAACTAATAGTGCTGAACATAACACTTCTATTAAAATGCTTAAAGAAGTTATTTTTCCGAGGTTTGGAGTCCCTAGATATCTTATGACTGATGGTGGTTCACACTTTATTCATGGTGCTTTCCGTAAGATGCTTGCTAAGTATGAGGTCAATCATAGAATCGCATCTCCTTATCACCCGCAGTCTAGTGGTCAAGTAGAGTTGAGCAATAGAGAGCTCAAATTAATTTTGCAAAAGACTGTGAATGGATCTAGAAAGAATTGGTCCAAAAACTTGATGATGCATTATGGGCCTATAGAACTGCATACAAAAATCCTATGGGCATGTCTCCATATAAGATGGTTTATGGAAAAGCATGTCATTTACCTCTTGAACTTGAACATAAAGCATATTGGGCTATTAAAGAGCTCAATTATGACTTCAAACTTGCCGGTGAGAAGAGGTTGTTTGATATTAGCTCACTTGAGGAATGGAGAACCCAAGCGTATGAGAATGCCAAGCTTTTCAAAGAAAAAGTCAAACGCTGGCATGACAAGAGGATACAAAAGCATGAGTTTAACGTAGGAGATTATGTGTTATTATTCAACTCTCGTTTAAGATTTTTTGCAGGAAAACTTCTCTCAAAATGGGAAGGTCCCTACGTTATCGAGGAGGTCTATCATTCTAGTGCTATAGAAATCAACAACTTCGAAGGCACAAATCCAAGGGTGGTAAACGGTCAAAGAATTAAAGATTATATTTCAGGTAATCTATCAATGTTGAAACTAATATTGTTGAAACCATAACCCTTGAGGAATACATAAGAGACACTTTCCAGAATGTTCTAGACTCCGAAAAGGCATAGGTACGTGGTACGGTAAGTAAACCGACTCCAAAACAACTCTAATGGCAACTTTTATCAGTTTTGGATTATTTAAGAATTTTAGGAAGAAAGAAGTAGTCCAAAAGGGACACGAGGCTCCCACGAGAGAGGAGGCCGCGCCCCCCTGTAGGGTGCGCCCCCTGTCTCGTGGGCACCTTGTGTGCTTCCCAGACTCCGTTTTCTTGTATGTTATGTATTTTGGTCGGTAAACATTCATTATATATACTCCCGAAGGTTTTGACAACCGTATCACGGAAATATCCTCTCTTTTCGTTTCGAGCTGCTCCTGTTGCAGATTTGTAACAAGATGTCGTCCCAAGATTCAGAGGGAGAGAGCTACATGGCTGATTATATCGCAAACCCAAAAGTATATGGGGATGCGGAACATTATGGCTGGACCATAGAGGAAGAAGAAGACTATGATCCAAAGAGGAAGGAGGAGACAAGCTCCGATGAAGAGGACGATCCACTACCTCAACCTGGTGATATGCTTGTGGAGTTCAAGAAGTCAAGCCTCCCTAAGGTCAGATCTATCCCACCATGTTTTTTGCTGGACAGCAAGCTAGCACTATGCAAAAAGATAATGAAACTTGAGCTCGAGAATGAGGATCATACGTAGGAAAATTTTAGCCTCAGACGCAAGCTAGAGAAGAAAAATGCATCAACTCCACCGTCATTACCATCTCTGTCACCTCCGAAGAAATAATCACATGGGTATGGGCACTCCCCTTGGCAACTGCCAAGCTTGGGGGAGGTGCCCCGGTATCATATCACCATCACACTCCTATCTTTACTGTTTTATTTAGTTCGATCCTTTAAGTAGTATCTTGATCTAGTAGTTTGAAGTTTTTGATATCAAGTAGTTTTGAGTTTTGCATTGTGATCTCTTTATGTAGTCAAGTCCATGTGCTATCTATAATAAAGATTAGTCTTGAGTCAAGGGCTTTGCTATATTTCTATGATCTTGAGAAAGTAGAAAGAACAAAATAGTTCATATTGATCTTATGGATAGTGATAAGTTCACACATAGAAAGTATGAGGCATAAAAATTGTTGAGAGTTGATGAAGGTAGCCTTGGTCATCGTTGCAATTAATAGGAAGTAATAAGGAAAGAGGGGTTCACATATAAATATATTATCTTGGACATCTTTTATGATTGTGAAGCACACATTAAGTATGACATGCTAAAAGAGTTGACGTTGGACAAGGAAGACAACGTAATGGTTTATGTTTTCCGACATCTCAGTTAAAGTATATTGTCATTGACCTTCCAAAAATGTTGAGCTTGCCTTTCCCCCTCATGCTAGCCAAATTCCTTGCACCAAGTAGAGATACTACTTGTGCTTCCAAATATCCTTAAACCCAGTTTTGCCATCAGAGTCCACCATACCTACCTATTGATTGAGTAAGATCCTTCAAGTAAGTTGTCATCGGTGCAAGCAATAAAAATTGCTCTCTAAATATGTATGACTTATTAGTGCAGAGAACATAAGCTTTGTACGAACTTGTTGTGGAAGTAATAAAAGCGACGGATTGCATAATACAGGTCCACATGCAAGGGGCAATATAAAGTGACGTTCTTTTGCATTAAGATTTCGTGCATCAACCCTAAACGCGCATGACAAACTCTGCTCCCCTCTGCGAAGGGCCTATCTTTTAATTTATGTTTTTACTTTATGCTTGAGTCAAGGTGATCCTCAGCTTTCCCTTTTTTCATTTTATCCTTTGGCAAGCTCCTCGTGTTTGAAAGATCATGGTATATATATCCAATTGGATGTAAGTTGGCATAGGCTATTATTGTTGACATCACCTAAAGGTGCATCAACCCTAAGCCCCTATCTTTCTCAATGTTCGGCTGAAACTCTATAACCACAAGTATTGCGTGAGTGTTAACAATTGTGGGAGACTACGAGATAGTTGAGTATGTGAGCTTGCTGAAAAGCTCTATTATTGACTCTTTCTGATGTAATGATAAATTGCAATTGCTTCAATGACTGAGATTATAGTTTGTTAGTTCCCAATGAAGTTTTTTAATCATACTTGACATTGTGAATTGCTTATTACTTGAGCATAGGAAATCATATGAAAAAATCTATATATGTTACTGTTAGTAGAATGATCATGATGCCCTCATGTCCGTATTTTATTTTTATCAACACCTCTATCTCTAAACATGTGGACATATTTTTCAATTTCGGCTTCCGCTTGAGGACAAGCGAGGTCTAAGCTTGCGGAGTTGATATGTCCATTTTGCATCATGCTTTTATATCAATATTTATTGCATTATGGGCTGTTATTACACATTATATCTCAATACTTATGGCAATTCTCTCTTATTTTACAAGGTTTACCATGAAGAGGGGGAATGCCGGCAGCTAGAATTCTGGCTGGAAAAGGAGCAAACATTGGAAACCTATTCTGCACAACTCCAAAAGTCCGGAAACTCCACGGAACAACTTTTTGGATTTAATAAGAATTTATGAGTGAAAGAAATAGGCCAGGGGGCCCACACCCTGTCCAAGAGATAGGGGGCACCTCCCTGTAGGGCGCGGCCCCCTATCTCTTGGGCCCCTTGGTGGGCCTCCGGCGTCCATCTTCTGCTATATCATCACTTTTACCCTTGAAAAAATTGTGGGCAAGCTTACGGGACGAAACTCCGCCGCCACGAGGCGGAACCTTGGTGGAATCAATCTAGGGCTCTAGCGGAGCTGTTCTGCCTGGGACACTTCCCTCCGGGAGGGGGAAATCATCACGAACGTCATCACCAACGATCCTCTCATCGAGAGGGAGTCAATCTCCATCAACATCTTCACCAGCACCATCTCCTCTCAAAACCCTAGTTCATCTCTTGTATCCAATCTTGTATCAAAACCACAAATTGGTACCTGTGGGTTGCTAGTAGTGTTGATTACTCCTTGTAGTTGATGCTAATTGGTTTACTTGGTGGAAGATCATATGTTCAGATCCTTTATGCATATTATTACTCCTCTGATTATGAACATGAATATGCTTTGTGAGTAGTTACGTTTGTTCCTAAGGACACGGGTGAATTTGGTATTCGTTCAATATTTTGATGAGATGTATGTTGCCTTTCCTCTAGTGGTGTTATGTGAACGTCGACTACATGACACTTCACCATTATTTGGGCCTAGAGGAAGGCATAGGGAAGTAATAAGTAGACGATGGGTTGCTAGAGTGACAGAAGCTTAAACCCTAGTTTATGCGTTGCTTCGTTAGGGGTTGATATGGACCCATATGTTTAATGATGTGGTTAGGTTTACCTTAATACTCCTTTTTGTAGTTGCGGATGCTTGCAATAGGGGTTAATCATAAGTGGGATGCTTGTCCATGTTAGGGCAGTACCCAAGTACCGGTCCACCCACATATCAAATTATCAAAGTACCGAACGCGAATCTTACGAACGTGATGAAAACTAGCTTGACGATAATTCCCAATGTGTCCTCGGGAGCTCCTTCTTCATTATTAGAATTTGTCCAAGATTATCCTTTGCTATATAAAGGATTGGGCCACCTTGCTGCACTTTATTTACTTTATTTACTTTTTGCTTGTTACTATTTATCTTATCACAAAACTATCTATCACCTACTATTTCAGTGCTTGCAGAGAAAACCTTACTAAAAACCACTTATCATTTCCTTCTGCTCCTCGTTGGGTTCGACACTCTTACTTATTGAAAGGACTACGATAGATCCCCTATACTTGCGGGTCATCACGCATCAAGCAACATCCTATGGAGACCCTGCAGAAATACATCCAGCGCTTCAACAACGCCCGCCTCAAGATCCCCAAGGTGACGGACGAGGCCATCATCTCAGCGTTCTCTGATGGCCTCCGCGACGTCAAGATGAATGAAGAGCTCGCCATCCACGAGGAGTTGTGCACATCTCTGGAGCTGTTCAGCCTGGCGACCAAGTGCGCAAGACCTGAGGAAGGACGCCTCTCCCTCCTCGAGCTTCCAACTGCTGACCCAGAAGAAAGGAAGGACAAGGCCAAGGATGTGAAGCGTAAAGGAGCAGTCGTGCTTGCAGCAGAACCAGACACGAAGCAGGGTATGGACCAGCCAGAGTCGTCCAAGGGCAACCGACCATTCCGCGCCTACCACAACCTGCACACCCATAACACCAAGAAATGCCAAGAGCTCAGGGCCGTTCGAGAAGGACACTTTGGTCGACGCCCCGAGCGCAACGACTAGGGCTATGGCCGAGGAGGAGGACATGGCGGAGGACAATGGGACGACCGTGGCCCTCGCCAGGAGTGGCGTGACCGACCTCGCAAGGATCGTTGGCAGGATCAGCCTCGCGAGGGCGCCTGGGGGGATAAGCCTCGTGAGGACCGCTCGCAAGGCAACGCAGACCTTCCTCCTCTGCCGCCGCTGCCAAGAAGGAATGACAACCATCACCATGACGAGGGGGCTGGGGGCTTCCAGGAACCGAATGCTATCGCCTGCATCTTAGGCGGAGCCTAGGCCCCAGCCTCTCAACGCATCTTCAAGCAGTTCGCTTGCGAGGTGAACGCAGTCCTCCCCAAGCTTGAGGCCACGTGCCCGCTTAGGTGGTCCAAGTGCGCCATCACCTTCAGCTCGGCAGATCAACTCAAGTGCGCAGCTACTGCTGGCGTCCTCCCGATGCTTTGTTCCCCAGTCATCACCAACGTGCAAGTCACCAGGACCCTCATCGATGGCGGCGCAGGGCTTAACATCTTGTCCGTCGAGATTTTCGATAGCCTTCAAGTGCCATATGATCAACTTCAGCCTACCAAGCCCTTCTTAGGAGTTACTGAAGGTTCCACCACCCCGACAGGGCAGGTCCGCCTTCCTGTCACCTTCGAACAGCGCACCAACTACCGCACTGAGCTCATCGACTTTGACGTCGCCCACATCCACCTGCCATACAATGCCATCCTTGGGTATCCGGCCCTGGCCAAGTTCATGGCGGTGACCCACCACGGCTACAACGTCCTCAAGATGCCAGGAAGCAGCGGGATCATCACGGTCCCCTGCAAAGAGAGAGATGCGGTGTGCTCCCTCGAGCGCGCCTTCCGAGCTGCATCAATCAAGGACCCAGACAGAAGGGGCGAGGACCCTCCGGAGGCAGTCCCCAAGAAGAAGAAGACACCGCTCAGCTCAAGGCCTCAGGAGGTTGGCATCTCAGGAGGTGATGCGTCAAGATCAGCGCCCGCGCAAGGGGCTCCACCTTCCATCGCATAGGAAGGCGCGCCTGGCGCCCTCCTCAGGCAGGGCTCAAGGGCTCTCTTCTGGAGGGCCTCCGACTTTGCCAACATCACGAGGGAGGCGCTCAGGCACCACTTGGAGGCGTGCTTCGTGACACGTTTCCCTCAGGAGGTCTTAGGGCATGGTAAGCCCAACGTTGAGGAGTTCATAACCAAGACTAGTTAGGAGCTTCAGGAAGCAAGAGCTATGCGAGGCGACCGCCGCTTGCCTGGCGTGACCTCCATCCAGGTGAGGATGGTGGGCTGCGCATCTGCATCGACGTCCTAGGGCTCAACTGAGCCGCATCTCAGGAGCACCTCTGGCCTTCGCGTGTGGGATGCTGCGAGGGTCCACCACACAGCTTTGTTCGTATGCCTTTCAGCCTGCCAAACGCGGCTGCCACCTTCCAGCATCACCTACGAAGCATTCTGGCGGCTCAGGAGGCTAGGCACCACAAGGTCATGGCAGAGATGGAGACGGTCCTGGAGGAGCCACCTGGACCCGCAGAGCCTCCCGAGGCTCCGGGCTCCAGCGGCTCGTCTGGGTCGGCCTCTTCACCGTGCATCTTCAGCTGCTCCAACACCCCCTCTACAATGGAACTAGGTGACATCTTCCAAGTTCATTTCAGCTGGGAGCGCCCTCAAGGCTGCATCAGGCCGCATGGGTCCGTCCCTACGGCATGTATCCTTTTTTCTCATGTCTTCAGTTTACCTTGCTGGGGGCGCCCCTCGGGCTGCATCATCCCCAAGCTGCTCAGGCCTGACCTGGTGGTATGTATCCATTCTACGTTTACCTAAGCTGTTTGCCTTTCATGCCTAACCTGCCTTTGATAATCGCCTATTACCAACCACAGGCCTGCCCCGCTCTCATGCAATTCGCTTGCGCGTTAAAAGGGGGGCTTCTAAGCATCGTGACTCAGGAGCTCTTACTGGCTCTCCAACTGTCACCCCCTGGCATTGACCATAGCATAGCGACCTGGCATACCAGCGGCGGCTGAGCTCAATCGAGGGCCAGGACCTGAGGAAGTAGAGCGTTTGCATCTAACCATCTTGTAGGAACACACAGCTGTCCAAGTCTTAATACCAGGCGTAACCCGCCTTGAGGTAGGGCCTCGTGAGTCCCGCACTGGCTCGCGAGTGCCCAGATACACCTCGTCTAGCTCTGCCGTGCAAGCCACATGTCAGGGCGGGGCTGTACACGCCCCGGGGGCTCCTCCCGGAGGGGGGGCCCTCCCACGCACTAGTGGAAGCACCATGCTCCGCGCTGGCTGACGATACTACCGAGGAGCGGCTATGCCCATACAAATACGGAAGCGCTATGCTCCGCGCGGGTGATAAACAACTGAGGGTGGTCCATGGCCTTATCAACCTCAGGGAGCCCAGAGCTTAGTGTCTGGCCTCATCGCAACACCTCCCCTTGGGAGCGTCACTCGAGGGGGCTGGACACGGGGGCTACACCGGGGTCACGGCCGAGCGCAGGCTACCCAGCCAGGTCCCTCGGACCTGGTCATCGCGGGCCCCTCCACGAGCGGAGCCAAGGTATGAAGATCGTTTGAACGTCAAGGGGCACTCTTGAGCATCGCGACTCAGGAGCCTAACTGGTCACGTAGCCCCTCACTCCTTAGTCCCGTCCTGGTGATCTGGTCGGGGCTAATGGCGGTTGAGGTATGCGCAGGGCTGGGCTCTGCCGACATAGAATGCCTGATCTACTCCTGCGTTCCCTCCCTATTTGCTATTTGCGTGTCAAGGGGGACTCATGAGCATCGTGACACGGGATCCTAACTTGACACATAGCCTCTCACTCCTTGGTCCCATCCTGGTGATCCGGTCGGGGCTAACAGCAGTTGAGGTATGCGTGGGGCCGGGCTTTGCCGACGTAAAACATAAAGCAAATAGGAAGGAAACCACAAAATCTTGAAGAAAATCCTGAAGCAAACATTACAAACCATAATTGTCTTCACAATACCAGATGCAAGTTTAAACGCCTCCACGAGGCATGGTGCACATTGCAGGAGTTAAAATAGGAAAGAGGTCCTGAGAAGATCACCCTTGGACAACGCCGTCATCCGCAAGGGGCTCCACCCCCGTGGTGGTGTTGCCCCCACCATCTCCACCTCCCGAGGCTGCAGGATCGGCAGCTCCTACCGTGGGCGCAGTAGCAAAGGTGTGGAACTTCCCCAGCAAGGCTTCCACCTTGAGCTTGCACCATGAGCGTGCCCCCACCAGCTCCACATCCTGAGGTCTACAGCGGGTGGCACCACAAGCTCTCTCTCTCTCTCTCTTTCCCATGTGATCCACTTGCATGTTAAAAGGGGGGCTCCTGAGCATCGCGACTCAGGAGCTCTTACTGGCTCTCCATCCCTCACCTCCTGGGCTTGACCACGGCATCACGACCTGGCATACCAGCGGCGGCTGAGCTCGCTTGAGGGCCGGGACGTGAGGACGTAGAGCACGAAGGAGAGTGTGGGTAAGAAAGGGAAACCTCGCGAGGGCCTAACCTAGCTACGCCACAGCTGCCGACGTACAAGTCCGGTGCAACGCAAGGGAGCGATTCCATGTTACCAAGATAAGTTTCACGCCCAGAACAACTAATCATTGTGATGCGAAATCTTCACTTGCTGCAGCTCTGTAACGGCAACGTTGCCTTCCTTTCTCATCTTTCGGCGGCTGCTTGCACGCTAAAGGGGACCTCCTGAGCATCATGCCTCAGGGGCTCTTACTGGACCTCGGGCCGCTCACCTCATGGCCTTGACCACGGCATCGTGACCTGGCATACCAGCGATGGTTGTAGCCTGCCTGGGGACCGGGACCTATTAGCATAGAGCGCTGAGCCATCGCGAGATTGGAAAGGGGGAGCCAAACTGGGACAGGACAAGCATCCGCACAGTTTCGTAATAAGGATAACATCATCAAAAGGCATCCCGAACCCTTTACGTGCCCCCACGGGGTGTTCTCTCGGTTCCTCGCAGGGAACAAAAGACGAGAATCCTAAGGAGCCCTAACTACCCGCGCCTCCATGGCCGACGCCATCATCAACAGTGGGCCACGGGAGGCCGGTGCTAACCCCATCCAGATCAGCTACGGCGACGGCCTGATGCAGCCGCCTTGCTCCGAGCACGTCGCAAGCTCGGGGGCACGTAGCTGTCGTCGCTCGTCTCAGGGGTCATGAAGAGCTCGGGAGAGTCGCTGGACTCCCAAGCATCGCCGCTGCTGTCGGAGGAGCCGTTAAGGGAGCGAACGGCAGGCCTGGCCACTGCCATGTCGATGTCCCAACTGCCTCCTCTGGGGTAGCACTCCAGGCGGCGGCCTTCTGCGTCGAAGACTTTGAAGGACAATAAGGAGGCGTCATCGTATTCAAAATGAATCATGAGGGCACCCCCCGTTCGGCAGACCCAGGCGACCTCGCCCCAGCCTCGGATCATGAAGACTTTGCCCTGGGCAACGACTTCAAGCTCCGCTCCAGTCGCCGGAGCGCCACAGTCGGTGTACTGCAGCCAAAGCTTGAGAGGCCCTCTCGGCGGCATCTCTGTGGCGAAGAACGTATGGAAGCGGATGCAGGTGCTTGAAGGCATCACCACGTGCAGCACGAGCTCGCGAGAGGAGTCCACGGCATGGACTCCAGGAGCGACAGCACGCGCCGACACAGCCAGTCGACCTCGCCTGCGGCGTGGCGGTGTTGATTGACATCCCTTTCTCTGGAGCCCTCATCTTGGGCGTACAGGGGTAGCGGGAACCCAGGAGGTGGTCACTCGCACCAAGGCCTCGTCATCTCCAGCCTTGCAACCTCGTCGCGGCGGCATGGGACCGGCCGTTTCTTCGGCAGGAGCGGATCAGGTCCCTCCCGGGGAGCCTTCCCTTTCTCTTCGGCCGAGAATCTGCGGATCGGCGCCATTGGTGTCGAGGGTGGAGATGGAGAAAGGGAGAAGAAGCAGGCGGAGCAAGAAGAGATGGACAACGGGGGCTCTCGCCCCTCCGTATTTATAGCCCAAGGGAGGCCAACCGTCGACCTCCACGATCATAGGTAATGATGACTCTTTCTTTGCATGCACTAGGGACTCGTCAAATCAGGCAGTTGCCGTGGCAGCGTTGGAAGCAGAGACGCCCACGTCCAATCAGTGGCCACGCGGCGACCACGTCCGCATGCTGTTGGGGCCCGCGGCGCTCCGCACTTTCCCTTTGGCTTCATTGCTAAGCCAAGTCTGAGTGGGCCTTGGGCTTGGGGGCTACTGTCAGCATTCTGGGAACGGAGGTCCCCAGACTTGCCTGCCTGCAGCCTGTAGCATGGTCAACCAATGGCCTAGTATGTCCTGTATTCATAAACCAAAACTCAAGACCCTCATGAGGGGCCAAGCCTTGCGGGGAGGATGACACAAGACCTCCTCAGGAGTGGCCTCGCCAGGCAGGCTCACGAGGAGGCAGAGAGATCAAGGCAAGGGGTACCTCGCGAGGTTCCCATAACGCAAGCCATGATGATCAAGACCAGGCGGGCGCTAGCCGGGCGCCAGCCCGTGTAGTGTCCTTGTTTCCTCTTTGGTGCAAAGGGGACAAGCGCAGGCGCGGAGTACTAAGGCATCTGGAAAAGGTTTCCATATCGGTGCAACGAGACCAAGACCAGCAGGACGGCAGGACGGAGGTCACCATGGAGCCCAAGACGGCGTCATCACCAGCACATTTGGCAGGCGAGGACCACCTTTAGTCAGGATAGGTTGTACTTGTTGTCCCCTTTCAAAATGGCTGTTGTTGGATCCCTTCCTGCTCAATATTTGGGAAGAGGACCAGGGCCTCTACAAATAGAGCTAGCCACCACAGTAGGAGGGCATCTAATCCACAGACGGGTCACTTCCTCCCAAAGCAGACCACCAAGCACAAGAACACCTCTCCTCGCAAGGCTGTTCTTCCCTTGTACTGTTCATCATCAGCCCAAGAGACAATCCACCACACTACACACAGGAGTAGGGTATTACACCACAACAGTGACCCGAACCTGTATAAATCTTGTGTCTCTTGTGTTGTTCATCGATCTTGCTTAGGGATCGCGGCGAGGCTGAGAGCGAGATTTGGTAGGAGGAGATCTTCGTGCGCACCCAAGTGTTCGAACCTTAAGGTTTTTGCAGGAACCCGATATCCAACAAAATGGGCTTTTCATCCTGGGCGTGCCAGAGATGCAGCTGCCTGACATTCTTTGGGCCGTCCATGACGGAAAAAACCATGGTAGAAGCAAGGGCGAGGAAAATATCGGGGAGTTCCAGGTTATGGTGGGTGGTCGGGGTCGACCGATGCATGGAGGGATTGCGCATTTCTCCTGTACACGTACGCGTGTGGGTGCGAGGCGTTGGGCTTTAACTGAACCTGAGCGGGGCGTTCGCTTACTGAACCCGAGCGATTGCACTGGCTACGCATTACTGAACCCGAGCGATCGATCGATCCCTAGTTGTTAACTGAACATGATCGAGCGATTTATGCACTGCTGCTGCTAACTAAAGCCGATCGAACCTGCTGCCTCTTGATGAACAGTGAACATTCTTTGGGGTTGGATGAACAGTTCCCAGTGGGGGTTGGATGAATAGGACCTCGTGGGGATAGAGGTCGTTGCCACTGGATGAATAGGACCCCGATCGAGCCGGTTGGCGGTGGATGAACAGGACCCCTTGGAGGGCTGGTTGAATAGTAGCTGGTGGAGGGCTGGATGAACAGTAGCCCATGGAGGGGTTGTTGAACAGTAGCCCATGGAGGGGTGGTTGAATAGTAGGCGGTGGAGGCTGGATTAACAGGAGCCCGTGGATGAACAATAGCTGGTGGAGGCATGAGGGAGACACCATGGATAAGCAGTCATAGGTGGTGGCTGGCGGAGGTCGACGGTGGATGAACGTTAGCCCGTGGAGGCTGGAGCAAGGCAGTAGACGATGGATGGACAGTAGCCCGTGGAGTCCCGTTTTGCAGTATGCCACACCCCTCCCGATGAAGAGGACCTCCATTTCGACCGTAGGAGGTCGAAGAGGAGTCTGTTTCCTCCGTTTTGCGGTACGCCACACCCCTCCCGATCAACAGCACCCCGTTTCGACCGAGGAGCTCAAACACAAGTTTGTTTCCTTTGTTTTGCGGTACGCCAGACCCTTCCCGATGGACAGGACCCCTTTTCGACTGTACACGGTCGAACACAAGGCCGTTTTCCTTCGTCTTGCGATACGCCAGACCCCATTCCGGCTGTTCTGTCCAAGCCAGTTGGCTCCCATTAAACACGACCCATTCCGACCCAGTCTGTTGCCTCCCGATGAATAGGACGCTTTCCGACCGAATCACTTGGCTCCCGGCGAACACGAAAAATTTTGGCGTGTGGTTGTATGTACGTGTACACGGTTTAGACGGGACAACCTTAACTTCTACGTGGGGGGCTCTACTATGACATGTGCTGCTACTTACTCGGCCACGGTTCATCGTTGCAGAGCGACCGATCGGACAATATGTACGTACACGTTCGCAACAAGACAGACAACGCTACATACGCTTCAACCGGGTGGGTCCCAGCTGTCAGGGAGGATAAGGATGCACTTCCTTTCATGTGAAGATATAGCTACTGGGTCCCAGCTATCGGGGGGAATCATTTTTTTACCCGTAATAAGTACGCACTTCCTTACGTGCAAAGATGTAGCTGGTGGGTCCCAGCTGTCAGGGGGAGAAAATATTATTTTTCAGGGTAAAAGGGGTGCAGTTTCATGCATGCGGGCGTGGTGCGTCCCCACTGTCAGCCTCTACGTACAGTCATCTTTCGATAACTCTTGTTTGTTGACCACATTGACCAAACCATGCCAAGCGCACCAAGGCTGGTGGACGATGGCGAGGCCCTAGACTAGAACGACTTGGAGATGGGGAAGACGTGGCAGCGGAGTCACAAATGGAGAGGAGTGGGAAACTTGACTGGTTCGGGTGCGCGACAGCACTGCCGCCCACGGGAGACGGGAGCAAGAACAGAGGTTGAAGAACCAGCACGGCTGTTGGATTAACATCCAACAGTCTAGCTGCTAGAATCATCTGTTGATTAAGTTGAGAAAGCCCTACGTAAGCGTCAGCTTAGTAGGCCCACAAGGCAGCCACGAAATCTGCCGGGTCCCAGCTGTCATCAGGAGGAATAGTTTTTTTCGCATAACAAGGAGGCACTTCCTTCCGTGCGAGGATACAACTGGTGGGCCTAGCTGTCAGGGGGAGGAAACATTTTTTTAGCTTAATAAGGAGGGACTTTCCTTGCGTGCGACCATGGACCTTGTGGGTCCTAGCTGTCAGGCTCTCAACGTACAGTCCTCTTTCGATGACTCTTGTATTTTGACCACGCCATGCCAAGCGCAGAGAGGCGATGGACGAGGGCGAGGCCCCAGACGGGAACGACCCGGAGATGGGAAGATGTGGCAGTGGAGTCCCAGATTGAGAGCAGTACAAGGGTTATAACTAGTTCTGTGCAGTGTGGGGCTGCAGTTGGTGGAGAATAATAGGAGGTGTGGAGGGGTGGAGGGATAGCCTGGCCGGCGGTGGGGTAGTGCTTCGCATCAATGCGTGCTAAGCAGACCCGCTAGCCGGCGGAGGCCGGAGCAGGCGGTCCCGATGATACTGGAGAGATTGAAGGTGCATGCCGGCTGTTGGATATAAATCCAATGGTTGTGGATGTCAGAATCATTTGTTGACTAAGTTGACAATGCCTTGCGTAGGCTTGGACCTATTGGCCCACATGTCAGCCTGCAAAAATGTGGCATATATTTAACCCATGTTTTCTGGAATTTACAGTCCATTTGGTAGGTTGGGTGAACAAATAATTTTGCTTCATTGCGGCCCATTTAATATTTTCTAAGAAATGCCAGCCCATTTGAACTTTCCTGAAATACACAAATTATTTGGGCTTGTTATATATATAATGTTACGTTAGAAGGAGCAATTAATATCAAAAAATAAACCGGAGCGACACATTTTTTATGTATAAAATTACCAATTTGGCGAGTTATTGCTCAAAAGAAAAATGAGCGCATTATTATTACATTGGTCCTTAATATCTTCACAAACTTTTGTACGCAATCACCAGGATTATCCTTGCCTATGAGTCAAAAACAACCAGGATTTTCCTTCCAACTTCTGTTAAACATTTACTTTTATAAGTTAATAAGACATGGGATGTTTTTATAATGTATATATAAGTCTCTATTAATATACGATAATAGTAATAATATAAATATATATAATGTGGTTAGAAGGGAAAACATAAATTGGACATAGTATTATTATTCTTATATATACATAAATAGAGCAGAGGTCTGCGTTTATTAAAAAAATACATTGGGCTACGACCTTTAAGAAAAAGTAAAACCTACGCTGGGAGGCCCATAGGCCGGTACGTACATGATAGACCTCAAAAAATAAGTTGAAACCACAGTCTCAGTATGTCGTGGGCTACACATGTTAAAAAAACAAAACCTAGGCCTAGCTGATACTTGTTCGCCCTTTGAGAAAAAATGATACCAGATAGATCCCCGATACCCCTTTCCCGCAACAACAACAAAAAAAAGATCCCCAATACCCCTGAAAAAAATCTCCCTGATGACAGTCATCGTTGGAAATTTATTTCATTTATTGACTAGGTTGACAAACCCGTGGGCCCCAATGTCAGTATACTATTAGGAGGAAGCTTTTTTCCAATGAGGCACTTGCTTGCGTAAGGCTTGGACCTGGTGGGTCCTCACTGTCAGTCTCTCGGTGTGTAGTCCTCTCCAGATTCCTCTCGTTTGTTGAGCATGTTGACAATGGCAAACGGAGGCACAACAGCGAGCGCACACGAACGGGAGAAAACCGGAGCCGGGGAAGACGCCTTCATTCTTTCGAACATACTGCACTAACCCGGTGGCTGCAGCCCTCTCACCCAAAAGTTGTACTGCCCGGGTTCGATTCCAACTGGTGCAGTTGAAAAATATCTAACGCTTGCCAAAATTTCGTCCCTAGTTTACCTAGTTTTTCACACACTCAACATTGTCTTGCCAATTTTGAAAATACCATATCTTTTTGACTTTGCATCATATGAAGATGTGATATACGTGAATGTTGATTAGCGTCATGTTAACTTGTTGTTAGTTCCATTTTCACCATGAATAAAATTTCCAACATTTTGTTATCCATGTTTGAAAAGTGCATGTTGATTTAAATGCTCTGCCTATGAAACATGTAGTTTCTTATCTAAAAAACATTTGGACAAGCAGCCATCAGCGGTGTTGGATTTGATGCCACGCTTCTTCAATACCCCGATAGCGCGAGGGGCAAATAAAGTTCCGTCCCGTGCTGCTGGTTGGGGAATGGAGCAAACTGAATTAAAGAGGGGGCCAGCCGCGCAACTGAAGAAGCACATCAGACGCGATTATTTTTCTAGTGGATGGCTGTCGATGGCGTTTTTTTACTTGCCTCTGCACCATACAAGTTGTATTTTTGGCCTCCCATTCCGTGGTGGACCAGCACCCCATTTTCTAGGTGGGCCAACCTACAGAAAGCAGCACTCAATTTTTCATCAAGCCCCAAAACAACGTAGTACTATGTTTGTTTTGAGGCCGAAAACATTACGGCAGGGGTTGAGCAGGGGAGGGGGAAGATAGAGCAAAAAGATAAAAAAAAGAGCTGATGCACCGTTGCTACCCTAACAAGCAGGTGCAATTCTTCTCAGGAAGGTGTGCCATTGACACGCACACGTTACAAATCCCATAGTAGACATACTAACAAGTTCACACACAAGTACAACAGAAAAGGTAAACATTCATATCAAACTCAGCTTCATAGGACACATTTATATTCATAGCCAACATTCACAATCAACAACTCAAAAGATTCATTTATACACAAGGTCAGCATGTCTATGCATCCAAATGATTGATAGATCACAAGACAATATTCATAGATAATTCACCAAAAGATTCAGATATACACATGTATAGTATGTTTATCATCCAAATGATTGAGATCACATCCAATATCATCCATGGACAAACTTTAATTACCTAGGGTACAGACTGGTAAATGGTGTTCAATCGGAGGTACTTCTTGCTAAAATTAATGCTTGTACGAGTAAACTTTTGAGTACATAAGAGGCAGCACGGACAATCTGAACTTTGCTTGTAGATTTATCCTTGAGATAGTGGCCTCGATGCCGAGGTAGGTTTGAGCAACTTGGCCACCACTTTCATCCAACTTGTTTACTAGCTCATCTTGGTCTTGTAGCTCGCCAAAATTCTACATTGCGGACAAGAAACGAGGCGGTCGATAAAATGAACCACCCAATTTTTTTGTGCAGTTCAACTGAAATGGAGCATCCCTGGCGTGCAGACTGATTAATTGCCAGATGAATATACGCGTCAACCAACTTGTCTGGAATCTTTAGACTCCATGCCATATAGTTTGCTACCATATGTGCCGATAACCAAAAGGCACAAGTTGGGACCAAATAACGGACTGCATTTTTCTAGGCAATGGGCCAAGCAATATTTTTGGCGTTCACTCTCCTAATACTTGGAGTTTGACAACTGGTTGACACCGGTTGATACTCGAATGAATATAGGCACTTCTTCTTGCCAACATCGATGCTTGCCTGAGTGAAATTTGAGAGTACATAGCAACAACATAAGTATTTGTCCATCTGATCTTTTTGTGCGGTTCTAATGAAATCGCCCAATGTAATGATTTTCCTGCGAGTTCAGGCTCCAAGTTACTCCTTTATGAAATCGGCAAATAGTAGCTCAATACCAAATTACCAATACATATGACAAGTATAATAATCAGGATAAAGACCGGTACCAACCTGTGTGAGGTAGCAAAGCCGAGATAAGCGAGTGACAGGAAAGGAAGGAGGCAAGCAAGCCGAGATAAAGCGATTGACAGGAAGGGAAGGAAGCGGTTGAGGCAATGAAGCACCCAAAGTTTTTGTGCAGTTCCACCAAAGTCGAGCATCCCTGTTGGCGCATATATTGAGAGAGTGAGATTACTGTGATAGTGGGACTAGTTGATGAAACATACACTAACATATAGAAGCACCCTCATTATATTAATGGGTAAAGTTAGCAACATAGTAGTCTTTCTTAAAGAGAGGTATTAGTTTATTTAATCAATGCCAATTAGCTCAACACTCAAAGCATTGCCATGTATCATAGGTTGCAAAACTTTACCGTGCAAAGTTTAAGGAGTTTCTCATCACAGTAGCAACACAGTAGCACAATACAAATAGAGATGACAACAAACTAATATGGATGAAGGCCTTAGGCCAGTACCAACCTGACCAAAAAATCTTATTCAAGTAGTCCCAGAAGAGATGATAAAGCACTCACTAGAATCACTCAATAGTATATATATTTTTGCACTTCAAATGTATGGTTGAAATAACTCTTCTTTACCAGTGGTGAGATTATATCGATAGATTATCAAGAACTTCTAGCAGAGTTAAAGCACTGGCTGGGATACAGTTCATTGTATTCTCTTGTGCAGTTCCACTAAAATGTACGATTGGCACAACATGGTCCTATTTGCACAAGTAGGAACAAGGTGAAACCTTCATTAGCTTAGTGAGAAAGGATAGAAAGACATTAGCATATTACTTTAACAGTAGCATCAAATTCAAAGATGGACAATACGCAAAACATTGCGTCATTGAACCAATGGTTATAAATTGACATGCAAAACAATAGCATTATTATTTCATGACACTACCAAGATTCCCTCCCTGCTCCACCACATGATTCACCTCCATAGACACAGATATATATGTAGATGATTGAACATAGGGTGCTACTAAAGATATGTTTAACTCCGACAGGAAAATTAGGCAGCAATAAATTAGTGCTACTTAAGTACTCCTAATTAATTAAGTGACCTTGCAGGACAGACAACAGAAGTGGAAGGGCTCCCTAGAGGATCGTCTCACATGTAAGGGAGACGTTGCCGGAGCCCTTGAATGGCCTCGAATAAGGCCTCGGCTTCAGCAAGCTCACCTTCAGCAAGGCCTCGAATAAGGTCACACATGCATCCAAAATCCAGTTAATTGGTATGATGTGTTGTCAAGCCAAGTACTACTCTGCTGCATTTCTCTATTTATCCCTACTCTATTACTCTAACAAAAAACAGAGTTGGTGATGATGGTGTGCCTGCCATCCTGCAATATAGGCCGTCCGATTTATGTCTGACTGATAGGAAGGAAACTATGGCAATTTTGCAAAAAGATACCCACACCCACTTCACATTTGCAAATAAGGCCTTCCCTCATTCATCCTTTTCTCTCACGAGATATACTACTCATACAAATGCATCTCGATGTTACGTGCAACAAACGGGCATCTTGCTAGTCTTCCAAGTAAATTAAGACTAGTAGCAACTAAACAATAGAATACCTGTAATGGGCCATGGGTAGCCTCACCCGAGTCCCTGAACCTTTCAAGACTTTGGGCCGGCCTCGCCCCACGGGACCTCAAAACGAAGCAGCGCCCTCCGGTAGCCGGCTGGCTCAACGGCCGTCCGCCTGAGGAAGGCCAAGCACCAACAGACGGCACCAAGACTGCCCGGCTCCTAGCAGACGGCCTCCGGAGAGGCCGGCTCCTAGCAGGTGGCCACCCAGCGCCCTTAGAGTCTGCGCCCCTCATCAAGAGGACAAGACAGAGTGAGGCTACAGTGAAGTCCCTCACCCCCAAATCCCGAACATGGCACGGCCACAGTGCCCCGTACAGGCGGAGATCTCCGCACGGCGCGGCACTGTTGCCACTCCCCCCTTGACGTCACTCCGGACAGGCGGAGCCCTGTTCCCACGACGGCCTGTCGGTACGTCCTGCAGGCGGCGGGACCTACCAGGCAGTGAGAGCCCAGAAGAGTGCAAAGGCCGGACCAGTCAGACCTGAGGGAGGCCGGCCTCCAGTAGGCGGCCAGTTCCTCCCTCGAGGCCCGTGCGCAATTAACCAGATAGGACATGGTGTGCCTATAGTGATCTCCCACCAGGAGGCGGGACTGTAGCCACGCTCCTCCAACCAAGCCTGCGTCATTAGCATCACAGCTATAGTGACCAGCCACCCACCAGACCCGCCAGCGGCGGGAGCGGCCTGTCGGCTCTGTACCAGACCAGTCGGTGGGGCCCATCAAGCGGCAGGCCCCAGCAGTCGGTGGAGAAGCCGGCGACCAGAGACACTGATAGCCGGGTCCGGCACCGGCCAGTTTACCAATGTACCCCTAGGGGGGTAGGCCTATATAAACCCCCCAGGGCACCCATGCAAAGGGGTTCCCACCCCATTAGAACTAGCCACCACCCTAGAGGAAGAAGAGAGCTAGCCCTGCTTCCTTCTACCTCTAGCATACAGCTCGAGGAGCACCATTGTATCACTTGTGCCTTAGTGATCATGCGGAGACCCCGCAGAGCAGGACTAGGGGTGTTATCTCCTAGGAGAGCCCCGAACCTGGGTAAAGTGCGCTGGCGTTCGTGTCTATGCCTCATCCCGCTTCCAGGCACCGGTGATGTTCTACTCGCTCCCACCATGATAAGCCATCCTTTGGCATATGTCGCACCCAACCCCCGGCATTTGGCGCCCACCATGGGGCAAGGTTCACCGTCATCCGGAGACTAGCTCTGGACGGGAACCTTGTTCCTTCCTGGCAAGTGCAGCCAGCCCAGCACGCCCGACGGCATCAGCCTCAACACGCTGAATGGCGTGGAGATCACCTGCGCGGCGAGCTGACTCGCCGACCTTCTTGGCGAGATCCGCCTCTCCGACGGACCCGCATCCGACGCGGGCACCGACTGCCCCGAGAGCCGCCTCGCCAGCCTCCTCGACCAGCTCCATGTCACCAGCGAGCCTGTTGTGGACTTGGAATCTGTTGGCTCCAGCGACCCGATGATCGTCGATTCCGACACGGCGTCGCTTGACGCGTTCCCCACCAATGTGGTGGTCTATGACGAGACACCTCCTCGCGAGCACAGCGGTGGACGCACCGTCACGGAGGTGCTTGTCATCAAAAGTGGTGAGCGCTCGGACGGAGGCGTCCGAGACCCACTCGATGTGGCGCTGCGGGACCGGACAGCGCCCATCCGAGAAGACGCAGACGCTGAGACGCTGGAAGCACGTTGCGTTCAGCTCCTCGAGAGTGCCGACTGACTAGCCAGCGTGCGACGCCTCTCGGAAGCCTACTGGCGCGTGATGGACCGAGCTGTTGGTAGAACAGCCGCTCCTGAGGGGCCTAGCCGCATTGGCTCGATTCGGCAGCGTGGCGCGACCATCACCAGCATGTTCGGGATGGATTGTCCCGTCTACGCCACGCCTGCGGAGAACATCCGGGCCGCCCAGGCAGTGATGGACGAGCTGGACAAGTGTGAGGGCGACGAGCATCGCCACATGACGGAGCGAGTCCAGCAGATCCTTGACACGGCCGCCGCGTAGCACGAAGCCGGCTGCCACGCAGAAGAGCCTGTCCGGTGAAACGATGAGCCGCCCCTTTGCCAGGATCATGGCGTGACATCCCAGACGCTGACTGGTGGCGCCCACGGAAGAAGAGGCAATGAGTCGGCTGCCAGCCGTAGTTGGACTCACCTCTCCATTGAGCGTGCCGTAGATGGTTGCCCTCGAGCAGTGGAGCGGCACGGCGACCCGCCTCCCCCTCCGCCTCATGGAGAAAGGCACCCCACTCCGCCGCCTATCACACACCCGACACTTGGCGACCGCCTTGGCCGCCGAGAAGGAGTCAGAGAGAACGACGCCCGCCACCGGATCGACCGCCTCAACCGATCCCTTGCGCTAGAAGAAGAAGATGCATTGGGCCCACCCTGCTTCGGCCCATGAATTCGAGATGATCCCTTCCCCAAAGGGTTCACGCTCCCGAGAGATACACCCAAGTACACCGGCTCCATGAAGCCGGAGGACTGGCTGGTCGACTACTCCATGGCCGTCAGCATAGCAAATGACAACAAGCGCGTTGCTGTGAAGTACGTCCCGCTCATGCTTCAGGGCACAGCCCGGACGTGGCTTAACAGCCTGAAGCCCCGCAGCATCAACAGTTGGGTTGATTTCACTGAAGCCTTCATCCGCAACTTCACCAGCACGTACAAGCGGCCTCCTAAGCCCCGACAGCTCTCCTTGTGCGTCCAAGGGCCCAGCAAATCGACTCGCGACTACTTCACGCGCTCGGCCGAGCTGCGCAACTCCTACGATGGCGTGCACGAGGTGCAGGCTATCGAATACTTCACCGCTGGGTGCCGAGAAGGCACACTCCTCAAGCACCGACTTCTCTGCGACGAGCCTGCGACTCTCGGCGAAATACTGATCATCGCCGACAAGCACGCCACGGCCGACTCCTCGATGAAGGCGGAGATCCTAGTTGATGCATCCGGCAAGGTGGCCCCTCAGGCTTCTCGGACTCCGGCTGGTGACACCAGTCGGCGACAGCAACCAAGCGACAACAAGCGCAAGGCCATGCAGCCGGCTTCTACTAGCCGGCAGGTGGCGACAGTTGAAGACCAGTAGCCGGAGGGGCAGCCTCCACCCAAGCGTCAGAAGGGCGGCAAGCCCAAGTGGTTTCCCGCCTTCTCATACGAGTAGACCCTTGACGCGCCTTGCAAGTTTCATAGTGGTACGAAGCCGTCCAACCACATCACTCGGAAGTGCCATTGGCTCACCAGAATCGCCAAGGGAGATGGACTCCTGCCTCCTCCGCCTGTTGGCCCGCCGCCTCCTCCGCCCCAGCAGCCGGCGGTTCGGCCAGTCGGTGCCATACACGATGAGTATCCAAAGGAGCACGGAGCTTACCTTGTCTTCACCAGTGTGGCCGATGACAGACGCAGCAGACGGCTGCAACAACAAGAGGTACAAGTAGTGGCTTCAGATACTCCAGAGTTCATGCATTGGTCTGAAAAGCCCATCACTTGGAGCAGGGCCGACCACCCGGAGGAGATGCCCTCCCCTGGTTTCTACGCCCTGGTCCTAGATGCTACCTTTGCAACCGAAAGGCGGGCAACTCGTTTCTCCAGAGTTCTGATAGATTGCGGCAGCAACATCAATATCCTGTACCGTGACACGATGGAGAAGTTGGGAATCAAGCAGAAGCAGCTTCACCCCAGTCGGACTGTATTCCATGGCATAGTCCCTGGCCTTTCCTGCTCACCAATCCGCAAGACCCAGATTGATGTTCTCTTTGAAGACAAGAATCACTTCCGCCGAGAGCCAGTTTGGTTTGAGGTGGTGGACCTTGAGAGCCCCTACCATGCGCTACATGGCTGGCCTGCTCTGGCCAAGTTCAAGGAGGTCCCCCACTATGCTTACCTCAAGATGAAGATGCCGAGTACCAAGGGAATCCTGACCGTAGTCGGAGACTACAAGAAGTCGTCCACCTGCACTACAGCCGGCTGGCCGAGTCCCTTGTGATCGCAGCTGAGAAGCGGCTCCTTGACCGGGTTGTGGCGATGGCAGGCTAGAAGCCAGAGATGTCACTTGTCGGTGTCAAAACTGGCGGATCTCGGGTAGGGGGTCCCGAACTGTGCGTCTAGGCGGATGGTAGCAGGAGACAAGGGACATGATGTTTTTACCCAGGTTCGGGCCCTCTCGATGGAGGTAAAACCCTACTTCTGCTTGATTAATATTGATGATATGGGTAGTGCAAGAGTAGATCTACCACGAGATCAGAGAGGCTAAACCCTAGAAGCTAGCCTATGGTATGATTGTTGTTCGTCCTATGGACTAAAACCCTCCGGTTTATATAGGCACCGAAGAGGGTTAGGGTTACACAGAGTCGGTTACAATGGTAGGAGATCTACATATCCGTATCGCCAAGCTTTCCTTCCACGCCAAGGAAAGTCCCATCCGGACACGAGAAGAAGTCTTCAATCTTGTATCTTCATAGTCTAGGAATCCGGCCAAAGGTGATAGTTCGGCTATCCGGACACCCCCTAATCCGGGACTCCCTCAGTAGCCCCCGAATCAGGCTTCAATGGCGATGAGTCCGGCACATAGATTTGTCTTCGGCATTGCAAGGCGGGTTCTTCTCCAAATCGTGTGTACTTGTTGAATAGCGTCCAGCTTCTTGTAAATATTGTGCTCCTCGGCTTCCACGCCCAATAATGGCCATCTTCCACGGGTCGAACGAATGCGAAAAGCCAAGGTATTTTTACATTTACCCCCCTAGCTCCGCAAATGAGCTGCCTATAAAAGAGACGAGGATCTAGATCCGAACCACACCATCCTCCTTCGTGAGCATTCATCAGAGCGCATCTAACAGAAATCCATTCCATCATGGACAGTCGACGCGGCTCCTCCTGTCGCCCTCCCAGCCCTCAGCCTGGAGATTGGGAGAGATGCTCCGTCCCGCACAGCGAGTTAGTGACGCTCCAAACCAAGGGATTTCTTCCCCCAGCCTTCATGGTTCCGGTTCGAGCCGGACTCGCCACCTATAAGGGCGGAAAGCAAGCGGAGAGCGTCCCCAGCCCCTCCAAAGGAGAGCGGGTATGCCTTGTCCCTTATTTGATAAGAGGGCTCAGATTTCCAATTCATCTGTTTCTCCGGGGGCTCCTGGAGTTCTACGGCCTCCAGTTGCACAACCTTACGCCTGCCTCCATTTTCATATTGTGGGCTTCGTGGCCCTTTGCGAGCTGTTTTTGGGCATCGAGGCTCATTTTACGCTGTGGAAGAAGCTATTCTGCCTGGTGCCCCGTTCTCAAGAGGGGTCAATATATCAAGTGGGCGGAGCCAAACTATGGCGCATCGCTGGGACCGGATATCTATCTGGAACCCCGAAGAAGGCGTCCGAAGACTGGCCTTCGGAATGGTTTTATATAGAAGATGTCCCCCTGCCGGACCCTGTTCGGATCGGCCTCCCTGAGTTCAATGACGCTCCTTTGAAGAAACGCCTAAGCAGGCGTCCACGGAGCCCTCAGAAGGAAAATGATAGGGACATCCTTTACCTGATGAGCCGAATTAGGTTGTTAGCTCATTCCGGACTGACCATGATGGGGGTCATGGCCACATGCATTATGCGGGGGGTGCAGCCGCTCTAGTATAAAGGCCACCCCATGTGGGATTTCAACGGGGAGGATGATGCCACCCGCTGCGGCCGTAAGGGGCCGGGATCGGTCGCCGATCTAATGAAGATCTTGTCCGCATTGTACAAGGGAGAAGAGGAGGAATTTCTCCGCGTCAATCCACATGACGGATTTTCTATGTACAATCCTCCAAGCTGGGTAAGCGGACATTTCTTTTTGCCTATCCGATCCATACTCCCATAGTCAAGTATCTCATTTTGTGATTTCGACGCAGGAACTGCGCCAGGCCGTAAAGGATATAAATAGCCCACCTCCACAACCCGAGGATCCGGGACGGTTCCTCGATCCGGCCTCCCAAGAGGATCCGGACATATCGGTGGAGCTGATTGATGGGGTATTTCACCAACTGAGCATCGATAATGCCTTTGTCGCCATTACGGCCGATAGGGCTGGAAAAAAAGCTCGAAGCTCGCGAGCTAAACAAGTAGCTCATGACTCGGCTCGAATCGACTCGAACTCGAAGAATAACGAGTCGAGCCGAGCTTTAGTTTAAGATCATTTATAGACCAAGTTAAACGAGCCAATCTCACGAGTACTCGTGTAACTCGGTAGACTCGATACAATAGATCAGCCACTCCCAGTAAAAAGAAAGACCAGTCACTAAACAACCTACGTCCCAAACGCACAACACAAGGCCCAACCATTGAAGGCCTAGCCTCCTAGGAGACTCATGTGTTACAAGGAAATTACAATTGTTTAGTGATATATATGTTTAATATATACATAATCATTTTTATCATATTTGAGGGCTTTATGTTTATATTTTTAACGAGCTTAACAAGCTAAACGAGCCAGCTCGCGAGTTATACGAGTCGAGCCAATCTTGGGTTTGAGCTCGTTATAGTAACGAGTCAAGTCGAGCTAGCTCGTTAACGAAACAAGCTCTAGCGAGTCGAGCCAAGCTGGCTCGACTCGGCTCGAATTCCAGCCCTAATGGCCGATTACCCCGGAATACTTCTAGCCTCACGGTAATGGAGTCTGAATTCCCAATACTTTGAAAATGACCCATCCGTGCTTATTTTTGATCACCGTATACCAATGGTGTTTCACTGGGGAAGTCCTTGAGGCGGAAGGCCGAGCCTGCGGCGGCTAGTCAACAAGGGAAAGCAAGGCCCCGCAGGCTGAAAAGAAGTGCGGTCCGGATTGAGACGCCGGCGCAACGGTATGGCGTGTCATCTTACTCCCAGGTTTTACTCCTGGGTGGCATACTAACGCTCGTGCTTTCTTCAGGAAGAAGAGCGCTCGCCGGATTGTATCCGGAGAGGTTGCCAATCAATCCTCCGCCCGCCAGGCTCCAAAGCCAGGTCCAGAAGCGAAGGCGAACATGAGGCATGCGTCGGACGCTCCTCCAACAGAGGATGCCGACAGGTTATCTGCCACCAATTCCGAGGTGGAGAGTGCCATGAATCACAGGCGTCGCCGGACAGTTCTTCGTGATGCATGTTTCTCCCCAGAGGCATTGGATGCCTTCAGTTCGGGAGATGCGCACCTCCGTGCCGCTCAAAATGGTCTAGCCAGAGCCACGGAGCAGTATGTAAAAGACATACAGGTGAGAAAATTTGAAAGTTATATATGCCAGTAGCCCCCGAGACTTGAAATAGTTAGAATAACTGATTTAAGGATCATTTATTGTGCAGGATCTTACAGAAAAGAATACCCAACTGTCCCAGGTCACCCCGGGCATAAAAATCAAAGACCAAAAACCGAACCCGAAAAGATCGAGACCGAACCCGAAAAGACCGAACTAAAATCGACCGAATAATAAATGGTCTGCACAACTGTAAGACCGAACTAGTTACGGTCTGATCGGTCATCCTATGTTGAGGACCGAATAGCCCGTATAGACCGAATTCACCAAAGCCCATATGCAAGAGTGAAGACCATGTTTACCTAAGGCCCATCTGGCCAGCCCAAGGTCACGAGCGAGATACACACAAACACACCTCAGGTCCTCACCTCACGATTCAATCGATTCACAGAAACCTAGCCGCCGCCCCCGCTTCACTCAAAGATCCTCTTTTCTCTCCCATCAGGCCATCACGAACCCTAGCCGCCGCCCCTCGCTATGGCGCGATGCCGTGAGCCGTCAGCTGCGACGACCACCGCACCGAGGTGCACCGCGCCCCTGACCTATGAAGACCGGCATCCCGAGCTGCAGCCCTTACCGGTGATGACCAGTCGACCACCATCACCGATCGCCGTGCCCCGTGCGTCGCGCCGCCATACTATACAAATACTTTGGTATTTTGCAGTATCGGCAAAACATAGAGGCATTTGGCCCTTGCGGGTATTTACTAGAGTATTATGTTTATTTTTGGAGTTATGTGATGTAACTAGCTGCTAAAAGAATAATTCAAATACATTTGTATGCGGGTGTACAAAATTTGCAGCTTGTATGCTAGACGTAACATCACAATCCGTTGAGTTTACTAGCCGTGCTGCAGCTGCTATTCTATAAGAAAGAGAACACGTCAGCTGCTGTTCTTCATGCTTCGTTAAAATAAAGAGGTTTGGGGTTGTTTTCTTAATACTCCAAAATTACCACGTTATCTGAAATACCATAGCTTGATATTCAGAGCAGACCCGTGTCATGCTGCTTTATGTACTAGCCTTGTCATGCTGCTTAATGTACTAGCCTATAATCAGTATCTTTTTGTTAGTTTGTATGTTCGTGCCTACTGGTTAGATGAAGGAATGGTTCAATAACGAGTAACATTGTTTTTTGTAGATGCTTTCTATACTGGAATCTAAACATGAGGAGTTGAATGAGAAAGATGATGCATTTGTGAGTGTAGAGGCAGAGGCAGAGGCAGGAGAGGAGTCAGTCTTACATAGCATCATAGAAGGTGAAGATGCCGAAGCAAAAGTTGTCGAAGGTGCCAATCCATAAGCTGCTATGTTGAAGTACTAAGCCCTCATGGTGTTTGCTGCTTGTCTGATTCCATGAGCTGATGTTACTTGATCTTACTTTCTGCTATCAAATATAAATGAGTACACATGCATGAATCTGGTTGCTGGTGAAGTGGTGATTATAGATAGTGCTGATTTTCTATTTGAAGATTTTCATGTGGTGTATTGTATTACATGCAGATTGCATACAAGTGTTCCTTGTTTGAATTTTTCTTATGTACACATGCGCTTCTGTACAAATATTTGTTGTCTCTGTACACACACCCCTTTTTACACACATGTACCAGTACACACACCCCTTTGTACACACATGTACCTCTGTACTCTATGTAGTTTGCATATAGCAGGTACTGAAAGTAACATAAATCTGAGTTCTAGTAATTTATTTGGTCTGTTTGGTCGGGACCAAAGACCGAATAGTAAAGACCGAAGACCGAATAGTGAATAACCGAAAAGACCGAAATTATTTTGGTCTTAAATTATGGAAGACCAAATTTTTGAAAGACCGAAAAGACCGGACCGAACAATCCGAAAAGACCGAACACCCGGGCTGAGTCCCAGGAGCTGGAGGAGTGCAAGGCCCAACTTGAGGCCACACTAGCCGCAGCGAGGGAAGCCAAAGAGACCCCCTCTGGTAATATATGCTTCAAAAGATAAGTAATTTGTGAAGTGTGGCGTGTGTATAAGTCTGACAATAATATTGTAGATGGCGCTGGGATAGATCCGAACAAGCAACATCTCTTGTGCCAGTTAAAGGCCGGCGAGAATGTGCTTACAAGGGTGAGGCAAGAGAAAAATAATCTCCAAGATGCCAACACCCAGCTGGGTGAGGAACTAAAGGATGTTCGTGCCCAGCTATCTGACTCCGTTAAGGAGAATCAGCGGCTTCGACGTGGCATTTTTAGTAAGTGCTTGAACGAACTTTCAAAAAGAGTTCGACAAGGAAGTCGACTAACAGAGTTATGTATGTAGGTATGCTCACAGGCCGTCCTGTGGAGGAAATGCCCGGTTCTACGGGTGACCTTCTTCCCGAGCTCTTGCAACTGCACAAACGAGTTCGGCAGGTGATGAAAGGCGTCGCCCAGGCCTTATGGCCATCTGTCTCCCTGCCCGAAGGCCTTGGAGAGCTTGTAGAGAGGCTTCAAGGAGCATGGCGGCGCTTCCGATTATGGAAGATATCAGCCTGCCGTCAAGGCGCCAGGGAGGCATGGGCCATGGTGAAGACACGGTACATGAAGGCTGACCCAAACCACATGGCTGAGGTCGGACCTGTGGGGCCTGATGGAAAGGAGATCCCTGTGAGCTTAGTGTACGGCCAAGTAGAATTGGCCGCAAAGTATTCCCAGCAGGACTGTAAACTAGACAGCCTATTGGATGGCATTGAAGAAGAATACAATCAGTCAAATTGACTATGTAATGTAAGATGACATGTAAAATGCCTTCTAGCCGGATTGTAGATCGTTTGTCATGGTGGACCTTTTCGCTTCAACCTCGGGACCCGATAGTCCGGAGTGTGTCCGAATACCCTCGCGGTTATATAAGAACCGGGGCATGCGTGGAGACCAGGCGTAGGGGTCATTAGTGCTTTATCAGACAAGTGCCCAACTAGTTATGTTATATTACATGGCTAGTAATAAACATCTTCCAGGGAGAATAGTTCCGTTAGGGGTTCCTTTCCCTGGGAGGCATGCCCTAAAGTGCATGTTTGGACTGCGAAAAAAGCAGAAAAACATCTAGGGGCAGATAAATAAATAGGTGAGAAATTGACTTTTAGTTCACCGACCGAATATTCCCTTAAGAACGCTAGCTTTCGGCTTCACCCAGTCTGAGGTACACATCCGGCTGACCCGGCAGTAACAATCGCAGAGGTGCTCCCTTTACCGCCTAGCTGAACAATCGGGAACATAGGGGTAAGCACAGGAGCCAGGAAACCCAGCTTGGCCAAAACTTAAGTCATATCGATGCATATAATGGTGAATAAAAGGTACATGCGGAAGTGTGACACATGTGTTGGGCATAAAGCCCGTATAAATAAGCTTCTGTTAAAGAAGCCCCCAGGTATAATGAGCGTGGATAGCGCGTCAAGTGTGTGCGAACAATGAGCAAGCAAGCCTTCAAAGGCTGTAAGAGAAAAGGAGGGAGAAGGAGAGAAACAGAAGACAGCTAATATTTAAAATATAGACGAAGGAAGGAGATGAACTCAGAATCCGGCGCTAGGCGTAGAATCTTCGGAGACGGGCTGCGTTCCATGGGTTCGGCTTGAGTCGGTTATCCGATGCATCTCGCAGACGGTACGCTCCACCGGTCAGGACTTGGTCGATGATAAAGGGACCTTCCCATTTGGGCTTGAGTTTGTCCTTTTTCTTGTCCGGCAGGCGTAGAACAAACTCGCCAACATTGTAAGTTTTGGCCCGTACTTCTCTGCTTTGATATCTTCGAGCTTACTGTTGATAGAATGCGGAACGGGCTTTTGCCACATCACGCTCCTCCTCCAAGGCGTCCAAACTGTCCTGCCGATCGAGCTCATCTTCTCTTTCTTCGTACATGCGCACGCGAGGTGAGTCATGAATTATGTCACAGGGCAGAACTGCCTGTGCGATGTATACCATAAAGAATGGTGTAAATCCGGTGGTGCGATTCAGAGTGGTCCACAGCCCCCAGAGTACGGAGTCGAGCTCCTCTACCCAGTGCGTGTTAGATTCCTTGAGGGACCGCACTAATCTGGGTTTGATGCCTCTCATGATTAGACCATTTGCTCGCTCGACTCGACCGTTAGTTTGAGGGTGATAGACTGAAGCATTGTCGAGCTTGATGCCCATGTTTTTGCACCAGAGTTTGACCTCATCGGCCGTAAAGTTCGTGCCGTTATCAGTGATGATGCTATGGGGGACGCCATAACGGTGTACGACCCCTGATATGAAGTCTATCACCGGTCCGGATTCGGCCGTCTTAACAGGTTTGGCCTTTATCCATTTGGTGAATTTATCCACCATGACCAGTAGGTATTTTTGCTTGTGGGTTCCTCCTTTAAGGTATCCAACCATGTCAAGCCCCCAGACCACGAAGGGCTAGGTGATAGGTATAGTTTTGAGGGCGGTGGGTGGCATGTGGCTTTGATTAGCAAAGAGATGGCAACTGACGCATCGTTCGACTAAGTCCTGAGCATCTGCCGGGGCCTTCGGCCAATAAAATCCTGCACGGAAGGCCTTGCCTACAAGGGCCCGGGCTGCGGCGTGGTGCCCGCCGAGTCCGGCATGAATTTCAGCCAGAAGATTCCGCCCTTCCTCTTCGTAGATACACCTTTGAAGGACTCTGGTTGTGCTTTTCTTGTAAAGCTCTCCCTCATGGACCTTATAGGCTTTAGATCACCGCACTATGCAGCGGGCCTCGTTTTGGTCCTCAGGAAGTTCCTGCCTGGTTAGGTAGGCTAGGAATGGTTCCGTCCACGGGGCAATGACTGCCATTATTACGTGGGCTGAGGATGTTACTTCGTTGGCAGAACCACCAATTGTGTCAGAATGTTCGGTGTCGGGCAGTGTGGTTGGGTCCGGGTTGTTATTTCCGGACTCCCCCTCCCATAGTATGGATGGCTTGAACAGCCTCCCTCGGAAGGTGTTGGGAGGGACGGCATCGCGCTTTGCGCCAATGCGTGCCAATACGTCTGCTGCCTGGTTGTTATCCCGGGCTATATGGTGAAATTCGAGCCCCTCAAACCGAGCTGACATTTTTAGGACGGCATTGCGATAAGCTACCATTTTCGGATCCTTGGCATCGAAGTCTCCATTTATTTTTGATATCGCGAGGTTCAAATCCCCGCGCACCTCTAGGCGTTGAATGCCCATGGAGACTGCCATCCGGAGGCCATGTAGAAGGGCCTCGTATTTGGCTGCATTGTTGGAGTCCGTATACATTATCTGGAGTACGTATTGAGCTGTATATCCAGTTGGGGACGTTAGAACGACGCCAGCACCCAGATCGGCCAACATTTTGGAGCCGTCGAAGTGCATGATCCAGTTGGAATATGCACTGTACTCATTAGGGAGTTCGGCTTCAGTCCATTCGGCGACGAAGTCGGCCAAAACTTGCGACTTAATAGCTCGCCGTGGCTTATAGGTTGTGTCGAATGGGAGGAGCTCAATGGCCCATTTGGCAATCCGGCCCGTCGCGTCGCGGTTGTTTATAATGTCGTTAAGAGGTACTTCGGAGGCTACTGTTATCGAACACTCTTGAAAGTAGTGTCGCAGCTTCCGGGATGCCATAAACACCGCATACGCTATCTTTTGATAACGCGGGTACCGTGACTTGCATGGAGTTAGGACAGTGGACACGTAGTAAACTGGTTTTTGAAGGGGGAACTTGTGTCGTCTGTTTCTCGTTCGACAACGAGTACCGCGCTTACAACTTGATGAGTTGCCGCGATATATAATAGCATTGGTTCACCCATGTGGGGCGCGGCCAGGACCGAGTTTGTTGCCAATATGGCTTTTATTTCTTCGAGTCCGGCCGTGGCGGCATCTGTCCACTCCAAGTGTTCGGTGCGTCGGAGGAGGCGATAAAGGGGTAATGCCTTTTCTCCCAAACGGGAGATAAAGCGGCTTAGAGCCGCCACGCATCCCGTCAATTTTTGTATTTGTTTGAGGTCCTTTGGGATATCCAATTGTGACAGAGCTCGGATCTTGGCTGGGTTTGCTTCAATTCCTCTACCGGATACGATGAAGCCCAAGAGCTTTCCGGCTGGTACGCCGAAAACACATTTTTCTGGGTTAAGCTTAATGTCATATGTTCGGAGATTATCGAACGTGAGCCTCGGATCGTCTACCAGAGTTTCGACATGCTTGGTTTTGACGACCACATCGTCTATGTATGCCTCCACTATTTTGCCGATCTGGTTTGCCAAACATGTCTGAATCATGCGCTGATATATTGCGCCGGCATTTTTGAGCCCAAAGGGCATTGTGTTGAAGCAGAATGGGTCGTACGGGGTGATGAATGCCGTTGCGGCTTGGTCGGGCTCTGCCATCTTAATTTGGTGGTAGCTGGAGTATGCATCGAGGAAACACAATGAATCGTGTCCTGCGGTAGCATCGATAATTTAATGGATGCGGGGGAGGGGGAAGGGATCCTTTGGGCAAGCCTTGTTGAGGTCCTTAAAATCGATGCATAGGCGCCAGGATTTGTCCTTCTTTGGTACCATCACCAGGTTTGCTACCCAGTCCGGGTGTTTTATATCTCTGATGAACCCTGCCTCCAATAATTTGGCTAGCTCCTCTCCCATGGCCTGTCTCTTGGGTTCGGAGAAACGCCGAAGAGCCTGTTTGGTTGGCTTGAATCCTTTTAGGATGTTTAGGCTGTGCTCGGCCAGCCGGCGTGGGATTCCTGGCATGTCTGAAGGGTGCCAGGCAAAAATGTCCCAATTTTCACGTAGGAATTCTCATAGTGCAGCGTCTACATCAGGGTTTAATTGTGCCCCGATGGAGGACGTTTTTGTAGGGTTCGTTGGATGGAGTTGGAATTTGACTATTTTGTCCGCTGGTTTAAAGGAGGTGGACTTGGATCTCTAATCGAGTATCACATCGTCCCTATCCACCATGGAGCGCAGCGCCATGAGTTCCTCGGCCGCTAGGGATTCGGATAGTGCCTCAAGGGCCAGTGCGGCTGTCGTATTTTCGGCGCGGAGTGCTATGTCTGGGTCACTAGCAAGAGTGATGATTCCGTTGGGCCCGGGCATTTTGAGCTTCATGTACCCGTAATGGGGTATAGCTTGAAAAATTGTGAATGCCTCTCGCCCTAATAGAGCGTGATATCCGCTGCTGAACGGGGCCACTTGGAACGTGACCTCCTCGGACTTGTAATTATCCGGCATGCCCAACACCACATCCAGTGCGATTTTTCCTGTACAGCATGCTTCCCGACTGGGGATTATTCCTCTAAAGGTTGTGCTGCTTTGCTCAATGCGGCTCTAGTCCATTTCCATTTTTCGGAGGGTTTCCTCATAAATGAGGTTCAATCCGCTGCCACCGTCCATGAGTACCTTGGTAAGGAGAAAGCCGTCCACTATTGGACTGAGGACCAATGCGGCTGGTGCTCGGGCTGTTCGGAATTTAGGTTCGTCACTGGCATTAAACATAATAGCCGTGTCACTCCATGGGTTTATTGTTGCTACTTGGTAGACTTCGGCAAGGCTGTGGAGTGTTCGTTTCCGCATATTATTTGATGCGAAAGTCTCGAAAACTGTTAATACCATACTGGTATCCTTGGGCTGGTGCTCTGGAGTTAGAAGCTCTTTGCCACGTTGGGCCACCTGCCATAGTATCCAACATGCTCTAAGGCTATGAGTTGAGGTGGCGCCCTCTGTACTATGAATTTTGCAGGGTCCATTGAGCCATCCTTCCAGTACAGTTCCATGCCCTATAGAGGGTTTTTGCTTTTTGATGTTTAACTCGGGTGCCTGGCGATAATGCACCCTTTTATTTCGGACTGGGGTTGTATTCAGGGCCGATTGTCCCAAAATTTGATTTCGGTTTTCCAGGCGCTTTCCATCGCACAGTACTTTCATACTATGGACGCCAAGTCAGCGAAGCGTGTAATTTCACGATGACTTACGGTGTTGAGGATTACCTTGTCCGTGCAATTATTGCAGAAGAATGAAATTGCGTCCTCCTCGCGGCAGTCCTTTATCCTGTTCGTAAGCAGGAGGAATCTGGCCCAGTAATGGTGTACTGTTTCTGCGGGCTCTTGCCGGATTTGGGATAGATCGCTTATGTTTGGGTGGGCGGGTGGAATTAAATTTGGAACCCCGTCCAATTTAAGACTCAGGGGCCAAGTAGTTTCCAAACTTACAAGCTTGGGTTCTTGGATGTTGTCCAATGAATCTAGCCCGCTGCCTAACTTGAGGTTCAGGGCTTGAGTAACGCCCTCCCCTCCGCAGGAATCCGGCATGGATGGATCAGGAATCCGGACATAGCTAGTCCTTAATATAGAAGAAGGGTCGCCGTATTGTTCCTCTACCACAGCAACGTGGTGGGTAACCTGGGGAGAGTTAATCTCTCTTAGATCGGGTTTAGGCCCAAGCTGATCGTAGTCTGTAGCGACTCCCAGGGCGACGATGCGATCCAAGAGCTCGTTTAAGGAAGAGAGCTCCATTGGATCTAACTGCTCGGCGAGTTCCGGGCTAACGTGAAGATTGCTCTCGATGACCCGAGAAGTCATCGTCGGTGCGGCGGCCGAACAGGCGGTCAGAAGGAAACCGCCTAGCCGGAGAGTTTGGCCGATGGCCAAAGCTCCTTTAGCAATAGTGTTGTCTTTAAAGACGGGATGAGGCATCCTTCCTGATGGCGACGGCACAGAGGAACTCTCAATGAAAGCACCAATGTCGGTGTCAAAACCGGCGGATCTCGGCTAGGGGGTCCCGAACTGTGCGTCTAGGCGGATGGTAACAGGAGACAAGGGACACGATTTTTTTACCCAGGTTCGAGCCCTCCCGATGGAGGTAAAACCCTACTCCTGCTTGATTAATATTGATGATATGGGTAGTACAAGAGTAGATCTACCACGAGATCAGAGAGGCTAAACCCTAGAAGCTAGCCTATGGTATGATTGTTGTTCGTCCTACGGACTAAAACCCTGCGGTTTATATAGGCACCGAAGAGGGTTAGGGTTACACAGAGTCGGTTGCAATGGTAGGAGATCTACATATCCGTATCACCAAGCTTGCCTTCCATGCCAAGGAAAGTCCCATCCGGACACGGGATGAAGTCTTCAATCCTGTATCTTCATAGTCCAGGAGTCCGGCCAAAGGTGATAGTTCGGCTATCTGGACACCCCCTAATCCGGGACTCCCTCATCACCCATCCCCAAGGAGTCGGAAGTTGAGGGCTCGTTCAAACCGGCGAAGGAAACAAAGAAGATACCCTTGGACCCAGAGCACCCAGAGAGGCATGATGTCATAGGTGCAAACCTCGACAGCAAATAGGAAAGCAAGCTCGTCGATTTCCTCCGTGAGAATCGAGACATCTTTGCATGGTCTCCCAAAGACATGTCGGGTGTTCCGACGGATTTCGCCGAGCACAAGTTACATGTCTGACCTGACGCCAAGCCGGTCAGGCAGCCCTTGCACCGCCTGTCGGAAGAGAAGAGAAGAGTTGTCGGAGAAGAGATAGCCCGGCTTCTATCAGCCGGCTTCATCATGGAAGTATTCTTTCCAGAATGGTTAGCCAACCTAGTTCTTGTGGTGAAGAAGAATAAACAGTGGCGCATGGGTATTGATTATACCAGCCTCAACAAAGCTTGCCCCAAAGACCCCTTTGCCTTGCCAAGAATTGACCAAGAAATAGACTCCACAGCCGGATGCGAGCTACTGAGTTTTTTGGATGCGTACTCAGGGTACCATCGGATCAAGCTGAACCCGGCTGACAGGCTGAAGACCGCCTTCATCACGCCATTCCGAGCCTTCTGCTACCTGACCATGACGTTCGGCTTGCGAAATGTCGGCGCCACATTTCAGCATTGCATGCAGAAGTGTCTCCTCAAGCAACTCGGCAGAAACGGCAATGTTTACGTGGACGATGTGGTGGTGAAGACGGAGAAGCGTGGCACGTTGTTGGAAGATCTCAAGGAGACATTTGAGAACCTGCGCCGATTTCAGATCAAGCTCAACCCGGAGAAATGCGTCTTCGGAGTACCAGCCGGCCAGCTTCTCGGTTTCCTATTCTCGGAGCACGGCATAGAGTGTAACCCTGTGAAGATCATGGCCATTGAGAAGATGGAGGTGCCCACCCGACTGTTGGACGTCTAGAAGTTCACCGGCTGCCTGGCATCAATGAGCCGTTTCATCAGTCGGCTGGGCGAGAAGGCTCTTCCCCTGTACCAGCTCATGAAGAAGACCACTTTTTTCAAATAGAACGACAAGGCGGACAAAGCCTTTCTCCAGCTTAAGAAGATGTTGACAACCCCGCCTATCCTGGCGGCTCCGACTGATAAAGAGCCCATGCTCCTCTACATAGCCGCCACCAGTTGGGTGGTCAGTATAGTCATAGTGGTGGAACGCAAGGAGGAGGGCAGAGCATTGCCGGTCCAGAGGCCGGTATATTACCTGAGCAAGGTGTTGTCCGCCTCCAAGCAAAACTACCCCCACTATCAGTAGATGTGCTATGGTGTGCACTTTGCCGCCAAGAAGCTGAAGCCTTACTTTCAAGAGCACCCAATCACTGTTGTCTGCACTACTCCGCTTGGTGAGATCATTGGAAGCCGAGATGCCATAGGCCGAGTGGCCAAGTGGGCCATTGATCTGCCCCCCCCCCTACACCATCTACTACCAGCCTCACACCGCCATCAAGTCACAAGCACTGGCCGACTTCCTCGTCGACTGCGCTGAGACCCAGTACCTGCCACCAGCGCTAGACTGTACCCTTTTGCGGATGCAGTTTGAAGGTTCAAAGATGCGCACCGGTCTGGGAACCGGCATCGTCCTCACCTCTCCCAAAGGCGGCAAGCTCAGATATGTGCTGCAAACCCACTTTGCGGCCTCCAACAACGTAGCTGAATACGAGGCACTCATACACGGGCTCCGGCTTGCCATGGAACTCGGCATCCGTCGGATCCTGTGCTATGGTGACTCCGACTTGGTGGTCCAACAGTCGTCAGGAGACTGGGATGCCAAGGATGCAAATATGGCAAGCTACTGCTTCCTCGTACAACAACTCAGTAGATATTTTGACGGGTGCGAGTTCCTCCATGTGCCAAGAAATGACAACGAGCAAGCAGATGCCCTGGCACGGATCGGCTCCACCCGGCAAGCAATACCAGCCGGCTTTGCCCTCCAGGGCCTTCTCAAGCCGTCTGTCAAGCCGTCACCAGAGTCCGACTCCTCCTGAAGCAGTCGGATCCGACTTGAGGGCCCTCCTGAAGCAGTCGGATCCGACTTGAGGGCCCCAGAAGCTGGCGCCGGGACTTCGGGAGGCAGCCCGGGGACTGCAACCGTCGCACCCGGCCCTGGGACTTCAGAACCTGGCCCGGGGACTGCAGCAGTTGGCCCGGGGACTTCTTCAGCTCAATAGGCGGCAACCAACTCCAACCCGCCGCATCCCGGCCCAACCACCCTTGTACAAGTTGCAGTTGTTGCAGTCGAAGAAATAGCAACACCTTCACGGGCTCAACCCATCCTCAACTTTTTGGTGAACCAAGAGCTGCCGACTGGCGAGATCCTAGCCCGACAAGTGCAACGGCAGGCAGCAGCATACACCATAGTCAACAAAGAACTGGTACATCGCAGTGTCACTGGTGTGTACCAACGCTCCGTGGAGCCGGACCAGGGTCAAGCAATCCTCAAATTTATCCACCAGGGCGAATGTGGTCACCACGTGGCTTCAAGATCACTTGTTGCCAAGGCATTCCGCCATGGTTTCTTCTGGCCGACTGCTCTAGAAGACGCCAAAGAGTTGGTCCAGAAATGTAAAGGGTGCCAGAAGTTCCGTTCCAAGCCACAATTACCGGCTTCTGCACTCAAGACCATTCCCATTGCATGACCCTTTGCCATTTGGGGCCTAGATATGGTGGGGCCATTCAAGACGACTCATGTCGGCATGACTCATTTACTTATCGCCGTGGACAAGTTCACCAAGTGGATAGAAGCAAAGCCAATCAAGAAGCTGAATGGGCCGACTGCTGTGACTTTCAGCGCCGACATCACCACTCGGTACGGCATACCACACAGCATCATCACCGACAACAGCACAAACTTCGCCAAAGGAGCCTTGGCTCGTTTCTGCGCGACGCAGGGTATCCGACTAGACTTAGCGTCCGTTGCCCATCCGCAGTCAAACGGCCTAGTGGAGTGAGCAAACGGCCTCATTCTGTCCGGCATCAAGCCCCGACTGGTCAAGCCTCTAGAGCATTCGGCCGGCTGCTGGCTCGATGAGCTGCCGGCCGTCCTCTGGAGCTTGCGCACAACTCTAAACAAATCGACCGGCTTCACACCCTTCTTCCTCGTCTACGGCGCTGAAGCCGTCATCCCGACGACATAGAGTTCGACTCCCCACGAGTCACCATGTACACCGAGGCGGATGCCAAGAAGGCACGAGAAGACGGCATCGATCTGTTTGAAGCGGGTAGGCTGTTGGCACTCAGCCGGTCTGCCATCTACCAGCAGAGTCACACTACAACCGCAAGGTGAAGCCAAGATCCTTCCAAGAGGGAGACCTTGTGCTCCGGCTGATCCAGCGAACAGCCGGCCAGCACAAGCTCTCGCACCTTGGGAAGGCCCTTTCATCATCAGCAAAGTGCTGGGCAATGGTTCCTACTACCTGATTGATGCTTAGAAGCCTAGAGCACGCAAAAGAGATGACTCGGGCAAGGAGACAGAGAGGCCATGGAACACAAACCTCCTCCGAAGATTTTACAGTTAAAAGCAGTATGTATCATGCTACCTTTTCTATTAAGTACGAAGACTCCACGTTCCCCAAGAAGAGCTCGGGGACTACCCTCTTTTATCTATATGATAAGTGTTATGCCCATGAGTGTGTTGTTTTATTATTCCGCCTGGCACCGGGTTTGACCAGTTGGCCCGAACGCCCGCCGCCTTCTGCTATATGTCGTATCCTGCGGTCGGACAAGTAGTGTGTCGGCACCAAAAAACTTCCCATGTCAGAAGACGCAGCTCGCAGAGCGACTGTATGGCGGGCAGGGGTTGCAAAACAATGCCCACATGAAAAATGGCTAAGGAAAATACACATATAGCTGGGGCCGGCATCCCGCCTTTTCGACCGGCTGCCGAGCAGCCGGCCGACCAGTTTTTGCTTGCCTTGCCGACACTCCAAATGGCTAAGTACTTGCCCTACCACAAATAGCTAAGTACTCAACCCAGCCGCAGTCTGCAGAGCGGCTGTTTGGCTAGCAAGAGGATAGCCAAGGGAGGGTGGCAAAGGAAAAAAGCAAGGAGCAGAAAGCAAGAAAAGTCAGAAGCCGGCAAAACAAAGCATGCATTGCGACAAAAATATTTACATAGATAAAAGCCCATTGGCCAGCATTCAACAGAGTTTGATATACACCCCGCGGCTGGAATTGTGCAAATTTAATCAAAGTTTGTCCAAACTAGTGAGCAGAAAAAGAAAAGATAACACACTAAGGGGCGGCAGAAGGTTCCGGTTGGACGGTGGAGTCGGCGGTGCTGGTTGGTGCAGCAGAGGGATCCGGCTGGATGGCAGGGTCGGTGGCACCAGTTGGGGAAGTGGACAGCTGGACGGCAGAGTCCGCGGTGTCAGTCGGTGGAACGGGCGGCTGGTCGGTCTCCACCTGGCCGCCTCCAGTAGCAGTCGGTGCATTTGAGCGCGGGTCATTGCTCGAGGCCTGGTCAGGTTGACGCTGGCCATCCGCTCCGACCTCCGGTGTGTCCTCCTTGCCTTCCTCCTCCTCCTCCCCTTCATCGCTGGAGTTGATCACCTCAGCCGAGTCCTCACTGTCCTCCGGGTTCAGCCCGAGCCACTCTAGTGGAGCTTCGGTGCCCTCTTCAACCACCTCCGGGATGAAGACGCTGGTGTCAGTGTAGTCGGCAATCGCCGCCGCCCTACTGACGAGGTCACCTTCCATCGCCACCAGCTCCTCCTGCACCTCCAGTCGAAACGTGGTCAGATGAGCTAGATCTAGCCCAGGGTACAATGCCTTGACGAACTCCAGGGCTCGGCACGCTCCAGCACTGGCCGCGGAGCCCTTCCAGGCTTCCAGGCAGCCGGCCGCCACCTCCAGCCAGTCGGCAGTCCGACTATGAGTGCGCGGATCCTGCATGCCTGGCCAGAGGGCGGAGATCGCCTGGGCCCCGACGCGCTGAATACTTCGCAACATCTGATGGGCCGGCCGAAGGCAGGCCTGGATGCTGAGGAGCTGCTCGCTGAGGGTCCGGGGGGCGTCGGCAGCAATCTGCACGCCTTCCACCCTCCGCTCCTGGCGTTGGGCTTCGATGGCCTAGTTCGCGGCGACGGAGTGGCCTAGGAAGAAGTCTGTTTGAATGAAGGGCAAGAAAGCCAAAGGTCAGAAGCCAGCAGTCGGCTTGAATAAGGGCCGGCGACTCATAGTAAGAAAAAAAGAGGCTTATCGTCGACCAAGTCCTCAATGCTGCTGAAGCAGGCAATCAGCTATGCCTCTGCTTAGGCGGAGCGCTCGATCTCGAACTCAGCGAGGAGGTCGGTCTCTTTCGTCTTCGCCTCCTTTTGAGCCGTCTTGAGACGCTCCGTCTGCTTCGCCAGCTGCGTGACCAGTCAGTCATGCTCCTCGGCCAGCTTGCTGCACTCTGCCTCCTTACCGCGCAATGTGGTGTTGGCTTCGCCCAGCTGCTGCTGCAAGGCGGTGTTGGCCTCTGCAAAGAGGGAGGAAAAAGAGCGTTGATCAATCAATAGAGAACGGACGCAGTTGCTGGGAAGATCTGGACCGACTGCTCAGCAGTCGGCCTGAATCTCGGGGACTACAGCCCGCGGGTGCGCTATCGCGCCCCCACAGAGAAAGAAGTTATCAACAAAAATAAAGTTGCTGGGAAGATCCGGCCTGATTGCTCAGCAGTCGGCCTGAATCTCAGGGACTACAGCACGCGGGTGTGCCAGCGCTCCCCCGCGAAGAAAGAAAGACAAAACTTACTCCGGCTCTCGGACAAGTTGGCGGTCTGCTTCTCCAGCTCCCGGATTCCGGAGTTGAAGGTGGCCGCGCGAAGATTGTGGTAATCCTGCAATAAGGATGTCAGAAGAAGTTAGCATTTGATGCTTGCAAGTTAAAGTTCCGAACCGCCTGCTCAGCAACCAGCCCAAAACTTGGGGACTACACCCAGCGGGTGCGCTGGCGCGCCCCCACCAAGAAACAAGAAGATCAGAAGTAAAAGAAGAGAGAAGCTTACTCGGATGGCTGCTCGCGAGCTCAGAACTGCCTCGTTGCACCGCTTGAGGGTGTCAGCTTCGGCCCGGAGCTTGGCCTGGACATCGAGGGCCGCCTCGTTCAAGGCTCCCGTCCCGCCTCCGCGCACCCAGCTAGTGGGCGCGGCGCTGGTCGCCTCGGTGTCCAAGACCGACGAGCTTGCAGCGTCGGCCTCCAGTGGTCGTGGTGCCGAGAACGCCTTCGCAAGATGGCGGCGCGCGGGTGTATGGGCCTCAGGAGTTGGGCCCGTCACCACCTCGTTCCCGGCTGGTGGCACCGGCGGGGTGGCCGGCTGCCCATCTTGCGCTCCGCCGGTCGGCGGTGGCGGAGGCACAATGACGTCTGGCGTGACGACATCGCCGCCTTCCCTCTCCATGACTGGACGCTCATCGCCGGCTCCCCCGGTCGTCGCCACGAACTCTGGCAGAGGGGGCGCAGAGTTCAGGGGAGCCACAAGCAGCGGCTCCTGGCGGCGCACGGCCTCCGCAAGCCGCTCCTTCACCGCGGCATTAGCCTCCGCTTGCGCCAGCTTCCTCGCCACAGACGCCGCCGCCTTATCAGCCTCCACCTTCTCCAGGCAGGTGGCTTCCTGCTCCTCGCGCACCTCCCGCGCGTTTCGCTACTGTGCCTCCCGGAGGTCAGCGGCTGGATCGATTCGCCGGGTGGTGGTGGAGGTCTCCACCGACCTGATGACCAAGGCGAGAACCGACTTTTTGAGGGTGAGCAGGGCCCTGAGATAAGAGGGCAAGATAAAGAAGTTTATAGGCCAGATCGGCAAGAAGGGGGAAGCGTATGAGAAATACTTACGCAGACACCATGATCGGCACCTTCGGTTGCCTCTGGTACTTGGCCACCTTCGCCGCGGCCTCCTTCCGCCTGGTCACCGCGGCCGGGTTCTTGGGTTTTTTCGACGCGCTGCCAAACAGGGCGGCGCTATGTTTCCGCTTGCTCTTGCCGCCTCGAGCAGATGGCCTGGAGGAGGGGCCTGCGCCGGTGTTAGCAGTGCTCCGGGCTGGGTGCGGCTCGTCTTCGTTGTCGTCATCATCGGGCCAGGTCTCCACGCCGCCGCCTTCTTCGGATCCACCTGCTCCGTCGCCACCACCTGTTGCGTCGTCCTCCAAGGCGGCCGCCCCCAAGTCAGGGGCGTCCTCGTCGCTCACCTCCCGGTCCGGCTGGTAGTCACCACCTGGCCCCACGATGGCGGCCGTCGCCGCAGACATATAAATTTGCGCTCCAGAGAAGGAATCTCTTCATACCAAGAACAAGACTAAAGCAAGAACTAAAAAAGAAGAAACTAAGAAACTTACGGCACACGGCGGGTCGTCGCAGGAGTACGGCCGCTTCCCGAACCGCCAGGCTCTCTCCGACACCTTGAGGTCGGAGATCTCGTTCACCATCCTCACCAACTCGGCAATCGACATCTCCTTTGTGCACATCCTGCTCGGGTCATGATGCCCGCTCATCCGACAGATCAGATGAGGACGGCCTTGAAGCGGGAGAAACCGGCGCTCGACAAAGGCAATGAGCAGGTTGGACGCCACGAGACCCTCCGACTCCTGAAGCACCCGGAGCCGGCCGATGGCGGCAGCCGCGTCCGCCGACATAGGCTTTGGCTTGTAGCCCTAGTTGGGCCGAAGCCCGACAGGGGGGGCGGCCTCGTAGGCCGGCAGGTTGATGACGTCGACTGCCGGGTCAACATTCTCACCATAGAAGTAAGATTGCTGCCACAGTTTCACTGATTGTGACAGCTTGATAGCCGGGAAGGCGTTCCTCTTCGCCGGCCGGCGCATGGCGACGAAGCCGCCACACTCGGCCGCCGTCTCCTTAGCGGAGGAGCCCAGTTTGCCGTAGAAGAAAGCTCCCCACTGCTCGATGGTGGGGAGGATGCCGAGGTAGCCCTCACACGCGGTGACGAAGGCGGACAACAGCGTCACGGTGTTGTGCGTCATGGGGTGCGGCTGGAGGTGGTTGAAGTCCATGAACGAGTGGAGAAACCCGCTCGCCGGGAGGCCGAAGCCGCGGAGGAAGTGCGAGCGGAAGACGACCTGCTCGTCTCCCTACGACCCGCTCGTCTCCCTACGACCCGCACCTTGACGAATGCCGCGTTGGGCATCTGGCGCGTGGCCCGGAGGAAGGTGAGGTGATGCTCGATCACCGTCGAGCTGTCCCAGTCGCCGCCCTTCTCACGTGCCATGGCATCCAAATGGAGCTGCATGGGATGAAGGAGCTCGATGACGGCGAGCTGCGGCGGCACTACGGCGGGTGCTAAGCAGCAGCAGCAGCAGAGAGAGAGGAGGAGAGCAGGAAGAAAGTGTGGGGAGGCGGGCGAGTGTGCTCTGCCGCTCCCCTGCCTCCCCCCATTTATAGCCCTCGGGTTGCGAAGCCGAGGGGGTGGGACGTGGGATCGTGGGATTAACTGCGCCCACGACCGCATGACCCCCTGATTATTGCGCGAAGTTACTGCGCAGTAACTCTTGCGGGAATCGCAACCGTCCGCCTCGGCCACAGCGGATCCACCCGCGTGTCGAGGCCCGATAGTGGCGGGCCCGACCCACTGTCACGTCCCATCAGGAGCGTGGGATGGCAGGCTGGCCGGGCTAGCGTGCGCCGTGTGGCATGCTCATGGTGGGCGGCTGGCTTGGCAAGCTTAGCAGGCAAGCCACCTGTTTCCCGCCTTGATGTTCGAAATTGGCGGATGATCCCGCCTTGTCAAACCAACTCCAGCAGCCGGCGCGTCACCAGGAGGACCGAGCGTTTGTCCGGAGCATGGTGAAAGGGGAAGCTGCTGAGACTTCACGGCCCGTCGACCACGACGCCTCACCAGCTTCGGGGACTACTGTCGGAGTAATGGGCCATGGGTAGCCTCACCCGAGTCCCTGAACCTTTCAAGACATTGGGCCGGATTCGCCCCACAAGACCTCAGAACAAAGCACCGCCCTCCGGTAGCCGGCTGGCTCAACGGCCGACTGCCTGAGGACGGCCAAGGAACAACAGACGGCACCAAGACTGGCCAGCTCCTAGCAGACGGCCTCCGGAGAGGCCGACTCCTAGCAGGTGGCCACCCATCAATCTCAGAGTCTGCGCCCCTCATCAAGAGGACAAGAAAGGGCGAGGCTACAGTGAAGTCCCTCACCCCCGAATCCCGGACTTGGCACAGCCATAGTGCCCCGTACAGGCGGAGATCTCCGCATGGCGCGGCACTATTGCCACTCCCCCCTTGACGTCACTCCGGATAGGCGGAGCCCTGTTCCCATGACGGCCTGCAGGTGGCAGGCCCTACCAGGAAGTGAGAGCCCAGAAGACGGTGAAGGCCGGACCAGTCGGGCCTGAGGGAGGCCGTCCTCCAGCAGGCGGCCAGTTCCTCCCTCGAGGTTTGTGCGCCATTAACCAGATAGGACATGGTGTGGCTACAGTGATCTCCCACCAGGCGGCGGGACTGTAGCCATGCTCCTCCGACCAAGCCTGCGTCATTAGCATCACGACTACAGTGATCAGCCACCCACCAGACCCGCCAGCGGTGGGAGCGGCCTGTCGGCTTCGTACCATACCAGTCGGCGGGGCCCATCAAGCGGCGGACCCCAGCAGTCGGCGAAGAAGCCGGCGATTAGAGACACTGACAGCCGGGTTCGGCACCCGGCCAGTTTACCAATGTACCCCTAGGAGGTAGGCCTATATAAAACCCCAGGGCACCCATGCAAAGGGTTCCCACCCCATTAGAACTAGCCACCACCCTAGAGGAAGAACAGAGCTAGCCCTGCTTCCTTCTAGCTCTAGCATACAGCTCGAGAAGCACCATTGTATCACTTGCGCCTTAGTGATCATGCGGAGACCCCATAGAGCAGGACTAGGGGTGTTATCTCCTAGGAGAGCCCCGAACCTGGGTAAAGTGCACCGGCGTTCGTGTCTACGCCTCATCCCGCTTCCAGGCACCAGTGATGTTCTACTCGCTCCCACCCTGATAAGCCATCCTTTGGCATATGTCGCACCCAAGCGCTGACAAACCACTAGCAAGATGTCAGGATAACATAGGATGGTACCATTGTGTGATCGTCTTCTTTTCCTTCTTCTTCGTCTTCTTCTTCTTCTTCTTCTTCTTCTTCTTCTTCTTCTTCTTCTTCTTCTTCTTCTTCTTCTTCTTCTTCGTCTTCCTCTTCTTCTTCTTCGTCTTCCTCTTCATGCTATGTTTCTCTTTCTCCTCACCAGTTGCTGAAACCAAGTACATGACTGGCCTTCTATTTCAGAATTGGTTTTGTCGGTGAGGGAATACAAGTGTACTAGTAAGCAATAGCATTGTTTTCTCATGGTAGTCGCAAAATAGAGATGAACACATGCATTAAATATCATTCTTACCTAAAGGACCGTTATGGTGCCAATATGGATGATGAAGATTGGCACACAGATCTCCCTTTGTGCAGTTTCACCAAAGTGAACCAATGGTTCAATTCTGACATTCCAGTTAAACATCACAAAAGTCACTTCTTTTAATAAGTGTTTTGTGTAGTGTACCAAAAGGTCACAATAGCAACGAGGTGAACTGGATATCCCTATTTGCACAAGAAGCAACAGAGGAAACAGTCAGAGTCTCAAACAATTACTGGCAAAAACAATTGGCTAAACTTGTCGTGGCTTAAAACAGTGGCATGGCTTCATTTTAACTGGGGCATTAGATTAAGAACAGCTAAATATTTGCTATAAGGGCATGGGACAGTGGGTGCACCAGCAGTCCAGCACCATGTACCTAGATCGAGGCATAAAGTGGCGATTCAGAGTTTGTTGCCCCGAGAAACAAACATCCAAGAAACATATCTGGGTTGGAACCATTTTTGTTCACTCTAGCCACCTACTCCTGTGTGGATAGCAAATCTAGTCCTAGTCATACCACTGTGTAAAGTGTTTTCCCTATATTTCCCTTTTCGACCAAGAGATAGGTTGGTGACAAGTCTGTACTACTTTCACCCCCTTTCCTTCCTGTTTGTACCAAGTCTGATGTACATACTAAATTTCCCCCTTTATTTTTTTGAACCAAGTACAAGATTCAACTCCATGAATTAGCTCTACCTCTAACAATAGAAAAAACATTAGGTGACGTTGGACCATACGATCTAGAGGGGCTGAGAGGTAGAAAATGATGCACATGCAGCGACATAGCGAGCTGGAGAGGTAGATCTAGGCCGGTTTCGAAGGAAGATATACCTAAAGGTCGTCGGGATGTGGATAGGTGGGCTGCGGGAGGCCCAATCCGCCCACATTAGGGCAACAATGAAGCCCTCGCCGGCGCTCGACCAGAGATAACGGTGCGAACGGTAGTGGGTCTCCTCCCACGCTGTCGACGACAGCCTAAACACTGCCCCACCTCCCCTTCACCGGCGGAGGGGGATACGTCCGGATCTGTAATCAGCGGTGAGGATAGAAAGACAGTGTTTAGCACCACTATCTTGTTTAGATCTAGAGAGGATGAGAGTGTGTGAATAAAGCAACCCTAGCAAGCAAGTGCGGAGGCTCCGGCCTATATATATATACATATAGTGGCTTAGTTTCTTTTGTCACTCCATCAAAACAATCGTTTAAAATTGTGTACATGGCAGGTCGCCATTTTTTTGAGTTGTTGGTTGTTTTTTGAGATAGCTGCCCGCTTATTCCAAGTGGTGTTACGGTGTTCCAGGTTGCACTTTGTATCATTCAAGTCTGGTAATAGACCCTCCATTAAGTGAACAACCACCGTCTCGTAAAATTTGTGAACAAGCCCATGGCTAAAATTATCGGAAACATGGGCTACCCCAACATGCATTATTATTTATATTTTCTATGTGCGAGTATCCTCAAAACAAAATGTGAGAGTACAACCTTTATTGGGCCCCTTTGTAATTTGTACTAAATTTTGACCAAAGATTTAACTGACAAAATGTTAGTGCATGTTAACAAAATTATATCCTTTGGTTCATATTTGAAAATAGTTTTCAATGATGTAATTTTTGTGACATGCATGAACATTTGGTTAGTTAAATTTATAGTCAGAATTTGGCATAGATTTATCATAGGGACCAATAAACTAGGACGGAGCTCCTCGTCTGTCGTCCAAACTACTACTGTATATGACTAGCTACTCTATCTACATGCGGGACATCAAAGCATTAGGGCCCACATGCCATCCACCAAATCACAGAGAGGTACTACAGTCGTGTCAGGTGGTAGGTGCTACATATGCCAACAGGTGGCTTATCATTGTGGGAGCCAGTAAGACATCGCCGGTGCCTAGAAATGGGATAAGGCGAAGACATGCACGCCAGCGAATCATACCTAGGTTCGGGGCTCTCCTAGGAGATAACACCCCCAGTCCAGCTCTGCGGGGTCTCCGCATGATCACTAGATCAAAACAAGTAGCTACAAGAGGCTCCTTGAGCTGTTTAGCTAGAGGAAGAAGAAGGGCAAGGCTAGCTCTCCTCTTCTCTCTATGTGGTGTATAAAACTCTAAGAGATCAACCCTTTGCATGGGTGCCCTGGGGAGTTTATATAGGCCTACACCCCAGGGGTACAATGGTAATCCGGCTGGACGTGGGTCCAGGCCATCAGTGTCTGTAGTCGCCGGCTTCTCCGCCGGCCGCTAGGGCCCGCCGACTAGTGGGTCCCACCGGCTGCCGGCCTCTTGGCCGACCGGCTGGGGCCACCGCCTGGGGGTCTTGTCGGCTACTGGTTACTATAGCCACGCTCCTGGTGACGATGGCTTTGTCGGGGTAAGCATGGCTACAGTGCTACTGCCTGGCGGGCTTTCACTATAGCCTTACCGCATCTTATCTGCTTAATGGTGCACAAACTTCCAGGGTGGGGGTGAGCCGACTGTTGGGAGGCGGCCTCCCCCCAGGCCGACTGGTGAAGCTCGGCTACCTTCTGGCATCTCTCTAGCAGGAGGGTCCCGCCGCTTGCATCCATACTGAAAACCGGTCGTGGGTGATGTCATGGTCAACATGGCAACAGTGTCGCGCCGGACGGGGAGTGGCCGCCTCGTATGGCGCACTGTGGCCACACTTGCTCCGGGATTAGGGGGTGACAGGCTTCACTGTAGCCATGCCCCGTCTCATCTCCGTTATGTGGGTGCAATCTTTGAGGGCGCAAGCCTGGCCGCCTGCTAGGAGCCAGCCATATGGTGGCCGGCTGCTAGGAGTCAGCCCTCTTCGAGAGAGATCTTAGAGCCTTGCCGCCTTCCAGCAGCCGGCCCGATATTTTTTGAAGAGCCAGGGGAGCTGGTTAGGCTACCCGTGGTCATTTACTCCGACAGTAGTCCCCGAAGCTAGACGGGCTTCACGGCTGAAAGGGGGACGAGAAGCATGGGCAGCTTCCTATCTTGACGAGCCGAGAGCTAGGAGCTGGCCTTGATCAGTCGTGCCATCCGGAAAGGGTTAGGAGTTCGAAGGCGGGAACCAGCTGGCGCGCACGCTGGCCGGCGGGTCGGCCGCCCACCATCCGCGCGCCACGTGGCGCCCTTCGTCTGGACCAGCTTGCCAGCCCATGCACGAGACGGGACATCGCCGCAGGCCTGGGCCCGCCACTACCGCGCCTCGGCCCACGCGCGGATCCCGTGTGGCCGAGGCGGACGGTTTGCAATCCAGCAGCGGTTGCCGCACGTCTTTAAGGCGTAATAATCGCGGGTCGTGGGGGAGTGGGCGCAGTTAATCCCACGTACCCCACGTCCCGCCCCCTCATCTTCGTCGCACCGTGCCTATAAGTAGGGGGAGGAGCGGAGCGGCAGACGTGCTCACCTCCCACTCTGCCATTTCCTTCTTCATCTTATTTCTGTCGCCACCGCTGTTCGCAGCCGCGCCGCTCCACTGGCCGTCTTGCTACGCCGCAGCTTCGCTGCTATGCGTTCGCGCTCTCACCGTCGCCGCACCATTTCTGTCGGTCTTTCACCGTCATGGCGCACACCGGAGCCTTGGATGGCTCCAACGTCCATGAAGATCACATCAACTTCCTTCGCAAGACGCGACAGCTGCCCGGCGAGGATTACGTGCGGGTCCACCTTGCGCCGGAGCGGGAGATCTCGCTGGGGCCGGAGGAGGGCGAGCGGGTCATCTTTCGCTCACACTGCCTACGCGGCCTTGGCCTACTGGCGAGCGGCTTCTTCCGCTCCTTCCTCGAGTTCTACAATCTTCAGGCGCACCACCTCACCCCGAACACGATGGTGCTGCTATCCGCCTTCATCACTCTATGTGAAGGCTTCCTCGGCGTCCTCCCCACCATCGAGCTTTGGGGGAGTTCTTTTACTCCAAGCTCGGCACTGTCGTCAAGAGCGTGCCGGCTCAATGTGCTGCCTTCGTCGCGGTGCGGAGGTCGGCGGCCGACAACCCCTTTCCGCCTATTGCGATGATCCAGTCGGTGAAGATGTGGCAACAGTCATACTTCTACGTGAAGAGCATCTTCCCACAGGGCGACTGGGTCAACCTGCCGGCTTACGTAGCCGGCCCGCCGATTGGGAAGCGGCCCAACTGGTCCTATCTAGCTAGGTCACCGTGGCCTTCTGGAGCCGCCGCCGTTGCGTGGCTCCGGGTATTGATCAAGTCGGAGCGCCTGACCGGGCCCGACTTGCTAACCACCTTCATGGTGCGCCGGGTGCTCCCGCTCCAGGGCCGCCCTCATCTGATCTGTCAGATGAGCGGGCACCTCGACCCAAGCCGGCTGTGCACCAAGGAGATGCCTCACACAGAGGTACCTCACATGGTGAACTACCTTGCAAACTGCAAGCTCACGGAGGAGTGGCGGTTCGGCAAGGAGCCGTATTCACGCGTCGATCCCCCTCCTATGGTAAGTTTCCTTTTCTTCTCTTTTTCCTTTTGCTGCCGAGTTCTTATGGCCGACTCGACCAATCGGCTTATTGAACAGAGCCCCGTCCTCCAGCCGGCAGCCGGCACCGCGGGGCCGGAGCGCCAATATCTCCCCGACCGGACGGAGAGCAACATGGATGACCTCGACTTGGGGGCGGCCGCTTTGGATGACGACACCGTGGGAGGAGGCGGCGAGGCAGGCGGCTCAGGGCTCGGAGCTGGCCTCGAAGACTGGCTGGACAACGACAAGGGGGAAGTCATCTCGTGCCGCCAGCCGGAGTCCGACTAGCAGCGAGCTCGTCTGCCGCGCCGGCTGCCCGAGGCGGCGTGCAGAAGCGCCGGGCCACACCGATCCTGTTCGGCAGCCGGCCGAAGAAGCCCAAGGGCTCGATTGCAGCGACCAAGCGGGAAGAAGCGGCCGCGAAGGCCACCCGCTTCCGCAAGGTGGTGAAGGAGCCGTAGATGGTTTCTGTGTAAGCGCCAACTCCCTCACATGTTCTTTCTTCCTTCTTGTCAGTTTTCTTCTGATTTTTCTTTGTCTTGTTTTGGAAACAGGGCTCCGCTCTCTCTTTAGCGGACTGCTGTCGCCTTCGTGGTTGGGGCGGAGGGAGGCTCCATCAGCGCTCACCGCATAGACCCTCGCGCCGAGCTTCAGGCGGCGAAGGAGCGGAACACGCGGGAGGCGCATGAGGAGCGGGAGGTAGAGCAGTAGAGGGCGGCTGCCGCCAAGGCAACGTAGGAGGCGGAAGAGAGGACGGCGAGGGCGCAGGCCGACGCTGCGGCCAAGGCCCAGGCAGATGCTGCAGCCGCGGTGCAGGCGAAGGAAGCCTTGCGCAACCAGCCTCCGCAGCTTGTCATCCTCCTCCGCTCCATGGCGCCTGAGATCCTGGTGGTGCCGCCGGAGGGAGCCGGTGGCGACCAGCCGGTAATGGAGAGGGAGGAGGGTGACGGCGTCTCCTCGGAGAAGGAGGCAGCTCTGCCAGCGCTGACTAGGGCGGACCAAGGCGGCCAACCCAGCGCGCCGCCCGTGCCTCCGGCTAGAGGCGAGCCGGCTACAATGGCGGACCTTGTGATTCGGTCTCCGGCAGGCCAGCGCGTAGGGAAGGCGACCTCGGCGCCGAACCCGCAGAAGGCCGCGGGCTCAAGCTCGTCAGCCCAGGATCTAGAGACAGCGAGCATCAGCTCATCGGGGTGGACGCCGGGTGGCGGGACGGCCATGCTGAACGCGGCAGTGCAAGACGTCCGGACCCGGCTTCTGTCTTAGGCCTCCATGCTGAAGCAATACAACCAAGAGTTCCTGGCGACGCGGACGGTCGTCCGGGTAGGCTTCTCGCTTTTTGCTTCTTGCTCTTCAATTCTTCCGTGGGGGCACGTCAGCGCACCCACTGGGTGTAGTTCCCGAGTTCCGAGTCGGCTGCTGAGCAGGCGGCTTGGAACTTCTTAGTAGACTTCGAGTGCTAACTTGTCCTTGTTTGTTTGTTTGTCCCTTTTTGCAGGACTATCATAACCTCCGTGCGGCCGCCTTCAACTCCCATACCCGGGAGCTGACTCAGAAGAACACCGACTTGTCTGAGAGCCGGAGTAAGTGTTCCATTTTCTATCTCTCGTGGGGGTGCGTCAGCGCACACACTGGGTGTAGTCCCCGAGATTCAGGCCGAATGCTGAGCAGTCGAGCCGGATCTTTTCTGGCAACTTCTTCCTCATTGTTTTACTTCTTTGCCGTCTCTGCAGAGGCCAACACTGACCTGCGGGAGCAGCTGGGTGAGGCCCAGACCGCCCTGCGCGTCAAGGAGGCCGAGTGCAGCACCTTGGCTCAGGAGCGCGACCGCCTGTCCAAGAAGCTGGCCGACCAGGAGGAGAGCCACAAGGCAGCCCTGAAGGTGTTGAAGGACAGCGAGGCTGCCCTCCAAGCCAAGTACGAGACCGACGCGGCGAATTGGGCTGAGTCAAAGCAGGCGCTGAGTGAGTGCTATGGCCAGATTGAAGACCTGGTTGACAGTAAGCCGCCTTCCTCTTCGTCCCTTTGTTCGCCGCCTGCTTGGTCCGACTTCTGACTCTGTGTTTTTTCTCTTTTCTTTTCTTTTCTTCTTCGTGCAGAGTACTTCCCCGGCTACTCTATTGCTGCCAGCCATGTCATCGAGGCCCACCGCAACGCGCAGAGGCAGGCCGGTGCTGAGATTGCATCGGACGCTCGCTGGTCGCTCGAGGAGCAGCTCTTGGCCATCCAACCCCGTCTCCATCCGGCTCATCGCATGCTCCGCCGCCTTCATTGCGTTGGAGCCCAAGTGTTATCCGCCCTTTGGCCTGGCGAAGTGATTCCCTGCACCCCCAGTCGGACTGACGACTGGCTGGAGGTGGCGGCTGGCCGCTTTGAGGCCTGGAAGGCTTCTGCATCTCAGGCAGGCGCCAGGCGGGCGCTGGAGTTCGTCTGAGCATGGTATCCCAGGCTGGACTTGACCCAGCTGGCCACATGGCGGCAGGAGGCCAACGAGGAGCTGGAGGCGGTGCGGCCGGCTATCATCCAGCACGCCTCGGTGATCGCCGAGTACACCGACACCAGCGCCTTTGTCCCTGAGCTGAACGACGACGGTGTTGCTCTGCTGGAAGAATGGTTCGGGCTGAACCCGGTGGATGGTGAAGACTCGGCGGAGGAGATCAACTCCAGCGACGAGGGTGAGGAGGAGGAGGAAGAGGACGGTGAAGACGCTGCGCCGGATGGTGGAGCATCCAACTAGGCTCAGCTTGATCGTGCCTCCAGAAACGAGGCACGCGGGAGCGTGCCGCCTGCCGCCGGTGATGATCAAGCCGAGACTCGCCAGCCGGCCACTCCTCCAGCCAGCACCGCCGTCTCCACAGACCTGCCCAGCTCGCCCGTTGCACCTTTGTCCTGAGCCGCCATCTTTATCTTTGCTTTCCTGTTCGTTACTCTTCAAACAATATTTGTTAAATTTGTGCAGTTCCACCACACTGGGGGTGTATTCAGACCAAGTTGAATGCCGGCCCTTCGAAGGCCTTTAGTGTAAATATAATCTTGCATGTGTTTGACTTCCGACTATGCTTGCTTTTCATCTTTTCCGGTTGTTTCCTTTGCCGCCCTCCCTTGGTTGCCGCCTTCCCAGCCGGACAGCTGCTCTGCAGTCTGTGGCTGGGAAAGTACATGGACGTGTGGGAGGACAAGTACTTTAGCTTTCTTAGATTGTGGCAAGGTGAGTGGGAAGTCGGCCAGTCGGCTGCTTAGCAGTCAGCTGGCAGGGTGGGGAGCCGGCTTGTGTTATGTAAGCCCATTGGTCCTTAGCCATTTTTCGTGTGGGCATCCATTCCTGCCTTTAACTCTTGAAAGTCGGACAGTCGGTTCTGTGAGATGCGACTTTCGACAAGAGAGGGCTTAGGTGCCGGCACACTGCTTGTCTGACTGCAGGTGGAACTTAACATAATTCAAGGCGGCAAGTCCCCGGGATGACTGATCGAACCCGATGCCGGACAGGAGAATAAATGTAGTGACGCATTCATAGGCATGATGCTCATCATATAGATAAAAGAGGGTAGTCCCCGAGTGCTCCTCGGGGAGCCTGATGTCTTGTACTTAATACAAAAGGTAGCATGGTACATACTGCATTTAACTATAAAATTTTCGGAGGAGATTGGCATTCCATGGTCGTTCTGACTCCTTGCCGGAATCATCTCTCTTGTGCTCCTTGGGCTTCTGTGCGTTGATCAAGTAGTAGGAATCGTTGCCCAATGCCTTGCTGATGACGAAGGGGCCTTCTCAAAGGGCTAAGAGCTTGTGCTGGCCGGCTGTTCGCTGGATCAGCCAGAGCACAAGATCACCCTCTTGGAAGGATCTTGGCTTGACCTTCTGGTTGTGGTAACGGCACAAATCCTGTTGGTCGAGGGCGGACCAGCTGAGTGCTAACAGCCGGCCCTCTTCCAGCAGGTCAATGTCGTCTTCTCGTGCTTGCTTGGCCTCCGCTTCCATGTACATGGTGACTCGAGGTGAGTTGAACTCAATATCAGTTGGGATGATAGCCGTGACACCATATACAAGGAAGAAAGGAGTGAAACCGGTTGACTTGTTCAGGGTGGTACACAAGCTACAGAGGACGGCCGGCAGCTCCTCGAGCCAACAGTCGGCCGAGTGCTCCAGTGGCACAACCAGTCGGGGCTTGATGCCGGACAGAATGAGGCCGTTTGCTCGCTTGACTTGGCCATTTGACTGCGGATGGGAAACGGACGCTAAGTCCAGTCGAATGCCCTGTGTCGCGCAGAAACGTGCCAATGCTCATTTGGCAAAATTCGTGCTGTTGTCGGTGATGATGCTGTGTGGTATGCCATACCGGGTTGTGATGTCTGCAATGAATGTCACAGCAGTCGGCCCATTTAGCTTTTTGATTGGCTTTGCTTCAATCCACTTGGTGAACTTGTCCACGGCGACAAGCAGGTGTGTCATGCTGCCGCGTGCTGTCTTGAATGGGCCCACCATATCCAGCCCCCACACGGCAAAAGGCCAGGTGAGGGGGATGGTCTTGAGTGCGGAAGCTGGCAAGTGTTGCTTGGAGCTAAAAACTTGACACCCTTTGTAGTGTTTGACTAATTCTTTGGCGTCTTACAAGGCAGTCGGCCAGAAGAACCCATGGCGGTAAGCTTTGGTGACGAGTGATCTTGAGGCCGCGTGGTGGCCACACTCACCTTGGTGGATATCCTTGAGGATTGCAATGCCCTTCTCTGGCTCGACTCAGTACTGGAAGACTCTAGTGACACTACACCTAACGAGTTCTCTGTTCACTATTGTGTACGCTCCAGCTCGGCTTTGAACTTGTCTTGCCGAGATCTCGTCAGTCGGCAGCTCTCTGTTTACCAGAAAGTTGAGGATGGGCTGGGCCCATGATGGAGCTGCGACTTCTTCTATTGCCAAAACGGCTACTGCGACCAGGGTGGGTGGGTTGGGTGGTGAAGAGTTGGAGTCAGCCACCGCCTGCTATGTCGTTGTAGTCCCCGGGCCGACTGTTGCTGTCCCCGATTTGGGTGCGACTATAGCAGTCCTCGGGCCGCCTGCCAAAGTCCCCGAGCCACCTGCCGAAGTCCCTGGGTCACCTGCTGGGTTCCCCAAGTCAGATCCGACTGCGTCAAGGTCAGGCGGCACGAGGATGGAGTCTAATTCTGGTGACGGCTTGACAGACGGCTTGAGGAGGCGTTGGAGGGAGACACTGGTTGGTATAGCCTGCCGGGTGGAGCCGATTCATGCCAGGGCATCTGCTTGCTCGTTGTCGGCCCGTGGCACATGGAGAAACTTGCACCCTTCAAAGTATCCACTGAGTTGCTGAACGAGGAAGTGGTAGCTCACCATGTTTGTGTCCTTGGGGTCCCATTCGCCAGATGATTGTTGGATCACCAAGTCCGAGTCGCCATAGCATAGGATCCGGCGGACGCCGAGTTCTTTGGCCAGCCAGAGCCCATGTATGAGCGCCTCATACTCGGCCACATTGTTGGAGGCGGCAAAATGGATTTGCAACGTGTATCTGAGCTTGTCGCTTTTGGGAGAGGTGAGGACGATGCCGGCTCCCAAGCCGGTGCGCATCTTGGATCCGTCAAAGTGCATCCGCTAATGAGTGGAGTCGGGTGCTGGCAGGTACTGGGTTTCGGCCTACTCGACAAGGAAGTCGACAGCACTTGGGACTTGATGGCGGTGCGAGGCTGGTAGAAGATGGTGTAAGGAGCCAGTGCAATGGCCTACTTGGCCACCCGGCCAGATGCATCCCGGCTGCCTATGATCTCGGCAAGTGGGGTAGTGCAAACGACCGTGATGGGGTGCTCTTGAAAGTAGGGCTTGAGCTTCTTGGCGGCAATGTACACGCCATAGCACATCTTCTGGTAGTGGGGGTAATTTTACTTTGAGGTTGACAACACTTCGCTCAAATAATACACCGGCCTCTGGACCAGCTGGGCTCGGCCTTCTTCTAGGAGCTGAACCACGATGACAGTGCTGACCACCTAGCTGGTTGCGGCAATATAAAGGAGCAAGGGCTCTTTTTCAGTCGGTGCCGCCAGGACAGGCGGTGTTGTCAACATCTTCTTCAACTTGTGAAAAGCTTTGTCCGCTTGATCGTTCCACTCGAAGTGAGTGGATTTCCTCATGAGCTGGTATAGGGGGAGAGCCTTCTCTCCTAGCCAACTGATGAAGTGGTTAAGGGAGGCCAGGCACCCGGTGAACTTTTGGACATCTCGAAGCTGGGTGGGAATATCCATCGTCTCTATGGCCTTGATCTTCACTAGGTTGCACTCAATGCCGCGTTCAGAGACCAGGAAGCCTAGGAGCTGGCCGGCTGGCACTCCGAACACGCATTTCTCAGGGTTGAGCTTGATCTGAAATCAGCGCAAGTTGTAAAATGTTTCTTTGAGATCTTCCAGCGGGCTTCTGCGCTTCTCCGCCTTCACCACAATATCGTCTACATAGACGTGGGCATTTCTGCCGAGTTGCTTGAGGAGGCATTTCTGCATGCAACGCTGAAAAGTGGCACCAGCATTTCTTAAGCTAAATGTCATAGTCAGGTAGCAGAATGTTCCGAATGGTGTGATGAAGGCGGTTTTCAGGCGGTCGGCAGGATCCAACTTGATCTGATGGTAACCCGAGTAGGTGTTCAAGAAACTCAACAACTTGCATACGGCTGTGGAGTCTATCACTTGATCAATCCGGGCCAAAGCAAACGGATCTTTGGGGCAATCTATGTTGAGGCTGGTATAATCTATACACATGTGCCATTTCTTGTTCTTCTTCAGTACAAGGACCGGGTTGGCAAGCCATTCTAGAAAGAACACCTCCATAATGAAGCTGGCTGCCAGAAGCCGGGCTATCTCTTCACCAACTATTCTTCTCTTCTCCTTCGACAGTCGGCGGAGGGGCTGCTTGATAGGTTTTGCATCTGCTCGGACATGTAGCTTGTGCTCGACGAAATCCGTTGGAACACCCGGCATGTCCTTGGGGGACCATGTAAAGATATCCCGATTCTCATGGAGGAAATCGACGAGCGCGCTTTCCTATTTGTTGTCCAGGTTTGCTCCTAGAACAACAAACCTCTTTGGGTGCTCTGGGTCCAGAGGTATCTTCTTTGTTTCCTTGGTCGGCTGGAAGGGGCCCTGAGCTTCGGACTCCTTGGGGTCAGGCGACAGGTCCGGCTGCTTGCCGTCCATGGCCACAACCCGGTCAAGGATCTTCTTCTCAGCAGCAATCATGAGGGACTCGGCTAGCCGGCTGCTCGCTGCGGCACAAGCAGAGGATTTCTTGTAGTCTCTGACTATGGTGATAATGCCCTTGGAACTCGGCATCTTCATCTTGAGGTAAGCATAGTGGGGTACAGCCATGAACTTGGCCAGGGTAGGTCGGCCAAGTAAAGAGTGGTAAGGGCTCTCTAGATCCACCACTTCAAACCAGACTGCTTCACGGCGGAAGTGATCCTTGTCTCCGAAGAGGACATCTATCTTGATCTTGCTGATTGGTTAGCATGACAGGTCGGGTACAATGCCATGGAACACGGTCCGACTGGGCAAAATTTGCTTCATCTTGATGTTCAGCTTCTCCATGGTATCATGATACAGGATGTTGATGCTGCTTCCACCATCAAAGAACTCAGGAGAAACGAGCAGCTCGCCTTTCTGTTGCGACGGTGGCATCTAACACCAACGCATAAGAGCCTGGAGACGGCATCACCTCTGGGTGATCAGCCCGGCTCCAGCTAATAGGCTTTTTAGACCAATGCATAAATTCTAGGTCCTTGGAGTCAACTGCATTGACTTCTTGGTGCTGTCGGCGCTAGCTGCGCCTGTCCTCAGCTTGGCTCATGAAGATGACGTAGGATGCATGCTCGTCAGGGAACTCGCCTTGAACGGCTCCGACTGCTGGGCGAGCAGCCGGCTGCTGAGGAGCCGGAGGCGGCTGGCCAGCAGGCGGAGGGGGCAACAGTCCTTCGCCCTTGGAGATCCGTGTGAGCCAATGACACTTCCGAGTTGTGTGGTTGGACGGCTTCGCGCCGTTGTGGAACTTGCAGGGGGCATCAAGGGTTTGCTTGTAGGAGAAAGCCGGCTGCCAAGCCGGCCTGATGCCCTTAGGTTTCTTGGGGATGGGATGCCCTTCAGGCTGCTCGTCTTCGATCGTGGCCACCTGCCGACTGGTGGAAGGCGGCATAGGAGCCTTGCACTTGTTGTCATTCTGATGTGGGCGTCAATTGGAGTCGCCAGCCGGCATCCTGGGAGCCGAAGGAAGCACCTTTCCAGAGGCGTCCACTCGGAGCTCGGTCTTCATCGAGGAGTCAGCCGTGGCGTACTTGTCTGCTATGATCAGCAGCTCGTCGAGTGTAGCCCGCTCGTCGCAGAGAAGTTAGTGCTTGAGGAGGGTGCCCTCTCGGCACCCGGCAGTGAAGTACTCTATTGCTTGCACCTCGTGCACTCTTTCACATGAGTTGTGGTGCTCAGCCCAATGCGTGAGGTAGTCGCGAGTCAATTTGCTGGGGCCTTGGACGCAAAAGGAGAGCTGGCGGGGCTTGGGAGGCCGCGTGTACGTGCTGCTGAAGTTGCGGATGAAGACTTCCATGAAATCTAGCCAGCTGTTGGCGCTGTAGGGCTTGAGGCTATTCAACCAGGTGTGTGCCATGCCTTGAAGCATGAGGGGGACGTACTTCATGGCAACACGTCTGTTGCCATTCGCTATGCTGACTGCAGTGGTGTAGTTGATCAACCAGTCTTCCGGCTTCACCGAGCCGTTGTATTTTGGCGTGTCTCTTGGGAACGAGAACCCTTTGGGGAAGGGCTTGTCGCAGATGTGGTGGCCGAAACAGGGCAGGGATCGCGCCAGGCGGTCGATCCGATGGCGGGCATCATTCTCACCGATTCCTTTGCAGCGGCCCAGTCGGTCGCTGAGCGTCGGGTGCGTGACAGGCAGCGGGGTGGGATATCTCTCCCCGTGAGGCGGAGGAAGAGGCGGTTTGTCTTGTCGCTCCACGGCTCGGGGGAGGCCTTCTGCGTCGCACTCGATGGTGAGGCGAGTCCGAGTGTGGCTAGCAGTCGGCTCCTTGTATTTTCGAACGCGGCGCTGTCTGCAGTTGGCGTCCGGGATGTCACGCCATGCTCTCGGCGTGGGGGAGGGTGTAGGACCTTGAGAAGAGGTGTCTAGAGGGGGGGTGATTAGACACTAAGTACCAAAGTTGCAGTTTTTAAGTTTCTTTAAGTTTAAGTGGAGTTTAGGCACAAGTTTAACATTCACAATACATATCAAGCAAGCATGCAAAGAGTATATGAGCAGCGGAAAGTAAAGCATGCAACTTGCAAGAAAGTAAAGGGAAGGGTTTGTAGGATTCAAATGCAATTGGAGACACGGATGTTTTTGGCGTGGTTCCGATAGGTGGTGCTATCGTACATCCACGTTGATGGAGACTTCAACCCACGAAGGGTAACGGCTGCGTGAGTCCACGGAGGGCTCCACCCACGAAGGGTCCACGAAGAAGCAACCTTGTCTATCCCACCATGGTCGTCGCCCACGAAGGACTTGCCTCACTAGCGGTAGATCTTCACGAAGTAGGCGATCTCCTTGCCCTTACAAACTCCTTGGTTCAACTCCACAATCTTGTCGGAGGCTCCCAAGTGACACCTAGCCAATCTAGGAGACACCACTCTCCAAGAAGTAACAAATGGTGCGTTGATGATGAACTCCTTGCTCTTGTGCTTCAAATGATAGTCTCCCCAACACTCAACTCTCTCTCAATGGGTTTGGATCTGGTGGAAAGAAGATTTGAGTCGAAAGCAACTTGGGGAAGGCTAGAGATCAAGATTCATATGGTAGGAATGGAATATCTTGGCCTCAACACATGAGTAGGTAGTTCTCTCTCAGAAAATGTATGCTGGAAGTGTAGGTTCAGTCTAATAGCTCTCTCCATGAATGAAGAGGAGGTGGAGGGGTATATATAGCCTCCACACAAAATCTAACCATTACACACAATCTGCCAAACTCGGTGGGACCAAATCGTCAAACTCGGTCAGACCGATTCAGCAAATAATGTGACCGTTAGGATTTTTAGTGGGACCGAAATGCAACTCGGTGAGACCGATTTGGTTAGGGTTAGGGCATAACATAATCTCGGTAGGACCGATTACACAAACTCGGTAAGACCGATTTGGTAATAAGCTTTCCAGAGAGTTGGTCAGGCACACTCGGTGGGACCGATTACTCAAACTCGGTGAGACTGATTTTGGTAATAAGTTTTCCAGAGAGTTTGCATTGTAATCTCGGTAGTACCGATTTCTCAAACTCGGTGAGACCGATTTGATAATGGACATACACAGAGAGATTACAATCCCATCTCGGTGAGACCGAGATCCCTATCGGTAAGACCGATTTGCCTAGGGTTTGTGGCAGTGGCTATGACTTGGAATCGGTGGCGCCGGATAGGAAGAATCGGTGTGACCGATTTTGGCTTTAGGTTTAGGTCATTTGTGGAAGTGGGAATGTAGCTGAGGGTTTTGGAGCATATCACTAAGCACATGAAGCAAGAGGTTCATTAAGCAACACCTCATCCCTCCTTGATAGTATTGGCTTTTCCTATAGGCTCAATGTGATCTTGGACCACTAAAATGTAAAATGAATAGTCTTTGGCTTGAAGCTTGAGCCAATCCTTTGTCCTTAGCATCTTGAAGGAGTTCCCACATCCTTTAGTCCATGCCACTCCATTGTTGAACTTATCTGAAACATGCTAGATAAAAGTGTTAGTCCAACAAGAGATATGTTGACATTAATTACCAAAACCACCTAGGGAGCACTTGTGCTTTCAATCTGCCCCTTTTTGGTAATTGATGGCAACATACATCAAAGCTTTAGATAAAGATATAAGGAATAGCAAGTAAAGCTTTGGAAAGACATGTAACGAACATAGGCTCCCCCTACATGTATGCAATCATGTGAATATGGAATGTAAAAGCATGTGAGAGCATAAACATGATAGAGCAGGCAATGTGTTGCATGTATCTTGGCCATATGCATCAGAGCAAAGAATGTTGAAGAAGATACCTTCATGCTCATGAGTCCTTGCAAACAATATGTACATCAGCAAGAATTCCTCATACACATGATTGTGATGCATATACTTACCTTGTAGTCTTGAGTTGTCTTAGGATGAAATGAAGTTGTGTAAACAAGGTTAGATAACACAGATACATCTACTAGCCGGAGCAAACAGAAGAAACCACAAGAATACCAAGACTGGGATGACATGTAGAGAGTGAGTACTAAGTACCACATTGGATTAGACATGTCCCCAAGAGTAAAGATATGCAATGAATTTAAGTGATCTCTTTCCCTTAGATGTCTTGCTCCCCCTGAATATAACATGGGATACTGGGAGAAGATAGGGAATAGAAAATCAGAGCTTAAAGAAAACAGAGCTGAAAGATATGAATGATGATCAGAGCCTGAAAGATATGAATGATGATCAGAGATGATGCATGCTAATGCAAATAGGCACAATAGAACATATGAACATGTCTCTCCCCTCAAGAAGACATGTGGACATCTCTTCTCTTGAACACCAAGCATCTGGGATCCTTGAGAAAGACTTTCTACTTAAGTATTCTCTCCCCCTGGAGATCTCTCTCTTCCCTTTGAGGGTCTCTCCCCCTAGAAGTTCTCTCTCCCCCTTTAGGAGATGATGTCTCTCTCTTTTCAAATGATGAGCTTTGATGTTCTCTCTCTCCTCAGATGATAAGCTTTGATGTTCTCTCTCCCCCCCTTTGACATCAATTTCCAAGAAGGGTCTTCTGGAATCTGTCGAATGGGTTTGGTCCTTGAGATACAGAACAAAGCAATGATAAAAATGTGATGCTTGTAGAGGACAAGATTCATTGAGTGGAGCTGGATCAGAAGAAACACAGAATAAGTGGCAAACTGTTTTTCCTGATGTGAGATCGGTGGCACCGAGTGAGTTGCTTCGGTTGGACCGAAAGAATTCGGTTGGGCCGAAAATAACAAATCGGTGAAACCGAGTTCATCACAGAGAAAACACTTGTCACCCCAGCTCAATGGACTAGTAAGATCTCACAAAGATTTTCAAGGAATTTTGCTGAAAGATGTGCAATGAATTGGAATGCAGAAAATGCAGAACAAATAGAAAGAAAGAAATCTAGATGAAGTTTTTTTTGAAAGGGGAAACAAATATGCATGGGAGAAATGCAAAAACACAGAAAAGAACACAAGAGAACTTCATCTAGAGATGGTCGGCGACAAAGTCACCTATGTTAGAGTATATTGACTTAGGAGTCAAGTGAGATCAGTTGATCATATGTCATACTCTTCGTTTAAGCTCAAAATGGGGTTGCCATTTTTCGTTTAAGCATCTTGCTGTATTCACATCTTGTTGAGTTGCTTTAGCTCATGACTTGGAGTAAAGCTTCTCTAAGATGGAATGACATACCTTGGTTGGTGGTGTAGTCCAGGTAGTTGAACTTGTGTGGGTTGCTCAAGGTTGATGTAGCTCATCAAGAATTTGGAGCACCACTTGGAATTTGAGTCCATCTACCTACATGGGTTAGTTCTTGCAAGGAAGAGCACTTGTGTATCCAAAAATGACAATCATGAAGCTCAATGGAGAATTTGTCAAAGGATATGTTTGAGTGGTTCCATGCTTCCTTGTCTTCAACCACCATAGTGTAGAGACTTGGTGATGTAGAGATTGCTCAAGATGTGAGTAGATTACAATATCATGGAATTTGATTCCACCAAGTACCAACACGGGTTAGATAACATGCAAGATACACATATATCCATGACATAAGATATTCATCATAAGAGAAATATCAAGGATTAGTCATAAGCTCATGTCTTGCATGTATCCAATGGAGTTTCTACTCCAAGTTTGAAGCATCAATGATGTTCAATTCTCCTCTTAACCTGCAAAACACTTTCTCATCAAGAGGTTTAGTGAATATATCCGCTAATTGCTTTTTGGTGCGAACATGCTTAAGATCAATGTCACCCTTAGCAACATGATCTCGAATGAAATGATGACGAACTTCAATATGCTTAGTTCAAGAATGTTGCACAGGATTATGACCAATTTTAATAGCACTTTCATTGTCACAAAGAAATGGAACATGTCTCACATATATCCCATAATCTTTAAGAGTTTGGGTCATCCAAAGTAATTGAGCACAACATGAACCAGCGGCAATATATTCAGCTTCTGAAGTGGATAAGGATACCGAGTTTTGTTTCTTGGAGGACCAAGACACAAGAGATCTACCAAGAAATTGACAAGTACCCGAAGTGGACTTTCTATCAACCTTGTCTCCGGCATAGTCCGAGTCGGAATAGCCAACAAGATCGAAAGAGGCCCTCTTAGGATACCAAATGCCAAAGTTTCGTGTATGGATTAAGTATCTCACTATCCTTTTCACAGCCTTAAGATGACATTCCTTAGGAGCAGCTTGATATCGTGCACACATGCACACACTTAGCATCATATCAGGACGTGAAGCACATAGATATAACAATGAACCAATCATAGAGCGATAAACCTTTTGATCAACCGGTTCACCATCTTTGGTCAAGTCATTATGTCCACTAGTAGGCATGGGTGTAGACATACATTTGCATTCTTGCATATTGAACTTCTTGAATAAGTCCTTGGTGTACTTTGTTTGAGAAACAAAGGTACCTTCCTTAGTTTGCTTGATTTGCAACCCAAGAAAGAATTTGAGTTCACTCATCATAGACATCTCAAACTTCTCCGACATTAGCTTCCCAAACTTTTCACTAAAATGAGGGTTAGTCGAACCAAATATAATATCATCGACATAGATTTGGCACACAAATAGTTATCCATTAATCCTTTTAGTAAAAAGAGTAGAATCAATTTTCCCAATTTCAAAGCATTTTTCAATAAGGAACTTGGTCAAGCATTTATACCAAGCTCTAGGAGCTTGTTTAAGACCATAAAGAGCTTTGTGAAGTTTGTAAACATGATTGGGTTTCTTAGGATTGACAAAGCCGGGAGGTTGCTTAACATAAACTTCCTCCTCTATTTCACCATTTAGAAAAACACTTTTAATGTCCATTTGGTACAAGGTAATATCATGATGATTAGCATAGGCAAGTAAGATGCGAATGGACTCAAGTCTAGCAACGGGGGCGTAAGTCTCACCATAGTCCATACCTTCGACTTGTGTGTAGCCTTGGGCGACGAGACGTGCTTTGTTGTGAACTACTTGTCCATCTTCATCTTTCTTGTTGCGAAACACCCATTTGGTACCGATGATGTTGTGGTTGTTGTCGGGCTTCTCAACCAATGTCCAAACTTGATTCCTCTCAAAGTTATGTAGCTCTTCATGAATAGCATTTATCCAATCCGGATCTTCCAATGCTTCTTCAACCTTCATAGGTTCAATGCTAGAGATGAAAGAATAGTTTTCACAAAAGTTAGCTAAACGAGTTTTAGAGCAAGTGATTCTCCCGGTTTGAATGTCATTGTAGATTTGCTCGACGGGATGATCTTTAGCGACTCTTGCTCGAACTCGTGAAAGCTTTTGCTTGGGTCTTCATTGACCATCTTCTTCATCTTGTTCTTCTTCTTCTTGGCCTTCTTCATTGTTGGCGTTGTCGTTCTCTTGTCGTGGTGGAGAAGGAGGTTGTTGACGTTCATCTTGATGCACTTCTTCGTTTTATTCATCTTGGTGCGTCCCAGTTGTGGATGCTTCCGTGTCAATTCTTGGTTCACCTTGTCGTGAAGTAGAAGCTTCCACTTGGACGGATGAGGTACTCTCCTTCACCTCCGTTGGACGAACCTTGACAATAGCCAAGTCTTGAATTGCTTTCGAAGGATCTTTGTCACCTACATCAATTAGAAATTGCTCTACTTGCGAGCCGTTAGATTCATCAAACTTCACATCTACCGTCTCTTCAACCTTTCGGGTGAAATTGTTGTAGACACGGTAAGTGTGAGAGTTTGAGCCATAACCTAGTAGGAAACCTTCATGAGACTTAGGAGCAAATTTAGAGCGACGATGCTTATCAAGAATGTAGCACTTTGAGCCGAATACTTGAAAGTATCCAACTTGGGGTTTGTTACCGGTGAGGAGCTCGTATGCCGTCTTGCCGAGTAGCTTGTGGAGATACAAGCGATTTGTTGCATGACAAGCTGTCTCAATCCCTTCTGCCCAAAAGTGCTTCGGCGTCTTGTACTCATCAAGCATCGTTCTCGCCATCTCAATGAGCGTCCGGTTCTTCCTCTCAACAACTCCATTTAGCTGAGGTGTGTACGTAGCCGAGAACTCATGTGAAATCCCCTCTTCGTCAACAAAGGTGTCCACATTTGCGTTCTTGAACTCCGTTCCGTTGTCGCTGCGAACCTTCTTGATCTTCACTTCAAATTGATTTTGGGCCTTCCTAGCGAAGTTTTTGAAGATCTTTTGGACCTGCGATTTATCATCGAGAAAGAACACCCACGTAAATCTTGAAAAATCATCAACTATAACTAGACCAAAAGAATTTCTACCGAGACTCTTGTAAGAGTTGGGACCAACGAGATCCATGTGAAGTAGCTCGAGTGGCCTCCTTGTGGTCATGATGTTCTTCACGGGATGCCTTCCTCCAACCTGTTTATCTGCCTGACAAGCACTACAAAGTCTATCCTTATCAAATATGACATCATTAACTCCAAGGATATGATTTCCTTTAATAAGCTTGTAAAGGTTTCGCATACCAACATGACCTAGTCGTCTATGCCATAACCAACCATTTGAGGATTTAGCAATGAAACAAGTTTTAGGTTGAGCCTTTTTAGTGAAATCAACAATGTATAGATCACCTCTACGCACACCGGTAAAGACCATTTTATGATTATCTCGACGAAATACTTGGCAATCTACTTCAGTAAATAGGACATTGAAACCGAAATCAGCAAGTCTAGAAAGTGAAAGTAAGTTGTAGCCAAGAGATTCAACGAGCATGACATTTTGTATGGAGCTATCATGTGATCTGGCCACCTTACCGAGGCCAACCACCTTACCCTTTCAGTTGACACCGAAAGTGACATACTTTCGAGGACTATCATTATCAGCAAGCTCATGGAACATGTCTTTATCTCAGGTCATGTGATCGGTACATCCACTATCAAGCACCCATTCCTTTCCTCCTGACATGTATCCCCGAAGATTTGCCATAAGACCAAAGTGTCTCATTGCATGATCAAGATCAAAGTCACTATCATCATCCTCATCATAGTATCCATGTTCAACATAGTCATGTGGTGGATCAAGTCCTAGAGAGGGTGATTCATTAGAGTGAGTTTGATAATCTTGCTTATGAATTTTTATAGCTTTGGAAATAATATCACTAATAATACCAACATTTCCTTTGGCACGCATAAGGTTTGTAAGCTCAAATAGACGATCACCAAACATAGGATCACTAGTATTCATCTTACTCAAAGCAATAGACTTATGGAGAATTTCATCAAGATTTTTCAAGGAATAATCTGGAAATCGTTCCTCAAGAAATTTCCATATGGTGTAAGCACAATTAAAAGTAGGCAAGCATCCAATCAAGTTTCTAGGGAATCCTCTAATGATAAGTTCGGCAGTTCTAAGATTCCTAATCATGTCAATTGACTCATCATGAGTACGATGCATAGGATCAACATAAGGTGCACAAGGGCTAGCAATGTACTTGTTCAAATGATATTGATTGAAAATAACAAGCATATCATTTTTTAACTCATGAAAATACTCTCCATCAAGAATAGACACTCTATGTCTAAGACTCCCAATAGTAGACTCATCCATCTTCCTCCAATGGTGATTAAACCAAAGCAATGGAGACCAATGCTCTGATACCACTTGTAGGACCTTGAGAAGAGGTGTCTAGAGGGGGGGTGATTAGACACTAAGTACGAAAGTTGCAGTTTTTAAGTTTCTTTAAGTTTAAGTGGAGTTTAGGCACAAGGTTAACATTCACAATACATATCAAGCAAGCATGCAAAGAGTATATGAGCAGCGGAAAGTAAAGCATGCAACTTGCAAGAAAGTAAAGGGAAGGGTTTGGAGGATTCAAATGCAATTGGAGACACGGATGTTTTTGGCGTGGTTCCGATAGGTGGTGCTATCGTACATCCACGTTGATGGAGACTTCAACCCACGAAGGGTAATGGCTGCGCGAGTCCACGGAGGGCTCCACCCACGAAGGGTCCACGAAGAAGCAACCTTGTCTATCCCACCATGGTCGTCGCCCACGAAGGACTTGCCTCACTAGCGGTAGATCTTCACGAAGTAGGCGATCTCCTTGCCCTTACAAACTCCTTGGTTCAACTCCACAATCTTGTCGGAGGCTCCCAAGTGACACCTAGCCAATCTAGGAGACACCACTCTCCAAGAAGTAACAAATGGTGCGTTGATGATGAACTCCTTGCTCTTGTGCTTCAAATGATAGTCTCCCCAACACTCAACTCTCTCTCATGGGTTTTGGATCTGGTGGAAAGAAGATTTGAGTGGAAAGCAACTTGGGGAAGGCTAGAGATCAAGATTCATATGGTAGGAATGGAATATCTTGGCCTCAACACATGAGTAGGTAGTTCTCTCTCAGAAAATGTATGCTGGAAGTGTAGGTTCATTCTGATGGCTCTCTCCATGAATGAAGAGGAGGTGGAGGGGTATATATAGCCTCCACACAAAATCTAACCGTTACACACAATCTGCCAAACTTGGTGGGACCGAATCTTTTAAACTCTGTCAGACTGACTCAGCAAATAATGTGACCGTTAGGGTTTTCGATGGGACCGAAATGCAAATCAGTGAGACCGATATGGTTAGGGTTAGGGCATAACGTAATCTCGGTAGAACCGATTACACAAACTCGGTGAGACCAATTTGGTAATAAGCTTTCCAGAGAGTTGGTCAGGCAAACTCGGTGGGACTGATTACTCAGACTCGGTGAGACCGATTTTGGGAATAAGTTTTCCAGAGAGTTTGCATTGTAATCTCGGTAGTATCAATTTCTCAAACTCGGTGGGATCGATTTGATAATGGACATACACAGAGAGATTACAATCCCATCTCGGTGAAGCCGAGATCCCTATCGGTAAGACCGATTTGCTTATGGTTTGTGGCAGTGGCTATGACTTGGAATCGGTGGCGCCGGATAGGAAGAATCGGTGTGACCGATTTTGGCTTTAGGTTTAGGTCATTTGTGGAAGTGGGAAAGTAGCTGAGGGTTTTGGAGCATATCACTAAGCACATGAAGAAAGAGGTTCATTAAGCAACACCTCATCCCTCCTTGATAGTATTGGCTTTTCCTATAGACTCAATGTGATCTTGGACCACTAAAATGTAAAATGAAGATGTCACGCCCAATATGCGACCCTATCCAAAAGGAACTCGAAGGTCCCACCAAGGATAGACCCGCATATTGAAATGCTTTTGCAAGGTGGATATCATTACATCAACATTACATAATAGATGGGGATACATACAAGAGGTATACAATGCCACACGAATACAACATCACAATACATCAGAGCACCATTCGACTACGGATGAAACACAAACAGAAACTCAAACAACATCCACCCTGCTAGCCCTGGCTGCCGACCTGGAACCTATCCCCTGATCGAAGAAGCAGAAGAAGAACTCAACGCAAGCAAGCATCGCTCTCGCGTCATGATCATCGCATAACCTGTACCTGCAACTGTTGTTGTAGTAATCTGTGAGCCACGAGGACTCAGCAATCCCATTACCATGGGTATCAAGACTAGCAAAGCTTAATGGGAAAGGAAGGGGTAAAGTGGTGAGGTTGCAGCAGCGACTAAGCATGATATGGTGGCTAACATACGCCAATAAGAGCGAGAAGAGAGCAAGCGGAACGGTCGTGAAGCTAGCAATGATCAAGAAGTGATCCTGAACTCCTATTTACGTCAAGCATAACCCAGAAACCGTGTTCACTTCCCGGACTCCGCCGAAAAGAGACCATCACGGCTACACACACGGTTCATGTGTTTTAATTCGGATCTGGTGTCAAGTTATCTACAACCGGACATTAACAAATTCCCATCTGCCTATAACCGCAGGCACGACTTTCGAAAGATTATACTCTGCAGGGGTGTCCCAACTTAGCCCATGATAAGCTCTCGCGATCAACGAAGGATATACCTTCTCCCAGGAAGACCCGATCAGACTCGGAATCCCGGTTTACAAGACATTTCGACAATGGTAAAACAAGACCAGCAAAGCCTCCCGCTGTGCCGACAAATACCGATAGGAGCTGCACATATCTCGTTCTCAGGGCACACGGGATGAGCCAGACGTCGGGTTGGCATAGACCATGGTTACCTAGGGGGCGCCGGACATCGCTCGGTTTGGACCAACACTTAGACAAGCACTGGCCCGGGGGGGCTAAAATAAAGATGACCCTCGGGTTGGCCGACCCAAGGGAAAGGGATAGGTGGTGGTGAGGCAAATGGTAAAACCAAGGTTGGGCCTTGCTGGAGGAGTTTTATTCAAAGCAAACTGTCAAGGGGGTCCCATAAATCACCCGACCGCGTAAGGAACGCAAAATCCAGGAACATAACACCGGTATGACGGAAACTAGGGCGGCAAGAGTGGTACAAAACACGAGGCATAAGGCCGAGTCTTCCACCCTTTACCAAGTATATAGATGCATTAAAAATATAAGAGATATTGTGATATCCCAACCAAAACCTGTCCACCATGGAGAAATCTTCAACTTCACCTGCAACTAACAACGCTATAAGAGGGGCTGAGCAAAGCGATAACATAGTCAAACAACGGTTTGCATAGGAAAGGTATCAAAGGTTAGAGGCTGACATGGCAATTAGGGAGGCTTGATAAGCAAAAGATAGGTAACGCAGCATAGCGATAGAACGAAACAACTAGCAAAGCAATGATAGTAGTGAGATCCAGGGTAGCGGTCATCTTGCCTGAAATCCCGCTAGGAAGAAGAACGAGTCCATGAAGAAGACGAACGGATGAAGCCGAACCAACCGTAGACGATCGAATCCTCACGATCGCAACGAAACAGGAACTAACAAGAAGAAGCACACAACATAGTAAACACACCACACATGAACATGACATGATGCACAACAAGCATGATGCATGACAAATCTAGATGAGGCTACTCATGGCCAGAGATGATGCATACAAGAGCAACACATCAAGGCAAGTTTAAATGAGGCCGGGAACAACATATGACAATTCCGGTAAGTCCTCATATGCATATTTTGAAATTGGTCCAGATCAGAATAAACCTTATGTTCAAGTTGTTAAACAGCAAGTTAAGATGCACAAAGATGATCTACACGAGATTCTAGTCCAGTTACATATAAAGATCATTTAGTTCGGAGCTACGGCCTAGAAGATATGAGCAACACAAGTTAAACATGGCATTGACGCAAAATGCACCCAAACATCAAGCAACCACACAAAAACAAGGATGCAACATGATAATATGAAACTACATACAAAATCAAGCAAGTTTCATATAGAGCACACTCAAAACGGAGCAACGGTTCAACACACACACATGAAACAAGTTTAAAGGACACGCTGTCCAAAACAGCAACTAGGCATATTGCAAGCATCAAAACAACATGCTACAGCACCACAATATGAAAACAAAAGGCATGGACATGATGTACAGGTAAATCACAACAAAACATGAACACTGAGCTATCTCCAGAAATCACTAGAACATGCTCAAACACACATGGTAAGATTGCAAGTAATAACAATTCAGACTTTGCAGAAAATAACATCAGGTTGCAATGTTTAGAGCTATCAAACAACATGTTACAGGAACTTATAATGGCAAACAATGGCATGGCATGAATCTACTAAAAGCATAGATCAAAAGTCCCTTACTGACCATAAGCCAAAAAGGATCAGAAAATATGATGGCACCCATGTAAACATAGCAAGTTATAATACAGATTCAAACATAGCAGAAACAGAATTATGAAGGCATGTTGGTGAGCTTGTGCAACTCACTACATAGCATTACATGGCATGGCAAGGCACCCAACAGTAAGAAGGCATGTTTGTGAAGCTAAGCATGGCAATAGCAAGGTCATAGGGTGCATGGAACACTAGCAACAATCATGGAATCAACTGAACTTAATGTTATCAGGCTGACAGCAACATTATGAAGCAAAATCGGAGCAAGGAAACAACAAGCTACAGCAATCTATAAATGCAACCAGGGGCATGGATGGTTAGGGGATGACATGTGGAACAAAACATATTTAATGGACATCTCCAGATTATGCATAGAATGATTAGTAGCAACATGTTTATATAGCACCACGAAATAACAGAATCAGCCTAGCAAAACAGCAACAGCAAGTACACTACTTAACAAGCTCGATTCACTCACCACAAGTCATTGCATGAAAAGATAAGCATAGAATCATCAAGAAGACATGTTTGTGAAACAAACCAAGGCAAGAACAAGTCCATAGCATGCAAGGATCAACTACAACAACCTTGGCAAAATTGAATAACATGTAAACAATCTGCCAGGAAACATTTTGAAGCAAAAGTAGAGCACGAAAATGACATGCTAGACTACTCCATAATTGCAACCAGAGGCATGAATGGATAGACAATAACCATATGTTCAAAACATCCTTACTGAAGTAACTCAAAATATGCATGTATCTCTCTGTAGCATCATGTTTACATGGCATCAAAATAATAGCATAACAGGGACTAAAATCAGCAATATCACGAAGCCTAGTTTGCATGCTTGTGCTAGTCACCACATTGATCACAAAAATACATGGCATACACCTCTGTAAAGAAGACATGGCATAGATAAAAACACATGTAGACATCAACCTCATAGGATGCACACATCAATCATGGCAAAAATGACAAAAGAGCTCGTTCTGTTAACAGACAGCAGAAAACATCATGAAGCACTCTTACAACAATGATTCAGGCATCAAGATGAGCTCAAATGAATATGGTGCAATGGAATGAAATGATGTAATCGTCGAGGCAAACAATTTGACATATTACACGCACAAAACGGAGGTACGGATGCAGAGATATGAAGCAACGAACATGGCATGATAATGTGCAAATTTCGGGGACTTAGTGGATTTTTACCTCCGCGAAAGTCAATGTGGGACGGGTTCGACCCGGGACGGAGGGATCTGGGCGTGGGGAAGGCATTTGGATGGGCGAGGTGGTGGATCTGATCCCGATCCACGGACCTCGCCGGAGAAGCTCGCCGGAGACGGTGGGGAAGGAGGCCGGAGACGAGGGAGAGGCCGAGGAGGCGCGGCCGGAGGCGGATCCGGCCGGATCTCGCCGGATCCGGGCGCGGTCTCCGAGGGGCGGCGCCGGACGCGAGCGCCGGAGACGGGCGGCACGGCACCGGAGAGGAAGCGCGGAGCGCCGGAGGCGGGGCCTGCGGGGACAC